>NT_166525.1:802638-971331 GCF_000002855.4 Aspergillus niger | reverse complement strand
GTTGCCAAGGACGTCTGGCCGCCCACTCGCCAGGCGTTCTGGACGTACTGGGATGACCAAATTGAGCGGTTGAATGTCAGCGGAGACGCGCATCTCTTCGCTAAGGATCTTCTGAATCGGACGGACTTGCCTCGCTGGGTTTCAACCGTGAAGCCTCTGCTGAGGGTTATTACAATTGAGATGCTCCCGCCTCGGATCCGCGAGGCGTATGGGCTCAAGTCGTCAGCTAAGACGAGGGGACTGTATCGCGGGACGATGGGGTTTTCGGTGGCGGTTGTATCCGGCGCTGCCTGCGTCGATAAGAGGGTATCCGTTGAGGTATTATTTGGGGGAGTTGAAGGGGAAGTTGAATGCTTAGCGCTGATGAATCCCCTAATGATTTTTATCAAAATCATTAAGTTAAGGTAGATACACATCTTGTCATATGATCAAATGGTTTCGCCAAAAATCAATAATCAGACAACAAAATGTGCGAACTCGATATTTTACACGACTCTCTTTACCAATTCTGCCCCGAATTACACTTAAAACGACTCAACAGCTTAACGTTGGCTTGCCACGCCTTACTTGACTGTAAAACTCTCACTCTTACCGAACTTGGCCGTAACCTGCCAACCAAAGCGAGAACAAAACATAACATCAAACGAATCGACCGATTGTTAGGTAATCGTCACCTCCACAAAGAGCGACTCGCTGTATACCGTTGGCATGCTAGCTTTATCTGTTCGGGCAATACGATGCCCATTGTACTTGTTGACTGGTCTGATATCCGTGAGCAAAAACGGCTTATGGTATTGCGAGCTTCAGTCGCACTACACGGTCGTTCTGTTACTCTTTATGAGAAAGCGTTCCCGCTTTCAGAGCAATGTTCAAAGAAAGCTCATGACCAATTTCTAGCCGACCTTGCGAGCATTCTACCGAGTAACACCACACCGCTCATTGTCAGTGATGCTGGCTTTAAAGTGCCATGGTATAAATCCGTTGAGAAGCTGGGTTGGTACTGGTTAAGTCGAGTAAGAGGAAAAGTACAATATGCAGACCTAGGAGCGGAAAACTGGAAACCTATCAGCAACTTACATGATATGTCATCTAGTCACTCAAAGACTTTAGGCTATAAGAGGCTGACTAAAAGCAATCCAATCTCATGCCAAATTCTATTGTATAAATCTCGCTCTAAAGGCCGAAAAAATCAGCGCTCGACACGGACTCATTGTCACCACCCGTCACCTAAAATCTACTCAGCGTCGGCAAAGGAGCCATGGATTCTAGCAACTAACTTACCTGTTGAAATTCGAACACCCAAACAACTTGTTAATATCTATTCGAAGCGAATGCAGATTGAAGAAACCTTCCGAGACTTGAAAAGTCCTGCCTACGGACTAGGCCTACGCCATAGCCGAACGAGCAGCTCAGAGCGTTTTGATATCATGCTGCTAATCGCCCTGATGCTTCAACTAACATGTTGGCTTGCGGGCGTTCATGCTCAGAAACAAGGTTGGGACAAGCACTTCCAGGCTAACACAGTCAGAAATCGAAACGTACTCTCAACAGTTCGCTTAGGCATGGAAGTTTTGCGGCATTCTGGCTACACAATAACAAGGGAAGACTTACTCGTGGCTGCAACCCTACTAGCTCAAAATTTATTCACACATGGTTACGCTTTGGGGAAATTATGAGGGGATCTCTCAGTGCTTAGCGTTCTCTTCTTTTATCTAGTATAGTTAGGTTTCTGCTACGTTTTGGTCTCGTACTTAGGAGTAATAGGAGCAACTAAGGCAACTAATTATATCATTATCATCATTTCATTTCACTATACTATGTCCTATAAACTACTACTACTTCTTGCACCTCACGCAGTCTTCATAATAGCCGTCAATAACGCCGATACATCAGTCACCAACTGGCCCTCATTAGCATTGTATTCTCACATAGTATATACTCCGAAGCAACGAAAAATATAGGCTTACCGGCAACGCATCCCCAATCAACTCACTCGTCTCATTTACAAACGACGTCGTCAACAGCAAATCCGCATTATCGATAATATTCTGCAACTTGTCGATATTGCTACTCGACAACAACTTTTGCAGGTTCTGTGGCGTATCGCCCCCAAGTAGCACTGCCGCGCCCTTGACGATCGTTTCCAGGTTGTCGACTGTGTCTTGGCTGAGGAGTTCCTTGAGGTTGTCGATGAGGGAGGGGAGGTCCGATAGTAGGCCTGTGGATTGGGGGCTTCGGGGCCCGACCGGGTTGGGATTGGGGTTGGCAAGGGTTAGAGAGATTGGGGTGGCGAGGAGGAGAAGATGTTTGAGGTTCATTTTGATCTTTGGTTTCGGATTCGGGTTTGTTTTGGGAGGGAGTTAGGCGTTTGGGATTAGATTGAATGGGTTGAGTATGTTGATTATTTGGTAAGGGGTTTAGATAGTTATTGTTGGCTGATTATCCGGACTGTGTGGCTTTATACTATTATACGGGTTATTAGTATTTCTGGTTCTGCTTATCGGGCCTAGAATTGAGAGTGAATGACTAGTACTATGTAGTACTAGTAGTAGATTTCAAGACCCCTTGCCGGGGAAGAGAGAAGGAGGGCGGGACAGAGGTGTGTTTGTTGGCTACCATACCAAGATACCACCTCCGAGGATAATGCGCTGCTAGCTATCGACAATCTGACCTACATGTGAACCGAGCTAGGAAAGGATAAGCTCTTGCGCTTTCATGTCTAGTAACTAGTGTATGCTACGCTACGCCACCGTTTGATATCATCACCCCGCATCTTAGGGCTCACTAAACTGTCGATCCACCCCGGTGTGGCCCAATAGCGGTGTGGTTCCTCCTGCAGGAGCAGGAACCAGTTAATCTATTTCACTGTGGCGGAGGAAAAGCGGGAGAGGGGAACAGGAACATGAGGATGTTCCTCGGACCGAGCTATACATGTGATTTTGCTTGTTCAATTTTAGCGAACGCACGATGGATGCATGGTATCTATCTGGCAGTAGGATGAGGAGGGGTATGAGATACTCGGATCCTGAGCGCTGGGTTGGGTGCCGTGCGTCTAGACTCTAGACGCATGCATGCACCTCGTCTCGTCTCGTGTCGTGGTCGGAGATATGTCTGTATTGGGATAGTGTGAGATCTAAACTGGAATGGATGAAGATTGTTGTTGGGAAGATCTAATCTCGTTTTCCCATCCAGTTCTCGTAGTATGTTTCTGCTGAAAGCTTGTTGTGCTGCGGTTCTGGCCGTTCTTGGCTTGTGCGCTGAGTGCCATGTTTCTTTCATTGGACCAAATTTGAAGTGCTGTTGGCAGGTTTATTTCGATAGTGATTGTCAATGGGAAATTATCTGTGTTTGGAGCTAGATTGATGTTGGAATAAGGATGTTTTAAGTATCTGATTTGAGTGAAAGCTCGTTTTTTGGGCCTCCTGGTGGGTTCTCATTATTGGGTTCGGGCGGCTATGGCTATACTTAGCAACGACGGTTCTGCAAGATGAACGCGATGTGCGGTTTCAGGGTGATCATTAGGATGGTGAAATTGAAATAGTTTCGGAGATAAGTCTGATGCCTTTGTCTTTGACGATCTTGACTTGCCTTAGGTGGTTGATGTTATAAAGGAATAATGAGCATCTTTAGATGGTTTCACGGTTGTCGCGTTGGTGAAACGGCCGTGGTGAGACAACTAGACTGATCTCTAGTATTAATGTTTGAGAATGAGCGCGCTAATAAAACTTTTATTCACCGCTGAAAGTTTGCTGCTGGGGATTCTGAGTGTTGTGGTATTCTGCAGCATCTCTGGAAAGCATCTTGTCGTAAATATTGTTGTCAAAGAGAGCCAACACGACACAATCGGGACAAATCCTTGATTACAGAGCTGCTGAATTAGCAGATACGAGTTTCTAGTAAGGGGAAAATAAGATAAGCAGGTGATCTGCTTATTTTATTGTTTCCTCGATCGGTTATGGGTACAGCCAGCGCTGGTTCACCACGAAGTATTATTCGACCGCTTAAGTATCGAAACATCTCACCCATTTTGTTCCGGCATACAACTTCATCGTGGCCCGACCCTTTCCAAGATATGTTTGTACGGGGGTGGTGTACTGTCCCTTTGAACTCCTTATTCTTGCCGAAGCTTGTGCTGTCGAGGAAGTCAGTAAAAGTCACATCTGGGGTCCTGTAGCCCTCTATCGAGTTGCAACCCTGTTTCGATGTGAAGATTATGAACCACTAAAAATTTCTTTCGTGATCGCCATATTGCAACAATGACATACATTTTCCAAAATGTGAGGGCCGCCCCGAAAATCAGAATTTTCATCTAAGCTCTGTTGCAGGGGGTAGTTTGATTGCAACAGATTAGAAGCTCTGAGGAACAGGGTCTATAACGGTATGCTGATCATCTAAACATTGTATATAACTGCAGGTGCCTCAAAAATGGCTAAACGCATCACATATTTATCGCTGACAGGAATGGTGTGGAGCTCCTATTTGGTTTTAAAACTCCGACTTGACGCAATTTCAACTTGCCCTCTTGCCTCTGAGGAGGTCGATGTTCCGAGTTTCAAGCTTATTCTCGCTCACTGTACATGAGGCGACACTACTATCCCCTAGTTCATCTTGATCATCTGTATTTTAAAATAGGGAGTTTTGCTTGTCTTGCCACCTTATGGGCGCCATGATATGACATAGGGCAGACTTTCTGTCATTAGGTGATTGGAGACTGAACCATTTCGTGCTGTGCATGTGAATGAATGTGTCTTTCTCTTTATTTGCAACGAGAACAATCTGTGCTGTCTCGCTCGTGGCGTTTATATATTCAGCGTAGTCCACTCTGAACCTAAAGTGGACGAAACGCAAGAATGTATTTGTCCCGGCAATAAGAAATACACTAGAGCGCAAATGGGTAAATGTAAAATTGCCATTTAACCAGCAGTGTGAAAGCCAGTGCTTACTCTTGCTCCTGGAACTTTTGGTTTGCTTTTCATGTCACAATTGCCTCACCGAGATATTGGGCCAGCGTCCCTTTTGAAACTATCGGCTGGTATTCTCCCATTCGCTCATCGATATGGATAAATTTGAAAGCTCTTTTGGCTTCAAGAAAGGCCAAGGTTGGCAGACCCATGCCCCAGCCATGAACTTGGCGATCCATCCAACACAACCCACCGTCATCTTCAGCAGTGAAATTATACATGCCAGGAACCTGGACGGTGGTCTTCTTGCGCTCAACTCGCACTCGAATCTCTCCTTGGCTGTTAGGCTCTTGAAGGAGGCAAAGGTTCAAGGCAAAGTATAGATAGCTGACAAGCAAATGGACCGTGACTTCCTCGGGCTTACTTCACCGTTCGTCGTGTTCGTCCTCCTCAACGTCATTTGGATCAATCTCGTACTCAGATGAAGAATGTCCCATGGGAGAGGAGGATCATACTATAGCCGCCGCAGAATCTACATATCCTTCTCTGTGCGGCGCCTGTCTTTCGCGCTGAGGGTATGCTTTTGCTGCGCTCCCTTCCGCACGCGAAGCACGTGCGAGGGCAACCCAGAAAAACCCCCCTGGTAGTCGTAAAAGCTGAGAGGCTGTGCTTTTCGAAATTGCAAGCTGGCAGGCCGCAGTCAGGGTTTCTATCCAGTGATGGTCCGGCTCGTATGGATAAACGTCCGGAGTACTATGGCAGATGGAGCAACTCTCATGCTCAGGCGCAATAATCTGAAGAAAGGCTTTTTGACGAGGTAAGTAGTCGAAAGGCGAGCAAGTATCGTACTGTCCGTCTACTAGCAGAGCTATTCCGTTCCCATGGTTCGAGCTGTGCAGCCACTTGCAAACCCCCATACTTCGCGAAGAGCCGCCCACACTCGCTGCGACTTTGAGCTTCAAAAATACCGTGAGCCATTTGCCGTTATGATCCATAGAAGGACTGACTTACCGGCTCTCGACCAAGCAAGGCCTGCTGAATGTGCTAATTTTAAGAAACATTAACCCTCACTGGTTCTACAGTGTCTATGCACATGACCTCGTGACGTTTGACTTGGCTTCCAAACGCATTTCCTTTCATTCCTGACGTGTCATATTTCCTTCAACTTTGGCACTACTCGCAAGCGGCCAGCACAGCCTAGAAACATCTGGGACTTACAATGCAATAACGCTACGAGATGCCAGCTAGACTCCAGCGCAACGCCACTGATGATCATCGATGCCCTTCTGTACAGCCTCGCGGTCACTTCAGGCCGCAACTAACGATAAGATGGTTAACCGAGCCTAATTCGATTGAATCAAATTTACGCGCTAACAATCGAGACCGTCTATATGTCCCTCCAGTAGCCTGGACTTTGAGACATCTGCGGCTCTTAGGTTGCGGGTTCACCCTGCAGACAAGCCAGAGGAAGGAGCGCCCACACTCGCAAGTTGTGTTATCGGATTCCCCCGTTCGCCATCTCCCAAAGCCAAATATGCCTTCAGACCTTCGTCGTGCGATGCTCCAATTTGGAGGGCGAAGGACGTTGGAGGTCAAGAAATCAGCTATCAAAAAAATACTTGGCGCATGTGATTTCTGTCCTCTTAGGCAGTTTACTTGCATGCCGACCCTCGATCGAAATCGCTGACAGCCACAGCTCTGAATTTTTGTCTTTTTACTTCCGCCGGCAGTCTGTCGCGAGTATATGGACAGAGGGCGTATTCTCCCGCAATTCCACCGGCCCATCCCTCGCCTACGTCACGTTCGATGGGATACAGTCCCGTCGGAGCAAGTACGTACACAACTCACCGGGGAAGGGATTCAACGAGCCCGTGTTTAGGACTTGTGATAAGAAGCTACGGTCTCTTCAGCCAGCAAATACCATCGAAGATCCATATATTATGGGAATCCTAATCGCACTTGCCCAAGAGCAGTGGCACAGGCAGAGTAATGAGCAGCACGAGGAAGAAGCTGCCTGGAACACACAATTTCCACGTCCCCCAGTTGCGGCGCAGACCGAAGACCTCATGACTGTGGTCAGTGTTTCGGGGTATGTAACACATCACACGAGTACTTCATCACGGCTTGCTGAAGAATTTGAAGGTCGTTGTCCTTGCCACTTCTGGAGTGAAAGACGATTATCTATACGTATACACTGCTTCTATCTCTGTGGCATTTCTTAGGAAATTCGACGAACCGTGGCGCTTTTCGCCGAGCTCTCCAGTTGTGTCAGGATACTATCCTATCCCTCTTAGATCCCCAATAAAGTCGTTGAACAAGCTGCACCGAGTAATCTGTGCCGAGTCATGTCGCTTTTGTGCCGGCGATAGCCCAGGAGCTCTTGGCTGAGCTTCTGGAAAATTGAAATTAGTCCTGCTACCTTTTTTGGGACGCGAGAGATAAAAGAATTATTAGCCCGTCAAGGATACTTCCACATGCCTGACGATGCCTAAGGGCCCAAAAAGGCTGAACTCGAGATACAATCAGGACACTGGTGTCTGTTCATGCTCGAACGATTGGAAAACCTAGGAGTTCTTTTAGAACGTCTTGTCTCTCCAGGGATACATTTAGAGTGCGTACGGTTGGGCCCGACAGTGGGAAGCTAAACTTGACTTCGTTCAATCGTCGCGAGTTGCATCCATCCCTGCTTCCCTCCATGCTCCCCCGACATCATCACAAGGGATAATCATAAAGCTCGTTGATTAACGACCCGAATACTGCAAGAAGGGCTTGAGAAGCTCAAGTCTGGCGAAGGTGAGGAGATGCTAATGCATTGACAGTAACGTGACGTCGGTGATGTCCACATATCAGAGCCAATAATACTATACTACGGGGTACTAGTATACACCAAAGTGACCGCAATTCTCGACGACTTAGAATTACTTGGTAGGAGGCCTGGTGGACAGCCATTGTTGCAAGTCCTATATCCCTATTACTACGGTTGCTGTTTGTCTACCTGATAAACCCATCGGAATCGAATGTCACGGCTTCTAGTAAAAGTTGCATAGGAACGCATTGAAATACTTCCGAAGTTCTATAGAACCCAAAGTAGCGGTCAAATATGCAGTAGGAATAAACAACCTCGATATTATCAATATGTACAGCGAACGGTCATCATCATGCAACGCTCTATGGCAAGAATCAAAAACGACTGGCGATTCCTACTTGTCAAGTGATACAATGGCACTCCGAAACTCCAGATAACCAGTGATGACATTGACGAGCAAGGAATAAGGATATTATATAGCTATAGCATAATGCTAGTTCAGCTGGACGTAGTTTGCTGGAATACAAGTTAGCGAGGTATGTTTTGATAATGACAGCCGGTCATGCTCACCAGGAAATTGTCCCTCTCGTCCGTCAACACGGCCGCTCCACCACTCATTCTGGTTATCCGTTCGCTGTGTGATCTCGATGACATCCCCGGCGGAGAAGCTGAGGTCGCCGTGCGCCTGGGCCTCATAGTCATATAGTGCCGTGACGGTTTCGACGGGAGCGCTGAAACGAGCGGGCTTCGGTTTCGGCGGCGGAGGGGCGGGCTTGCTCTTCGCTGCGGCGGTAAAGCTGCTGCCTGCAGTGGCAGAGTAAGGCGGCGGGGGGTTTTCGACAACATCGGGATCTCGCTGACGTGAGGCGTAACCACTCTTGCCCTCTTGCGCCAGTTTGTCCTTGGGGCCAAGCTTCGAGCCGGGTTTGCGCCCGCCCGTGGCTTTAAAGTGGACGATGCTGAGCTCCTCGGCGCGCTCCTTGACGTCTCCGCGCTTGTTCTCGAACGCTTCCTCGATGTCCAGATTCAGGTCGAAGTAACCGATATTGATGCCCTGCATTCGCTCGTGTAGTGTGTAGAAGACGTTCAGTTGCATGTAGTAGAAGGACTGGAACAGAGGACGGATGAATTCAGCCTCCAGAGCGAACAGCTTGGGCAACTCGTCCTTGAGCAGGTCGTTGTAGTAGTTGTAGTCCTGAGTCGCTTGTTCCACATCATTTTCTGCCTTGTAAAGCGCCTTCTCATCCTTCAGTGACTTGTCCTTTTTATCCTGAAGCTTCTTGAGCGAGTTCTTGTGGCGGTCGTAGTCCAGTTTCTTGTGGTCTCGCTTCACCGCGACTTTGCGGATCACCTTGATTACCTCCAATAGCTGCTGTGCAGGGCTGATGACGCGGGTGTCGATCATCTCTAACTCGGGCACCAGCGATTCTTGGAGGTCCCGCACAATCGCCTCGTATTCCTCACATGCCCGGATACCCTCCGGATTACCCTCGATTGTATAGGAGCTAGGGTCGGAAGCACGACCGGAGATGGGTTTGTAGAGTTCCGTCATCGCTTTGGAGAATCCAATCTGGTGGTTCAACATGCCTGGAAAAATACGCCAGTCAGCAAAAGGAGGGGTAGCTGCGAGACGGGGGATCCGTGTGTACCGTTGATGGCATCGAAGTACTTCTTGGACTCATCGTGCAGCTTCTTGGTCTCCTTTTCGAGTTCTTGAAATCGTCGCTCAGCGTCCAGGTAGACAGGGTCCTTGGTATGCTCGCCAATATTGAACTTGGCCTTGAACTGTTGTGGAGCGCGGACAATGCTCTTCTGAAAGCCCTTCAAACTCATCTCTGATTGGCCGCAGGTCGCCCAACGCCCGCGGAAGGATTCGGTTTAGAAGGGCAGGAAGGTGGTGGTCGTAGGAAGTGGTGTAAAGGGGTCGGGAGAGGGTCGCGAAGGCGTAGGAGCGTCGAGAAAGGTGAATAACCAGAGCAGATCAAACCAGGGATCTCGTGGTAGGCCAGAAGTGGGGAGGAAGTGCCTTTTGTTCGCGGCAAACGGACTAGTGAGGACTAAAGAATACTGGCTGCCGGTGACGGTTAGACTGCCATGATTCGTGGCTGAGCTATGACATAATGCTCTGCCTGCTCACCGTGGCTGAGTTGTGGCTCCCCCCTTTCTTGGTGGTGTGTTTTGGTGTTGGTTCAGTTGGGTACCTGGCCAAATGATGGTAAGGCTGCAGAGGGGAAAAGATAGAATATGGAGTAGCCTGGAGACTATTATAGTAAATGAGCAAAAAACTATAAGATCAGCCCCTCTCCAGGCTCCAGAATCTTTCCTTTCTCTCTCCAGACCCCTGAAGAACTTCGATCCCAGATGTGGCTCAGGGTCGGATCGTAGGGCCGATTATTCAGCCAGCCGGGGGGGCTCGGAGTGTCGGAAGCAGCAAAGATTCTCCATGGCTTTTTGCGGTGTTTGTTAGGCACCAGAGTATCCGGTTGCACTAGTAGCCACTATCGTCAACACAGACCTCGACGCCCAAGAATTTCCCTCGTTTTCCGCCGGTTTCTGCCACATCAATGGTCCTGTGCCCCCGTGATCGGTCGAGTGTTGTTTTGGTCATGATGCTATTTTCTCAGCTTGTCAGCTGTCAGCCGTCAGCAGCCAGTGGCCAGCACATAAGGCTGGTCTTCCCAGTGTGGGAAATCCGGGGAAATTCACCGATGACGATGTTGTCGGCCAGCAACATAAACGGGAATAAGTGGTTGTCTCACAATGAATGTGGAATGTCTGCCCCCATAGTTGTGCCTGGATTTGGCCATCCCTTTGAGGATCTTTCGTCTGTTCCATCCGGACATATGTCTTCTTACATTCATTCGCATCGAGCTATGGGAGCCAAGCATAAGATTCCTGAAAATATAGACTCATCTTAGACCCGTCTTACGTTTTACCTCACGACATAAGCCAACTTACTAACTAACATGACTTCTCCGTAGTCGCTGTTGGTCTCCGCGGGAAGCTGGCGAACTCCCCTTATCAAGGGCCCAAGTAACACCGAGACCGAGCCCCGATTGGGAAATTGCCGGACTATCTGATAAATCCGATCGGGCCTAGCGGGCTCGGCAATGATATAACCGGATCCAAACTTTTTCCCACCGGGCGAACTCGTCGTCCCCCTGCTGTCATCTTCCCTCGGTCATCAACTGTTCATCCATCCGTGTATGGTACAGTTGCAGATTTCATTTGCATCATGTCTACTATGACCCCTACTGCCTTGAGACAGGCATCTCGGGCTTATGCCCGTCGGCTTTTGTCGACTCCGCATGGCTCTCTGACAGCATCCCTGCCCCGGCGGGTGGTCGCCACCAGCGCTGCTATCCCCAGACGGTCGTACGTCTCCGAAACCAAGGCTGGAAATGCCCAGGTTACGGTGGACACGGCCATCAAGCAGGACCAGAAGGCTTTTGTGAACCAGACTGGACTTAATGCGCAGAAGGTCAATCTTCCTGGTTCGGGCATCTCCGGCGATGCGTCCATGAGCCCTACCGCCGGCATTCTGAAGCAGGCGACTGTTATGGACCAGGGCACCCGCCCGGTCTACCTCGACATGCAGGCGACGACCCCGACGGATCCCCGTGTCCTTGACGCCATGCTTCCCTACCTTACCGGCATCTACGGAAACCCCCATTCCAGAACTCACGCCTACGGCTGGGAGTCCGAGAAAGCCGTTGAACAAGCCAGAGAACACGTCGCCAAGCTTATCGGCGCCGACCCCAAGGAAATCATCTTCACCAGCGGCGCTACTGAGAGCAACAACATGAGCATCAAGGGTGTCGCCAGATTCTTCGGTCGCTCTGGCAAGAAGAAGCACATCATCACCACCCAGACCGAGCACAAGTGTGTCTTGGACAGCTGCAGGCACTTGCAAGACGAGGGATTCGATGTGACATACCTGCCCGTGCAGAGCAATGGATTGATCCGCATGGAAGAATTGGAGGCGGCCATTCGTCCCGACACTGCCCTGGTCAGTATCATGGCCGTCAACAATGAGATTGGTGTCATTCAACCCATGGAGGAGATCGGAAAGCTTTGCCGCTCGAAGAAGATCTTCTTCCACACCGATGGTGCCCAGGCCGTGGGCAAGATTCCGTTGGATGTCAACAAGCTCAACATCGATTTGATGTCGATTTCCAGCCACAAGATCTATGGCCCTAAGGGTATGGGTGCATGCTATGTTCGCCGTAGGCCCAGAGTTCGTCTCGAGCCTATCATTTCCGGAGGTGGACAGGAGAGAGGTCTCCGCAGTGGCACCATTGCCCCCCACCTCGTAGTCGGATTTGGCGAGGCTTGCCGTATTGCATACGAGGACATGGAGGTACGTTCCACTTTTTTTCTTTTAACCTCGAATTTGCTCTCAGTCAGGATGTTTCCGCGATGATTATAAGCTTTAATATGTATCGATTAACTGAGGCGCCATGGGGGTAGCGACACGCTTTGCGTGTCTCCATGGTGCTTTGACGACCGTAGCAGGGGTGATGAGTCGGGCTGCTGCATTTGCTTGTTGCGAGACAGTGAAGTCGATGAGAAAGTAGCTGACCAATATGCACAGTATGACTCCAAGCACATCGCAAGGCTGTCGAAGCGCCTGAGCGACGGACTTTTGGCCATGGAGCACACCACGCTCAACGGAGATCCTGACCGCCACTACCCCGGTTGCGTTAACATCTCCTTTGCCTACATTGAAGGCGAGTCGCTTCTGATGGCGCTGAAGGACATTGCCCTCTCATCCGGCAGTGCCTGCACGTCTGCCTCCTTGGAACCCAGCTACGTCCTGCGGGCTCTGGGCAGCAGCGATGAGAGTGCCCACAGCAGTATCCGGTTCGGTATCGGCCGGTTCACGACCGACAGTGAGATTGACTACGTGCTCAAGGCGGTGCAAGACCGCGTCCACTTCCTGCGGGAACTGAGCCCGCTGTGGGAGATGGTTCAGGAGGGTATCGATTTGAACTCGATTGAATGGAGCCAGCACTAAAAACTTTCTCTTTCTGTGTTAAAGACTGACTGCGAGGGCGGTTATATGGTCGTATACCAGGCGCATACTTGTTGTTTCTTTTCCAGATATCAGCGGTGGGATGGCGTTCATATAGTGTGTAACATTATAGGATTGATGACGATCTGTCCAGTCTGTAAAGAAAATGGATATTAATGACCCATGATTTCGATTGATCTAGAGAGATGAGTATGTAGACAGAAGCTTCATGGAAACCGAATGAATAGTATTGGCGGTCCGATGACCTTGGTTTGGTTTTTGAGCGACCTGTACCTATAGTACTCAGTACGTCATGTATATATGGGACCACGATTATGCTCCCAAGGCCTTGAGTCCTGTTGTGATGTGCTTGGAGGGGAGACTGTCGAGAATAGATTAGTACTGCTGATCAAGCACTGGCATCCCGTGACTCCTTTCAGTGTTTGCTGACTCACGAAGGAGGCACCAATTCGAGCAAGCTGCAGGTGATGTGTGATTGGCTGTGCAGGAGCAACATCACGTGATTAACGTTTGACGCGGAGAACTCCCGGCGCCGAGGTAATCACGTCTTCAGAGGCCATCCATTCCGTCTGGGAGAAAGAAAAAGAAGACGGGAATTCTCCGGTGGACGAACCATGAACGAAAAGACAATCATGCAGATCATTGCTGTCCAACCAGCGAGGTCGGAAGTCAAAATAAGATGGCAGCTCCGCACGGGGCCGACCATCTCACCGCAGACCCGAACGGGGTGGCGTGGGTGGGAGCGAATACGCCCCCCAGCTCGCTTAACTGCCCGATTTCGCACTCGGCCTCCCCTCCCACGCAGTCCCGGTTCATTCTCTAGCACTCAGCCTACTGGAATCCGGTGGACACCCCTTTCGCTCGCACCCAGTCCTCCCGCTGGCGCTGTCCAAGGGCCTCATCTACTCCAGATGCGCTGAGCCATCGACTTTACCATGGGAACAGCTTCGCCTCCCTTCTCCGTCTCTGGTGATATGACGGATATCATCAACCAAGATCCCCAACAATAATACTGTGTCTGAGCCCGCCATCTTCCTGGCCACTGCCTCTTCCTCCAGAGGCAAATCTTCGCCTCTGCTCTCCCGTCTGGCCTGGCTTAGTTGGTTCCGGCCCACTTGACTTCTGGTCAACTGTCCATCCACGGACTAGTCGACTGTCCTACCCTTCACCATGGGTACAGAATATACTACCTCCACGACCGCTGGCTCTACCCCTGTTTCGTGTCGGTCGACGGTTTCCGGGTGACACAATCGCCGTTATTGCGGAATGACTGATCCTGGGTCGCCAGGCTGATTAATTCTGTCGTCCGGCTATTCGGTCCTCGCGGCTTTCCTGGGAAAAGTCCTGGTGCCAAAACTGTCGCTGATTATTTAACTTCGGGAGAGGACCATTGTTACGATGATCTTAGTTTGAGCAAATTTTCCTTTCCCTTTCTTTTACCTTTCCCTCCCTCATCTCGCCATCTTTGTGCTCAAATCTATCCGGTTGTTCCCGTGACCTTCACAAACCTCACTTTTTTAACAACTACCAGACCTGGAGCTGCCATTTGTGCCTGGTCCCCTCTTCTGAGCCTTGCTCATCTTGCTGTGACCTGGGTCAGATCAACCGAAGCCTTGATTTCCTGACTGCATCGCAGTTGTGAGGCGTCCGTAACAGGCCCGACACGACACCTACTTCTGTTTGTGTCCGATCTTGTCAGCTTTTACTTGGTCGGTTGGGATCTCGCCTGCTTTGTCGCAGTGTGTGCGTCACACGACTGTTGCTTCACTAGAGATTGTCCGGACTCACGTCCGGGCACTGGAACCTCTCCTTCCTCCGAGCTTCCATATTATTCCGCTCGACGTCAAGTTCCGGACAATCAGCGAACTTTAAGCGACTGCCCTCACTGTGAGCCCACTCGCACGTGAGCATCTAGTACATTAATACTAGGCGTCGTCGCTGGCTCCTTGGGCGTTCCCATTCACCCCGACTCGTATACAGTGTCGTTTAGGCTTCTCTGAGCCGTCTCATCATCATGCTTCCTCCGATTCCAGCATTGGCGGACTACGGGATCTCGGCAGACCATGGCTTCCTCCCTCCAGAGCCACCCCTTGAGATCTTGCCAGACCCCTATTATGCCAAGTGGGAGTGGATCGTTTCCAACCTGCAGGCACTCTTGACTAGCCGGAGGATCCGGGAGGTGGTCGATCATATGTCCAAGCTGTCTACATCATATCTTCAGTCGGAGAACGAGTGGCGCAGGGCCTACGTCGTACTGGTATTTATGCTGCATGGGTATGTATGGGGGGGAAGCAAGCCGGCAGAGGTAGGTGACACAAAGCTACGAAGTAGTTCCTGAGCTAATATTGGTGACCAGAAAATCCCGCCTCAGCTGACCGTCCCACTATTCGACGTCTGCGAGCACCTGGGTCTGCCGCCCGTGGCCACTTATGCAGGGGTGTGTCTGTGGAACTATAAGCCTATTTTTCCGGAGGAATCGATCGATGATCTACGTAATCTCGACACCATCAACACATTTACAGGGTCATTGGATGAGAAGTGGTTTTACCTGGTCTCCGTGGCCATTGAAGCTCGTGGAGCACCCTCGATCCCGCTGGTGCTGCAAGCAATTGCGGCGGCCCGGGCTGGAAACAGCCTGGTAGTCACCGAATGTCTGCAGCGACTTGCTGAGGTGCTGGACGAGGTAGGGTCGCTGCTGGAGCGCATGTACGAGCACTGCGATCCGTATGTGTTCTACCACCGCATCCGACCCTATCTGGCTGGGAGCAAGAACATGGCTGATGCTGGCCTCCCGCATGGTCTATTATATGACTATGGAAACGGACAGCCCGAGTATCGGCAGTATGGCGGCGGTAGCAATGCCCAGAGCTCACTGATCCAGTTCTTCGACATCGCACTGGGCATCGAGCACCGTCCGACCGGGGAGACGCGTCCTAGCAGCACCCCGATGAAGGACGAGAAAGAGGGTGTTGTTGGGGCACCTCGTCACGGGTTCATCCAGGAGATGCGTACATACATGCCTGCGGCGCACCGTCGTTTCTTGGAGCATGTTAATGCCGTGGCCAACATCCGACAGTATGTGGAAGCACGACGCTCGGACAAGGCACTGTGCATTGCATACGACGCATGTCTGTCGATGCTTCGGGCAATGCGCGACAAGCACATCCAAATTGTATCCCGCTATATCATCATTCAGTCTCGGGATGCTCGACCGAGTCGCCCAGCGCGCGCAACCAGTCCCAAGAGAGCCATTAACTTGGCGACCGCCCGACACGGTGAGAAGCCGGACAGTAAGAAATTGCGGGGCACGGGTGGAACGGCCTTGATCCCGTTCCTGAAACAAGCACGGGACGAGACGGGCGAGCCAGCGATCGATGCATGGGCCCGTCGGCTTTTGAGCACAGGACCGTCGGAGTCTAGCTTCGCGGCGCTGAGCAAAGTGGACGAGGACCACGATGGACATCTCCAGGTGGTGGGACTATCAGGAACATGGGCAGCGGATGACAGCGAGGGTGGCATATGTCATTGGTAGCATTGCATGTAATAGATGCTGCATGGTTTTGTTTTGTTTTGTTTAAGATTCACTAATGAGCGGGTCGGTGTTTTTCTCTATCTAGCATTGAGACAGCCGATGACGATGACGAGGGGGGAAGATGATCGATGTACATAGAGCGATGAATACTTTTGATTATGACGAGAATGATGAATGCATGAGAGATTTGGACGTCATCGCCTTTTTTCCATTTGCTCTTTTGCCCCTTTGTTCCTGTTGCGGATCCATTTTGGTGGTCACTTCATCTCTGCCGTGCCTGGCGATGACGTCGATGCTTGACGTCATGTACCCCGGACTCACCACCACCTTCGATCTATAAATACACCCACAGCATCAACACAACACAACAACAATTACAACAGCAAGCAAATAAACACTACTACACTACAAGCAATCTACTCTCTACTACAATTTTTTTCTTCTAAACAAACTACTACTACCACTACATACCAACACCAACACCACCAACCACAATGTCCTCCACCGACTCCACCAACAACAACAACAACACCACCACCACCACCACCACCTCCACCCTCAAATCCTACGTCGACCAAGCAACCGGCATGGTCCAACGCGCCGCAGGCTCCCTAACCGGCGACTCCTCCGCTCAAGTGCGTCCACATCCTCCTCATCCTCCCCCTTTTTCCAAACCCCACAAACTAACCTCCATCTACTATTTAGTCCACCGGCACTGCCACCCAAGCCCAGGGCGAAGCCGAACACAACGCCAGCCACAACAACTTCACCAAGCTTGGTCCCGTGACCGCCGACCCTGCCACGGGCGCCGCCGCCACAGACCACCCGCAGCGCAGCAACGGCAGCTGGGACCAGACTGTGGGCTCGGCGAAGGAATCTTTGGGCAATTTGATTGGCAATGAGGGGTTGAGGAAGGCCGGCCAGGAGCAGAATGCGGCGGGAAAGCAGGCTGAGGCCGAGGGCCAGATGAGAGATTGGAAAGAGGGTGTTGAGGGTAGGGCCAAGGGAGCCGTTGGGAAGGTCGCTGCTGCGGCGACGGGTGATGAGGAGGAAGAGAGGAAGTGGAGGGATGTGCATGATGAGGGGAAGGTTAGGCAGAGGGGCGTGGAGAGCGAGGTCCAGAAGAGATATTAATCTTTCCTTCCTTCCTTCCTTCCTTCCTTCCTTATGGGGGTTGGGATTATGTGATGTGATATGATGACTTGCTATGATACAATATGGGAATGGAGTTATTGATTTGCTTTATCATTCTGTGTGATTCGCGTAGGTTGGGAGGAGAGTGCGTGTAGTAAGGTGTGGATTCTGGATTAATGGTGAGTATGGATGGAGAAAGTATGAGTGTGTTTAAGTTGTGCTATTATCACGTACTATTTAGTAAAGAAGGGTCTGTTGACTAGGAAATGATGCCCATTGTATTATAAAACTGGGATTGGTCTAGTACTTCATATGACTATGTATCCATTCATCCTCCGCCAAATCCTTAGCAGAACTCCTCCTGTTCGGCTCCCACTGCAGCATCTTCCGCATAAATCGCAAAAACGCGTCCCTCTCTGCCTCTCCCTCCAGAGTAGTCTCTCGTTCTTCAAGTGGAACGTAATCAGTCAATAAATCCGGATGGAGGAAAGCACCTATACTCATCGAGTTAGTAAATCTAAAAGACAAACCCCACAAGGTTTGGTATAACCACCTTCACTCGAAAAGAACTTATCTCTCAACTCTCCCTGCGTAAGCAAACTAGCAGGCGGTGGGCCCAGAAGATTAATCATCTCGGCAAGATGCGCTCGACTCCGGTATCTCTCATCTACAGGGTCTTGCCCCGTGAACAAGGAACCGCCTTCGTATAAATCCCAGATCTATTAGCTCAAGTATTAGTGGAGCTGCGGACGAAAATGAATCGTTTTGTCCTACCATGCATCCAACATTCCAAATATCAGCGCTGTACGTCCATGGAACTCCCAGTATCACCTCCGGGGCTCGATAGATCTGAGGTTGAATGAATACCCTCTGGTATTCATCATTGACGACCATGGCTGAACCAAAATCGCACAGAACCGGGGCGCCAATTCCTTTAGGTACTTTGAGTTCCCGGGACATGTATATCGTTCTTTCGTCGACCTCTTTCCTCGGGACGGGTCGTTGAAGTTCGTTCTCCTCGATGTCCGTAAAGACTGAGTCATCTTTGATACCGAACATGATATTATCGGCTTTGATATCTGGAAGCAGGATAAGAGAAGTGAGAATCATAAAAGCTGGTAGATATATCGAGCTACAAACCCGTGTGCGCGATCTTGCATTCCGTATGCAGAAAGTCCAATCCTAGAAATAAGCGATGAAGAACAACAGCAATGACTGCAGATGGTAGCCTCTCAACCGGATTCCGGCGCAAGAAAGCTAGCACGCTTTCCCATAATGGGGGATGCACTAGGCAGCGATGTTTGTCTTGAGGGCCGTCGATGTAAAAAGTATCGAGTAATGTTCTGATGGCATCGCGACCGGGGTGGATGGGCGGGGACTGTTCCATAAGTCTGTACATATTAAGCTCGATATCGGCTTGCTGACCCATAGACGAAGCCTCAATGAATATCTTGAGCATAACATAACGGCGGTTTCTATGATGTATGAGTAACTCAGATAGGCTCATTCATGGGAAGAAAGAAAAGGGGGTTCTCCACTCCATATCCCGTGCAAGCCACGCGGTTGAAGTCGATCCATATCCCAGTTTACCAATGACTTGATACCGCTCCTTGATAACTTCTCCTATTCGAGTGGGATAATACTGTGAGGCGGTATATTCGGGAAGAGTCTCTTCTTCTATGTTGTGCCAATTGGGGATTCGGACGAAGTTAGAGTTGGGGAAATTTAATGGTTTCCATCGCCGTCCAAGATGAGTTAGAGACCGGAGAAGTGATGAGAGCATCGTTTGAATGTAGTAGATACTAGTTAACGATCTCATGTATCTGGGATTAATGTTTACCATGAAAGCGGAGCAAATCACAGGGCGGACTTACAGAGAAGGGGACGCTATGCTGAAAGCGGAAAGGTCAACCAGATCCACCACAACATTTGGGACCGAAAAAAAAGAGACCCTCCAGATGGAGGGTCAGGAGACAAAAAAGTTGACCTACGCAGGACTCGAACCTGCAATCTCTTGATCCGTAGTCAAGCGCCTTACCATTGGGCCAGCAGGCCAGCTGATATATTTTGTTGACTATTTATGGTTTTATTAACCAAAGTTATTGGCGGGGCTAAGAACAAGCCAAGTTGACCCTTGACTAGGGTTTATCTTAACATAGTTGGGAGAATAAGCCATTGTACGATTAGTAATAGAACTGGGATTCAGATCACGATATTGTCCAGTTATATCTAAGGATATCAATACCTATACGGATTGGACGATAAGTGACAACGAGTAGATGGTAAAAAAAGCAATCCATCTGCGACTGACCAGTGTACTGGCAGTGCACAGTTATCACACTCAATGGATGATCAAGTCAGGCCTTCAGAGAGTATTCTGGCAATCTGAAATAGTGGCAGAGGGTGAGAGAGTATATATATGTCTGTGGGTGAATGCACAGTGTCCTTCTATCCTCACCTTCAATCAATTTCCGGTTATGTATGAGTCTACCCTAGCCAATCGAGCGAGTAGTAATCAGGTCAGCAGGGAGACAGTACTAATGGAGTTATTAAATATGAATCCTATTATGTGAATGTCTACTCTTCGTATAGTCTGGGTATTATTTGTAAAAGCAACAGAATAGCAATAAGATAAATTCTGGTAAGAATCTCTCTACAGTCAGCAGTCGCAGGATTCAAACCTACGATACAACAAAGTAGTCAATAGGTATAGATAGAAACACTACCAGCTATCTCTACAGTGTCTACCGGAAAGCCACCATTTGACCATCCTGCCACCTTTACGTACTCTTGCACTTGCTCCCAAGTCTCACCTGAGAGATGAATTTTCGGCAGGGTTTGAGGTCTTCCAGATCGAAGAGCTCAATGTACCGACGCACAGGCAATTCGAGACCATTGATCAACTCGACTACATGGCTTTGCAGCTCTGCATCATCAATCATCTCTTTCAGCCGAACTACATTCCCTTCCCAGGGAGCGAGCTCATCAGCAGAATATTCACCTGACCTACAATTGACTGCCTGGTTGAATATGGTCTCGAAAAATCGTGGCTCTGTGAGAATCTGAACGGGACACGTACTGTTCTTCCATCGTCCGCGTTCTGGCAAGCGAGGGTCTGTAACAACCATATAGTTCTGGTCTTCAGGCCCTGGAGCACCCAGTCCAGGATCAGGCAGCGTCGGATCAATATCAGACTTCTTGTACAACTTGAGCGACTCACACCAAAATGGGGGGTTACCCTGGGGGCCGTGATCAAGATGGAAGTGATAAGGCGCAGGTGATGACGCTTCCTCAGTCAGAGCATCATTCTCCCAGTCGCATTCCTTGCCTTTAATGCAGGGCTCGATGCCGTGATTGCTGAGAGCCTCGGCTGCTTCGTGGACTTTTCCATCGGCAACGATTAAGCTAGTGCCCTGCAGAGTGATGTGTTAGTATTTTTCCTCTTCTTGAATTGTTAGCAGGCTGTGGGTGAAGAACTTACCAATTTGTAGGGAATCAAAGCGCCGTAGCTACTCAAAGCGACCTCTCCAATGAAAGCACAGGTTATACCGGCTTCATGCAGCCAGATAGTAACTGCTTCAGCTGACTTCATCCCATTCTTAAATGGCTCCATCTCGAACCAGCGCAATTGTGATGAAAGATTTGTGAAAGCCATTTTTGTAGACAGAATATATTGCAGCCACAAATTTGTAAGGCATCTGCATGTTCACCTCGGTGGATGTTGAGGGTCTTTTATGGTTACACGAGGTTAATGGTCTTCGAAGCATTCCAATTCTGTCTTCCTTATTTTTACCGTTATCGGATATTTCCTGGAAAGTGTAGAATTCTCGTCGGGCATGACCCGACATTGTGAAGGGATGTCTGGCAGGATATAGGCGAGTAAGAGGTTATTCCCATGTAACTGCCGGTACTTCACGTGGTGGATCAGTGCTTTTTAGCTGTGATTGATGCTGTAGGTATAGAACTTTCAACTACATCAGTAGAATATCTTCAATGACAGACTGGAGGTTTCACACGATGTAAGGTAGCAAATACCGCACATGGTGGGCAGCTTCCTGGATATATAATGGAAGCTGTACCTTTGATCTTCTTTTGTTTGGCGATCCATGGGGATCCATGTACTTAGTAGATGGTAGCATGCCTTGCAGGTCATGAAAGAAAAGTGAAAGGCCATAGCCCTAAATGCGATATCGGTCAATGTTGGCAACTGCCAATTTAAATATTCAAGAACTCACATTTTTTCGATCTTATTGCTTGTCAGCTCCAGGAGACTATCTACTTACCCAGACATATAGGATTCGAGATCTACCCTGAAGCCTAACTACCTGGAGGTTCCGTGCTACACCTCAATCTGATGGCCATTCATAGACCTACAATGAAATGATTTTCACATCAAAGACCACACCCAACCCAGGCCTAGCCCGTTTCACCATATTAACCCTTATTCTATCTTCGATCCTAATTAGGTTACACCCGTCCCATTTATCCCAAAAATCATTAAGACAAGCCCAACCTTAAAAATGAGTCCAAACTAAAGCCCAGACTACGCTTCAGAAGTTCCCCTGGGTATGCAGATCCCTCAATCTTAGCCCGGGCCCTTCTCCACGACGATCCCATCCGTTTAACCCCCTCACACATCGGATCTCGGTCCAAGTGAGCCAGACAGTCCCATGCATATGATGATGTGCCTGCGCCCTAACATCCGTCCCATATACCATTAACTACACTCCACCCTCCAGTACCTCCCCTTCCACCATTAACTCACTACACTCTTTTTATACAACCCATCCACCATCCAAACAATTCAAAGAAAATTAAATCTAAAAAAATACCACCCACCAAAATGAAACTCTCCTCCCTCTTCCTCCTCCCCACCCTCCTAGCCACCACAGCCTTCTGTGCCCCCGAACCCATCCCCAACGTGAACCTCAATGACAACAACCTCGCCGCTCTCGCGCAAGCCTTGTTCGTGCCCTCACCTTCCCCTCTTCATATCATATGGCTGATATAACTAAATTAATAGAAAACCCTCCCTCCCAACACCAACCCAACCCGTTCCCAACCTAGAAAGCGTATCCCCTCCACCACACGCCGTCGTGCACCAAGTCATCACAGCCGTTCCTCCCACAGCACTCGCGCAGCTGTTCGTGCCCGCGAAGCGCGTCGCGTTGGCGAGTGAGTTCAGCGCTGGCAATACGCCCGAGTGGTATAAGGCGCTGCCGACGGATGTGCAGAGTTATTTTGCCGAGGTGAAGAGGCAGATTGCGGCGACAGGGGTGGGTGAGGCGAAGGCTGCGGAGGAGAAGAAGTCGAGTGGTGGTGGGAAGGTGGTGAGTGTGCAGGGGATGGGGTTGGTGGTTGGGTTGGTGGGTGCTGTTGTTGTTGGGGTTATGGTTTAGGGGGTTTAATTTACGATGGGGTGGGTTGGATGGTTGTGGAGATTGTATAGGGATAGTAGTAGTTGGTGGAATGGGGATTGGGGATGATAGTTGCGGGTAATACTTACTGGGATAGTGGTAATTGTGTGTCGAAGTAAGGTTCCAGGAAAGAAAACATTGGTCATTGCGTTTATGATCTCTTTATCTTCTAGTGGCTTATCTTGCATTGTCTGTTGCTAATTGTTGAGAACTGTGCGAATGATTGCTTCTTGCACATTGCTAATCCATTCAAAAAAACCTCCACTACGGACGCACCAAGCTATGTACATTGTCTGGCCAACCTGTATCGACCTTATGGGTATCTATCTACAGATCCGTCAACATAGGTCACGCAAACCAAAAAGTAGTGATTGCATCATCGTATCATCAATGCACTTCCAATCCCATGCCTTTCCCGATCTTCCGTATCAATGCACGTTTCAAGAACGCTTCTCGCGCAAGTCCACGCGTGTGACGTGACCAGGTCTCAACCCCAATGACACCCTTAACCAGCGCAGCTTGGAGGGCATAGATTGCCTGCTGAATACCGCGTTCCTCAGCAACCAAGTCGTACAATTGTTTACCGACCACGGTTGGGGCAACGAGAACTTCGTCGATTGGTGGGAGACCCGAAGTAACGGGATCAGTGCTGGATGACGGGGCCGAGGATGATATACGGCTTTGCGCATCGGCGATGACGCCGTCGGCGCGCATGAGAGATTGCTGCAGAGTCGTGGTGTTCGATTGAAGAGTCGCGTTGAGCGTGTTGAGCGACGATACTTCGCCTTGAAGCGTCGCAATTGCCGCATGCAGCGAGTGGGATTGAGAAATCAAAGATTGAGCAGCAGTCTCGGACTGTGCGACGTTTGCTTGCAGTGTTTCAGCTAGAGTCTTAGAGACGGCCCGCAGTAGGGCGTCCTTCTCGGGGTTGGGTGGAATTGGGGGCGCCGGGCCGGTGGGTGCGAACGAGGGGAGCTCGAGCTCAAACGGAGAGGTAAGAAGATCTTGCGTCTCTGACTTGGGACGTGGAGCTGGTTGCTGTGCTTGCTGAAGTCCAACATGGGGTGAACCTTGCGGTGGGACCTGCTGTGGCGGAGGTCTCTGGTAGGCTGCAGGAGGGGCTTGTTGTACGGGGTGGTAAGAGTTCCGTTGCGGAAGCCCACGACTGGGGTCATCTGGGCGAGTAACAGGGACACCGTTCGGTGATTGAAACTGCGCTGGGCCAGTCTGGTATGCCGGTGTCGACTGAGAGACGTGCTGCGGTTGTTGGGGCAACTGATACTGTCCTGATGCTACTACAGGAACTTGACTGCGATCCGGTAGGTACTGGGGCCTGTTCATAGGGTTGCCAATGCCTGTCTGTGGTTGCATCGGTATTCTCCTGGAATCATGCTCCTTTGGTGGCAGTGGAGGCAGCGGAGGGGGAGACGAGTATCTCCCTGATGACGGAGTGCCCTGTGATTGTGGCTCAGGTGTCTGCCCGGGTTTTGGAGGCGGCGGTGGTGGCACCTGAGCAGGTACTTGCGGAGAAGCATTCGGAGCGCTATGGGTAGAAGAGGGCCGATTAATTGAGGTATCAAGCTCCGGAGGCAGAGGAGGTAGAGGAGGTGCTTGCGCCTGTACCTGCGCTGGCGGAGGCGGTCGCGGCTGTACAGGCTGTTGCTGTTTATATCTCACCGGCGGCTCCTTGGCGAAAACCTCACGAAGTATCATCAGGAAATCAATAAGAGATGATCGCTAAGCTTAGGTGTCAGCGATAACGAGATGCGCATTGCGAGTCACATTGACTAACCTCCCACGCTTCAGCCCAGTGTGCCAGGTAGTGATGGTACACCCTCCCTTCCAAAGTGACATGCTGGCCCACACGAACGGCCATGTCTTGCGTCGGTGTTACATAAACCAATGGCGGTTCTCTGGGGTATGTATTTGGGATCCATAGTGTGATGGGAAACTTGTAAACAGTGCCGCGAAACGTCACGGGCAACGTGCCGGTCAGTTGGAGGAGGAGGGCGGAGAAACCGTTCTCGTATGCTAGAAGTTTGAAGAAAAGAATCGGTCAGTAAGATCGCAGTAAGGTCGCAGCAAGATGGCATACTGTAGACTTCAGTCCTGGGGCCCAGCGAAGGGTATTGACCGAGCACATTAGCTACATCATAGTAGGTGCGGTTGGGGTCCTGGTAGGTTTGTCGGGGATCGTAGTGGTCCTATTTCTGTCAGTGGTCCTATTCTAGGAGTCCGTGTTTGGTTTTTAGCTACCCTGATAAGGACACTGTACAGCCAGTTAAGCGTCCTTTGCGGCACAGCAGCCATGGCGGAGGAGGCGAAGGCGCATGGTGGGAGAAGTGGGATGGCGGAGTTGGAGTTGGAGTTGGAGCTAGACTCCCTGGGCATTCTTGGTGCCTCGCAGCCTCGCTCCACCGCCGCGGCAGTTCCCCGCAACTTTCTCCCGCTGACATCTTGATCTATAACATCACCTTGCCATTCATTCTTGAATATGTCTATCCTTGCGGAAACATACATCTTAAAGTATACCAATGACTGCAGTGTCGTACAGAGTCAATGGATGAAGATTAGTCTAGCGGGGAGTTTGGTACCACTGTTGGGAGTGGAAGATATAAAAAGGATAGAGTACTAAAGCTAAATTCCGGGTGGAATCACATCAATACAACCACTCATTTTCGACCAGAGACTTCCCATTAGTACCTCACTGTCATGCGTAACCCGGCCATGCCAGGTCAGAAGTTCGGCCTGCTGCTATAGAGTCGGCTCTGCTTTCCCTACTGACTCGGCCCCTATAGCGTGGCATTCCATCCCACCCCCCGCTAATACTATACTGGTGTCAGCCAGGGACCTGAAATCAAGTGAATTCAGTGTAAGCATACATAGTTGCTGGCGCAAACCCAGCAAGAATTTTGATGATAATACAACTACCAATAGTTTAATGGGGATCCCCCAAACACTCTACAACTTCGCAAGAGCTACAAATAACCAATCATCTAGCTCTGGGCCAGGCTGTTTCAGCCCGGACGAATCTCGTGTGGAATAACACATAAGCAGTTCAACAAGAGGACTGAAGCCTATTTGCTCCAGGAAATCATTGCACTGTTCAGCACATACACTGTTGGAGCGGCGGCTACTCATTCCCAGCTCCTGATTGGAATGAACTACACAGCCAATGATACTTAGATACATACTGGCCAAGCCCAACAGACCTGACAATCCTTATGGATGATTATATTACCAGAGGTAAGAAAACAGTACACGTCTGAGCCGTGTCTAGTGTTGACCGAAAGCTTTAGTCTTCCATTAGGGACCCCCTTTTTTGCTTGCCATTGTTCTTTGCATTGGCCTTGATATTGTTTGTCTTACATTAAACATCTTCACAAACACCTCCTGGAGCTTATTGCTCAATGCGGTGAAGATTGACATTGTTAAGGGTCGGTATCCACTTTGTTCCATCATAGTATTGTTGCCCCCAAATCAGCTCCATCCTTCATATTGTCTGTTTCGGTGTTGCAAGACAATATACAGCATCACACATCTGACTTGGCATGATGAATGTACAGCCATGGCTTCTAAGTTGGAAAGCCAGGCCGCGTACTGCTCGAACACTTGTCATATCCATTTCAATGGCCTATACAAGCCAACTTCTCAACCTCCCAGCTTCTCCTGTCGGATAACCTGTCCAACTTAGCAACTCAAGATACTTGACTTCAACGTTGCAGACCATATCAACCATACTACTGCTACACCCTGACAGCCACAATGGCCTCAACTGATCCTTTTGCCCAAAACGTCACCTTCCATACTGGCGATGGAACCCCCTTCGAGGTGAACGTGCAGGAAATTGACACATTCTTGCAGTACTGTATTCAGATCTGCACCAACTATGGCGCCCAGCTCGGAGCTTCCATCGTGCTCTTCGTCATCCTCCTGCTCCTGACCAGACCCGAGAAGCGCAGCTCCAGCGTCTTCATCCTCAATTGCGCTGCACTGCTCTCCAACGTCGGCCGTCTCTTTTGCCAGATCTTGTATTTCACTACCGACTTCGTGAGAGTGTATGCCTACTTCTCCGGAGACTTCTCTCGAGTGCCAACCTCCGCATACGCCAACTCCGTCATCGCAGTGGTATTCTACACCATCCTCGTGATATGCATCGAGGCCTCGCTCGTCCTGCAGGTCCAGGTCATCTGTGCGAACCTCGGTCGTGTATACCGACAGGTCCTTCTCTCACTGTCCATCGTGGTTGCACTGATCCCAGTCGGATTCCGTATGGCCATGATGGTCGAGAACGCCATTGCAATCATGGCAGCCGAAAGCAGCATTCCTCTCATCTGGCTTCAAAGTGCAGAGAACATCACCGCCACAATCAGCATCTGCTTCTTCTGCGCCGTCTTCGTTGCCAAGCTCGGATTTGCCATTCGTCAGCGCCGCAGACTCGGCGTGCGAGACTTTGGCCCAATGAAGGTCATCTTCATTATGGGTTGTCAGACTCTGGTCATTCCAGGTGTGCAACTCCCTCCCTCCCTCTCTTACCCTCACATATCTAACTGAACCTCGTCCATAGCCACCTTCTCAATCATCCACTACATCGCCGCCGTCCCGGCTCTATCCTCCAACGTGGCCACCCTAGTCACCATCTCCCTTCCCCTCTCCTCTATCTGGGCTGGTGTCGCCTTGACCAAAGTCTCCTCTGGCGCTGGCACTGGCTCTGGCACCGGATCTGGCTCGTCAGGCCGCAATCTTTGGAACGTGCTCTCCTTCCCTGTCTGGGACAGTAGAAACACTACCAGTACTACTACCTCTTCCTCGACGCCAACTGTGAATCCAGTCTCAACCTGCTACGCGGACAATGGTTCCTCTAAGCAGTGCAAGCAGCAGACTAACACTGAAGAAATTGGCATTACTGTCGAACATGAGATCTCAGTGCAGAGCTTCAAGAGGGAAAAGGATATGGTTTGAACTTCGAACTGAACTGTAGATCGTGCTCCGGTGGTGCGATTCGGAGGGATGGTTCATGATTATTAAGGTTAGGGGGATCTCGTATGGTTGTGGTCAATTATATCTCGGGACTGCTCATTTCAATCATGGTTTTCTTTTGTGACTGTCTTTTAAGATTATTGCAATGCTCCGCGCGCCAGCTACTTCTATTTCGTTTGTTTAATGCTTATCACCGTATCTATTGGCATGATAATAGTTCTTTTGTGGTCGATTGACTAGCATTTAATGGATCTTGCTTATGCTATGTATTGTTTGTGGTGGGTTTCGACGTAGGCAGTGATCATCTCCATAAGCGTATCAATTAGCTATACTAAGTACTATACGTTGAAGGCAAATTCTATTTGCGACCGCTCTCACAATACCGCCCGGCTGCATCAACATATGCTCAACCCTCTCTGCCCAATTTTGCCAATGATTCTGTAAGGAAGTCTCTGGCGTTCATCAAATCCGTACTACCATAGACAACCCTCCGTTTCGGCGCCCCATGCACCCCACGGTTGGCGGCCCCGGCACCGTCAGCGCCTGGTTGACCGCTTGTCCGGCTTACCCAGTCCTGCAAGTTGCCGTATTCGTCCATGCTGCCTCCACCGACGGTGAAGACGATCGCTTCGTTGAAGGCCTGTCGGCGTTGGCCGAAGGTGGCACTCATGCCGGGCCCGGAGCTGTTCAGGCTCTGCCCTTGGGCGTTGCGCGAAGCCGAGGCCGGAGGCATGGCGCCTCGGGCATTGGCGCTGCGGGGGTCGAAGTAGAGATAGCTTTCTGTCTTGGCGATAGCGGAGCTGGATGCGGAGGTTGGGTCCATGATGGATTCGGTGATCTTGGTCAGGGTCAGGTCCTTGTTGGCAGGGAGAAAATTCTTGACGCCGGAAATGAGGGAATCGAAGTTGGCGCCGAGGGCTCCGGAGGTGATGCGGTCAGTCAGTTGGTTAGAGAGAGAGGAGAACCCGCGGAAGAGATTAGAGGACTGTTGTTGGGGAGCGCCTGTTGCGGTAGTCATCATGGTCATGCGGGTTATTTCTCGGACCTGTCTGACATAGGCGATGGGGGTCACGTCCGTGACGCCGATGCGGGTGAGAGCCTCTTCGAATTGTGTCATCTCAGAGCGGGAAACCTCTGTTTCAGTGCTCAGGAACCAGATGATGAAAAGACGGAGCTTGTCCAGGGGTTCATTGCCTTTACTGGAGTCGTTGATGAGTTCCATGATCTGGGCCTTTGTTTGCTTGGTGATATTTTCTTCCAGTTCAAAGAAGTTATCCAGCTGACGGTCTTTGATTCCCTTGAGCAGGGCGGTCGCAATGTTCATGTGCATGTCAAGAATCGCCTTGCGTTCCCGTAGTTCGGGAAGGAGGGTGATGGCAGCCTTGAGGTGCTGTGCAGAGGCGCTGGTGTCGTTCTGGAGATCTTCAATTGAGGAAGCACCGGTCTTCTTTGTGATCTCAGTGGCGTCCTCCTTGTAACGTGTAAGCTCCGCATCGATGTCTTCCGCAACCTGAGGGAATGGCGCGCCGGCATTGCGCTTCCAGAAAAAGTCATTGCTATTTAAGTCGTATGCTCTCTTTGTGACGCCCTTGGCGGGGTTTGCTTCATCAGTTGACTCAACGGTAATCCGATTGAGGCGCATCTGTAGAACATCCTGCACTAGAGACTGGTATGTCCACGAGTGGGATAGCATAGGCACCAAATCCACGTTGCGATCGACGATGATCAAAACAGGTCGCGATGAGGGAACTCCCGGAGTGTTCTTCTTGTTTGAAAACAGATTGTCTTTCGAGTTAAGGATGTGATCGCGTAGCTTGCGGTCCAGCTTGGTTGCTATTAATTCTGCCGCGCCGCCCTTAGGGCACCGAATGATCGGGATGGCACCTGTTGTATTCAACTCGTCAGTTAAAAGTACAAGGACCATATCGGCTGACCTACCCATTGTGACGCTGACGCTAAACAACCCGCTTACAATCCTATCCACAATGGCGTCCAGATCATCGTCGCTGGTTTGCGCACTGTTAATCTTCCAGTATGCATCGTTTCCTAGCCCCAAGCTGAAAAGGTCCGGTTCGGCCACAATAAAATTCAAGTACTGGTCGTAA
This sequence comes from Aspergillus niger, assembly GCF_000002855.4. Taxonomy (NCBI): domain Eukaryota; kingdom Fungi; phylum Ascomycota; class Eurotiomycetes; order Eurotiales; family Aspergillaceae; genus Aspergillus; species Aspergillus niger. The sequence continues at coordinate 941,421 of NT_166525.1, read as the reverse complement.
ACTTGTGCGACATGCTCTGCGGTGCCGGTTGTTGCTATCTGAGACGCAAAGTCTTCGAGGAGGGGTCTGGGTACGGAGGAGAGGAAGTTGACGTAGGCGGGAGAGTAAAGACCGCGAGAAAGGTCATTTGTGATCGCTTCGACGTTGGAAGGCGTAGGTTCGACAAGGTATACAACAGGGACGTCGGGAATCGGGTATCGTGTGGAATTGATGTTTCTGGCGGAGGTCATTAGCTACGTCACGCACGCACAGCGATCGATTTAGGGGGCCTGGACCAGGGTCCGTACAGATGGATTGTGACTCCCCAAGCTCTGAGGTCATTGACACGCAGCACGCTGCTGATGACATCTCTTCCCATATTATCAAACACCAGGACCTTCCAGATAGGATCGCCATCCTCGTTCAGTACCGGGGTAGAAATGAGGCCCTGCGCGGACGCATCGTGGTGGGCGTCTTCCGCGGGTTGCGGTTCATGATTCAAGTTGAGAATCTTGTGGATGGAGGCTGTGATCGAGTTAGAAAGCTGTGAATATCTACACGAATCCGATACGGACAGCAGAAACCTACCGACCTGACGGTCCCTCAAAGACGTTGGTTGCGAGGCCATAGTAGTTCGATTTAAGCTGGACTTGCTTCACCCCGGATGGTTATCACGATTACCTGGAATGGCCAAGATTCATGACATGTGGTGAGGGGACCGTGGCAGAGAGATCAAGCGACGCAATAGTGAATTCCGGGGGAGAAAAGCAGCAATGGTGAAGAAAGACGGGCTCTGAACTCCGCTGGCGATAGATAATATGATAGAGAGGAATTACCCACTCATCAGTCTGTAACTACACACTCTCCACCTGGCATCCTGAGAAGCTCCCGCGATTGATGAGGGGATGACATAAGCTCCCGCCCAGCCAATCCAAGCACCGCGATCATGTGTCTGGCGCTAGGTCGGAAGAGGCGTAGCTCAGTTGAGGCGTGGCCCAACCGAGCGCCGCCCGGCTTTTTCAGTCTCACGACAACCAGCACTACCAACCACCCTCCCTCTCCCCCCATCCCTATCCCTTCCACCCTTCCTCGTAAAGCAAATGACTATGCTGCTAAGCTGCAGTCCCGAGTGGTTCTTTGTATAACACCTTTTCTTATCATCTTTTAAGACAGAATAAGAAGAAAAGGTCCACCCAGGACAGGCAGTACGAGTGATTTTGCCTCAGCTGCCTTTTGCCAAAAAAGAAAGAAGACGGGAGAAAGTGAAGCTGGCAGGAGAGAAGAGTGAACAAGGACAAGGATACAAACACAAGGCTTTTATTTGTTTAAAAGGATTGCTTGGGAAAGCCGGAAAGGACAGAAACAGAAGAAGGAGAGCAGGCTCTTCAGGAAGTCCAAGATTATCTTACGTCTATTATACGGAGTACTTGGCCGGTGTATTCGAAAGAGTTGATCCAGCTTCTGCAGCGTGGACAACCTTGTTCTAATCTGCCTAAAAAAGAAAGAGGAAGAAGAGAGAGAGAGAGGAGAGAGGCTGCACACTGGGATACCGCGCGCGCAACGTGACGTGACCTTAAGGATATCAGGCACAGCAAAGCCGAAAAGTCTGGTGCCATTGCTTCCCTCTCTAACTTACTCCGAGAGCTCAGGTGTGGTTCCCTTCCCCCCTCCGCTGCCTCCGAATAGGAGACAATTTCACGGAACTGGAAAGCGGGAGGAGCAGCGGGCGCCGACCATTTGCCACCTTCCTTTCGGCAACTCATCAGCTCTGCTGCCCGGAAACTACTACTTACCTACCTACTTGCACTACGGAGTACTACTACTACTACACCTACACTACTACTACTATCTTTGACTACTATTCTACGTCTTGGTCCACTATCGACGTATCAGCGATCCCTTAGGCTGACAAACACGGTCGGGACGGTTGATTCGCCCAGAGAGCTCTTGACCTAATATCCGGCTCCATTGGGAAGGTTTACTGCGCCGCCGTTACGCGTGACGGGTAAGCCAATCAACGCACGAGTCGGCGAGCCCTCCCCACCAGGGGAATCACGCCCAAACTCCGACCAAATCCAGAGCGGCATTGGCTCTTGTCCCAATCGAGCCTGGTCCCTCCCACACACACACACCCCCCCGGCACGTGGATGCATGTGACTTATACTACATTTGGCCGTGCACCCGCTTTACTGCCTTAGTACCTTGACTCCACCCGCGCTACCCACGACAATCATATACTTCTCGACCTACATATCCTTTCAAGATCGAGGGTCCGTGGGTTTCTAGAAAGCGGGGGATGAACGGGAGCATGGAGCAGTCGCCGCCGCAGAATATCATGCCCGGTCTGCACCGTGCACCAGTAGACCCCGGCTCGTTGCCGCCCGAATACTGGAACAGCTTTGAGCCTTTGTATACAAACCCCGACCCCCCACATCAACATTCGCACCCATCCCAGCCGCCACAGCTTCAACAGATCCAGCCGGCACCGCCGCAACAGCAACATGCGACGCCAATGGGAATCAGCTGGGATCACCCAATGTTCAGTCAGACTCCTCAATCCCGGAGTCCTCTGCCCACGCCCCAGGAACAGAACCATGGCATCTATACGTCGGCAACTCCCCAATCGTGGCGAACGAACCCTTTGCAATCGCAACAAATAATACATCCCGCACCGCAGACATATTCCATGAACCAGCAATATCGTCAGGCGCAATTTCCTCATGCGCAACCTGCGTTTGATTCACAGCCACTCCCCTCGTCCGACAACTCACACTTCCAGTCATACACCTTCCCCCGTGGCTACTATCCTCCTCAGAATCTCTCGGTACCAGATGTCTTTCCTCAGTCTCACTCTCCTCGGCCCACTCAAGCGCAGGCCCAGCCAACACAATATCGGTCGGACTCCCATCAGCACCAAGTCCCTCAGTACACACTTCCTGCGGGCTATCCGGAGGGGACCACTGTATGATCCGTTGAGCCATTCGTTTGCATTCATAGCTGACTCTCAGTAGCATATTCCGATTAATTTCGCTGCTGGGTACGGACAGTCCACTCCAACTGTCTCTGAGCAGACCATCAATCCACAATTCTTGAACTCGCCGCAACAAGCCGCTAGCCAGCAAGCATCCCTTCATAATAATTTGATGTACATGAACCCTGCGGACTTCGAGCGTCCTGAAGATCCAAAGTATGTCCCAATAACCGGGTTGATCCTTTTGGTAATCGCATGCGGTCTGACTGTTCATAGGTTGTACACTTTCTTCCGGGATGACTTGCAAGTTCCACCAATTTTGGGCCAAGGTCAAGGTCAGGGACAACCACAGCCACAGCCACAGCATAAACCCCAGCCTCAGCATCAGCCCATTGCACGGAACCAACCAATTGCCCCAACCACGCAATATGAGTTCATCGTGCCCTTGAATGGTATGATTCACTCTACCCCATAGTCGTGTCACATTCACTCACCGGAACAGGTCAAGACACAGTCACCCCCGTCGCACCAGTTAAAGCAGCAAAACCTAAGAAACAACCCAGTGTGAAGAAACAGTCGCAGCCCAAAAAGCCCACAATGAAAGGGGGGAGCAAGAAGCTGGATGGACAGTCGGCCTCTTCTAGTTCTGAATCAGATAGCTCTGATGAGTCGGATCTTGAGATCCAGGAGCCTGAAGAGGTATCTCCACTACCACCCACTCGTCCTAGCGAACCCGAGGCTGCTGCGCGGTATGACGCGCTCAAAGCTGTGTGGTCTCCACGTAATAGGCACCCCAATGTTGACAAGGTCAAGAGTGCACTGGTTGCGTTCAAAGATGTTGTCAAAGCCGTAAGAGATGCGTGGAAAGAAAGCAGCCAAGCCATGAAGGTGGCAGAAAACAAGGGTGATAATGACAAAGCAGCGCAACTAAAGAAGAATGTGGTCCTTCAGCGGCGCCTTATGGACGTCGTCATCAGCACCACCCAGGAGCAAGGTCACCCAGTCATTGTCGAGAAGTATGTCCTTTCTCTACCGTCTTCCCTTTCCTTCCCGCATCTGGCATGTCCTCGTGGCCATAGAAGTCTGAAACGAATTGAGAGCCTCTCCCATGTAATCTACCTAGTGTGGGCTTTGGCATATAAAAATGTGCTTATAAGTAAGGGTGCATATATGCTCTCCATCAGAGGACTAAACATACCTAGCTGTGTGTCCTCAAGCACGAGACAAAGGAGGATAGAATGCCCATCCTCGTTCAGACGAGCTATCTCCTGCCGTCATTGTACAGGTGCCCAAAGTGTGTTCCGTTGTGGTGTCACCCTTCGGAGCCTGAACTTTGCTAGCCTCCGGATGCCTTGCATCTGCTTATTGCTATTCTCATGTTCATCTGCTAGATTGTGCCGGTCGCTGACGTATGTGTTTCCAGGTTGGGTGAGCATCCAATGGCTGTAGCTGCCCTGTATTCATTTTTGCTGGATCGCCACCAGGCTTCTGACATTGATGGTGCTTTGACGGTGAATATACTCAAGGTAAACTACAAAGCGGCTCTGGAACCTCTTATTGAATCAAGACTGACCTTCACTGTAGTTGCTTTCCCGATTCGTGACAATGGATGAAGATGTTCTTCAGAAAACGAACGTTGCCAAGTTGCTGCCTAGATTCGTCAAGAAGGGCGGACCGACAGTGAAAGAGCTGGCTCAAAAGATCATGGACAATGCCGCTGCCTCGACGAAACGTAAACTAGAGGCGGGAAAATCCGCGTCAAAGGACGGTTCACCTAAAACTTCAGTGCCTGACGGGTCTGTCCCAGATGGACGTGGTGGTGAGGCTACTGGATCCAAGAGGCCTCGAGAAGGTGAAGGGAATGGGCAGCCAGCAACTAAGCGAATGGTTGTCACCGCAAACCCCAAACCGGCAGCAAAACCAAACAGCACTGCGGTTTCTGGTGTCAGCAAACGGCCGCAGGAGGTAGGACAAGATAACAAACCAGCTGCAGCCAATGCGGCCCGCCCCAAGGCCAACATCATTGCACCGAAGCCCACCAGCCTCTTTGGTAGTTTGAGCTCGGCCTCTAAAAGACCTGGAACATCGAACGCAGAACGAGCAGCGGCCGCGGCGGCCGCAGCGAAAGCAAGGTGCGTGCCATCTCGTTATCTTTCTGCTGGTTTAATGGCTAACATAATGTGCAGTAATCCCGCGGAAAAGAAAGAATCCCAACCCCCGCCTCCAAGGCCTACTTTCTCTTTTGGGGATTTGATGGCAGATTTGAACAAGCAAAAGGATCCTGCTCCTGCACAGCCTGCGGAGGATAGACCCCCTGAGAGCGAAGAAGAACGGAAGAAGAGGTTGCGTAAGGAGGCGCGCCGGAAGTTGCGTGTCACATGGAAGCCAGATGCGTCCCTAACCGAAGTTCGTCTATTCACACATGATCCCGAAGAAGAACTTGGCCCTGGCGATCACCTGGGAGATGTCAAGGGTGAAGGCAGTGTGCTCAAACTTCACCGAGACCTCGACGAGCTTGAGGAGGAAGATGACGGTGGCATCCGTGAGGAGCAATTGTCCGACTATTATGAGCCTTCAGGTAGGTCGTTTTATTTTTGTCAATGTTGTTATTCTTGTGCTTTGATACTAATCGAGTCAGAAATCGACAACGGCGACATCGCACCCGACGATCGCTCGCGAAACTACATCAAGCGTGGCGGCACTGCAGAGCCGACTAGTCCTGAAAAGAATGCTCAGGAGCATCGGGAGGCCACAACGCTTATGGTCTTCTACACCTCGCCGGCAGACGTACCGTCGACACCAAAGGAACCTCCCCCAGCGGATGCGGAAGACACCGCACCTGAAGTTGTGTCATTTGGGGAACTACCGGACCATGTTAAGGTATGTTCCATTCGTATTTGAATACAACGTCTTCTGACAACCGGTACTAGGCCCGGCAAGATCGATACTTCGCGATGGTCAACCCTCAGCCAGCGCCAGCTCCCCAGAGCGCACCGAACGCGCCATTCGATATTTCGAATTTGCTCAAGATCATACAAAGCGCGCCTCAGCAACAATCCACTCCACCACTACCTCAACCCCAAGTCGCCCAAGCACCTATGTCTGACCTTGAGCGAACCTTCAGCATGTTCCGCCAGCAGCAGCAGCAGCAACCGCCCCCGCCTCCGCAGGCACCACTACTGCAACTGCCCCAGTTCCCACCGGCTTCTCAGCCTCCAGGTGCTCAGGGTGTAGATTTTCAGGGACTTTTGTCGATCTTCAATGCTCAAAAGCAGATGCAACCTGCACCCATTGTACCGCAGGCCCAGCCATCGCAACCTAGCATCGCTCCTAATCTGGCCGCAATCATTTCTCAGTTAACTAGTCAAAACCAATCGGCTGCGGCCAATGGACATCCGCCGCCAGGCCACTACGAGGATCCGGAGCGGAAGCGCATACGTGAAACTGGCGGATATGACGGAAACGACGATGAAAGGTTCAATTCTAAACGAAGCAGGTCAAATGAGCCGAACAAGAAGCATGTAAGTACCTCTCACCTTGCATTGCTCTACTTCAATTCTAATATGTTCCTAGCCCAAAGCAGGATTGGTTCCCTGTCGGTACTGGCGAGAAGGCAAGTGCCGCAAAGGCGACGAATGCACGTTCCGTCATGATCCATTGGACTGACGCTTCTCTTTCTCTTCTCCTGATACCCCTCTTGGTTCTCATTCATTTATACACTTCTGTAATTGACATTCTCGCATCTCATTATATCACCTTACCATTGTACATTTGCCCTGCGTGTGTTGCATTGTCAAGTTAACAGTGTCTCAACCTTTCCTTATGTTGGCAGACTTCTCATAGCGTCACGCATCTCATTTCGGAGCATACCATATGTGGAGTATCTAAGGTGTTGCGTGAGGATTACGATTCCATGTCTTAAACATTCTCTGTCGGCTATACGTTTCTGGGAGTGTGTTGATGCTGTGTCTGGCGTTCGGGTGTGGCTGCTCAAAAACGAGCAGGCTAGCATGTACATTAATACTGATCAACCGTGGCAAGGGTTTATCTGCCGCCGAAACAACCAGTGACCAAATTTCCTATGTTCCAATTTTTCCTGCCTGTAGCTATTCGAGCTTAACAAGTTAATTAGTGATATTATCATACTTCTTATCCTCACATAGCCTGCTTAGGTAATCCATAAATATGTCAGTGGTTATCTAAACCATCAAAAGTGATCAACAGTAACTTTCTCCAACAACGCCTTACTTCTCTTATTACGCTGTGAACACTACTTCGACACTCCTCTGAAACACTGCCTATTAAGCCTCCCTTTCTTACCCCCACACAACACCATTGTTACCCACTTAGCACATAACTCCAACCCAGTAATGCAACAACAACCCCACTACACCCACCTGATCATCGTCTGCTGCCACGCCATATACACCGGCGGGCCTACAAACGGTCTATCCGAGGGTGAATGGTGCGCAGCCATCCCCATGAACAGCTAGCTGATCCTTCTAATCTGGAATCAAAGAATTCATAATTAAACCTTTGGTGCTAATTACGAGAACAGGATTATAGAACCCTTCCAGAAGGGCGAAACACCTACGTTCACGAACCACGTCAAGGCCGGATTGCAGGCTTTGGTTGATGATCCAGATGCTTTGTTGGTGTTTTCCGGGTATGTATGAGGCTTAACACTAGTTGGGTTAACTTTGCCTGTATGCTATGGTTAGATTACTAGGGTTGAAGGTGCGGGTGTATGATTATAATAGATGTTGTGTGTGGTAGTATTGTGTTGGTTGAATTAATTACTGATGAATGGGTAACTATAGGGGACCTACGAAGAAAGGACGCACGGATCTTGCGGAGGGGGTGTCGTATCTTGTAAGTTCCGCCAATCCAAACTATGTCTACGATGTCTATTTCTTCTTCCCATGACAAGGATTGACGATTTATATGAACCGTGTCCACTAATACATACCGCCAGAACCTCGCCAAAGACAACAACTACTTCGGTTTCGCTCCACAGATAAACCCTACACGAGTGGTCGCTGAAACCCACGCTACGGATTCTTACCAGAATGTCCTGTTCTCCATGCTCCAGTTCAGACTGCGCACGGGAGTGTATCCGAAGCGGGTGACTGTTGTGACGCATGAGTTTAAACGGAGGCGGTTTGTAGAGTATCATTTTCCGGCCTTGGGGCTCTCTGATTCTGCGTCTACGGTCGTTGGGATTAATCCGCCGGAGGAAGTGACGCCGTTGGCTTCTTTATTGGCTGGGGAGGAGAAGAGTGGGATTGGGTTGTGGAGTAGGGATAGGTATGGGGTGCAGAAGGAGTTGGCGGGGAAGAGAATGAAACGCGGGTGGAGGGCCGGGATGGAGGATGGGGTATTTGTGAATGTGGGCTTGGAGGCTGTTGTGGAGGAGTTGGTGAGGTGGGATGGAGGGGAGATGGGGATTGAATGGTTTCCTAAGATGGAGGAGTTGCCTTGGTGGGGACAGTTGCAATGATGCAGATTCGTTAGTCATTGATAGATAGCAATCATGCTAGTTATGAGAAAATAGATGTAGAATACAAGGTTTGATGAAAATATGCCCGAAATGCTCCCGAATTCAGATCCCGCCCTCTCTTCCGTAACGCCTCCCTTTGAACACCTGATGATGTGTCGAAGTGAACTAATCAGCAAGGCGATAGCTGACTAGAGTCTCTACGCGGTGATTATTGGTGCTGAAGCTTCGGAGCTGCACCTTCTCTGCGTTCTTGATTTCTTTGGCGTCACTGTCGCCCCATTCCACGGGGACCTCGGAGTCGGCGTCGGCGTACACCAGGACGTTAAATGTGCAGTCGCCATCCAGGACTGGCAGGAATGTGACAGATGCGGTGATCTGGCGGAAGATAGCCTGGATTTCGTCTTGGATCTCTTTCTCGGTTTTCTCAACGGTGGCAGCGGCTTGGGGTTCCTTGTCCCTGTAGAGCAAAACATGGTTAGTGGTGTAGAGTGGAATGCATAGTGTCAGACTTACCCAGGAGCAGCGTTCTCCTTGTCACCAGAAGTGCGGGATGACTGGCTCTTGGAATGCTTTCCAAAGATTTGCACCTGATACCTCATTAGCCCTGTATCCCGTGAGGAGGATTGACTTGCGTACATCGAACTGCCATCTTTCCACATGTTCACCGGTTTCCTTGTCCGTTATGACAATGACAAGCTTAGAGATCTTGCCACCCGTCATCCATTTGTTCAGCTGCGACATAATCTTCTTGATGTAGGCTTTGACCTGGTCGTCGGCGGTAACTATTATCGGTCAACGAAGGGACTCGGATACCAGAATCGTGATGACCAACCCAGCATATTGAGGCCATATTTCTTGACACTTTAGAGAACTGGTTAGTTTGCTTCCACATTGGCAGGTGTAAGACACTCACGTTGTGAAATCCTCTGGAGGGTAAACGCCTCTCTGGAAGCTGGAAGGAGTCAGATGAGCAATTTCCTCCAAGCATCACCAATAAACCTACAGGATCGAGTTGATAGAGTATTCAAACTAGATTCATTAGTATAGCTGGGTGATACCTCAGTCAAGAAAGAAAAACTCACGAATTCGGCCACCAGCTTCGCCGATCCTGCTGTGTATAAGCTTCTGTTGATATCTCGCAAACTATTGGTCCGTACCTTTCAAGGACAGCTTGTGAACCTTAGACTTATCCTTAGTAGCGGACATGATGGCTGTGAGGGAAGTTCCTGGAATTGAAGTGTTGACGGCAAGCTACTCAGGCGTGAAGAGTTACATGCGAGGGGAAAGAGGAAGCTTTGTTTATCGAGACAGTCACCGCGGCAATCTGGACTGACCGCCCGCCGACCTGATCTCCGCAGCCGTACTTTTTCCGCCCGCCAAACTGACGGAGACTTGCCTGTGCCTGATCGTGTCTGCAGTCCGCATACTATCTCGTCAAGCAATTCATTCCCATGCAATTGCAGACCTCCAGATGCGAGGATGCCTGCAGTTAGCCAGGTGGCTGCGCGCAGCACCGAAATGTCCTGCTGCAAGCCTTCTCAAGCCGCCATCCGGCCTTGCTAATCCAGCCCGGTTTTTCACGACTTCCACCGCATGCTGGGCATCGCGCTCCAGGGCTCCGGCCAGCCAGCCATCCTCCGACCTTGAATCAAGAATCGCAGCTATCCCGATTGATCGATACCGTAACTTCTGCATTGTCGCCCACGTCGATCATGGCAAAAGTACCCTCTCCGATCGGCTGTTGGAACTCACAGGAACGATCCAGCCCGGTATGAACAAGCAGGTTTTGGACAAGCTTGACGTCGAGCGTGAACGGGGTATTACGGTGAAGGCACAGACATGTACAATGATTTACAACCATAATGGCGAGGACTATCTGTTGCATCTGGTTGATACACCGGGACATGTGGACTTCCGTGCGGAGGTTTCGCGCAGTTATGCCAGTTGCGGAGGAGCGTTGCTCTTAGTTGACGCCAGTCAAGGTATCCAGGCTCAGACAGTCGCCAACTTCTATCTCGCATTCTCTCAGGGCCTGGAGTTGATCCCCGTCATCAACAAGGTGGACCTGCCGTCCGCTGATCCGGAGCGTGCTCTTGACCAGATGGAACAGTCTTTTGAGCTTGACACGGAAAGTGCAGTGTTGGTATCAGCCAAGACGGGACTTAATGTGCAGCAATTGCTTCCTACTGTAGTCGAGAAGATTCCGGCGTAAGTTTGGTCTATCAACAAACCATTTTAGCCAAGAATTGGAACTGACTCAAAAAAGACCGGTGGGAGATGTTAACAATCCCCTACGGATGCTTCTCGTCGATTCCTGGTATGATTCGTACCGAGGTGTCATCTGCTTGGTCCGCGTTTTCGACGGCGAAATCCGGGCAGGAGACCAGCTTGTGTCGTTCGCGACTGGAATCAAATACTTCGTGGGCGAGGTCGGAATTATGTATCCCAACGAGACGGCCCAGTCGGTCCTTCGGGCTGGCCAGGTCGGCTACATCTTCTTCAACCCTGGTATGAAGCGAAGCAAGGAAGCTAAAATCGGTGATACCTACACCAAGGTTGGGTTTGAGAAAGTCGTCGAGCCGCTTCCGGGCTTCGAAGAACCCAAGGCAATGGTTTTCGTGGCCGCCTATCCCGTGGACGCCGATCACTTCGAGCACTTGGAAGATAGTATCAACCAGCTTTGTCTGAACGACCGGAGTATTACTGTGCAAAAAGAGTCATCTCATGCTCTTGGAGCAGGTTTCCGGTTGGGCTTTTTGGGAACACTGCATTGCTCTGTCTTTGAGGATCGTCTGCGCCAGGAGCACGGTGCCAGTATCATCATCACTCCTCCTTCCGTTCCCGTGAAACTCATCTGGAAAGACGGCAAGGAAGAGATCATCTCCAATCCCGCCAAGTTCCCGGAGGATGAAGAGCTTCGTGGCAAGATCTCCGAGATTCAGGAGCCTTATGTTGTCGCTACTTTGACCCTCCCCGATGAGTATCTTGGAAAGGTCATCGAGCTCTGCGAGTCCAACCGAGGCGTGCAAAAGAGCCTCGAGTATTTCACATCCACTCAGGTTATTCTCAAGTATGAACTGCCCCTTGCGCAGCTGGTTGATGACTTCTTCGGAAAGCTGAAGGGCTCTACTAAGGGCTACGCCACCCTTGATTACGAGGAATCTGCGTGGCAAACAAGCAACATCGTCAAGTTACAACTTCTGGTCAACAAGGCTCCGGTGGATGCGGTCGCACGGCTCGTTCATTACAGCCAAGTAGAGCGATTGGGCAGACAATGGGTGACTAAGTTCAAAGAGCACGTTGACCGGCAACTGTTCGAGATCGTCATCCAAGCAGCTGTTGGCCGTAAGGTTGTGGCGCGTGAGACCGTTAAGCCGTACCGGAAGGATGTCCTCGCGAAGCTGCATGCCAGTGATGTCAGTCGGCGCAGGAAGCTCTTGGAAAAGCAGAAGGAGGGACGCAAGAAGCTGCGGGCTGTTGGAAACGTGGTGATTGAACAAAAGGCATTCCAGGCATTCTTGGCTAAATAAGTAGGGCATCATGCCTGCCACTGTACAGTATATTATATTATATTTGCTTCTGCTGTATTATTATATTGATAGATAGATCTTTGCACCTGAATGCATCTTCTCGTCCACAACGTACAGAGTATGTCTGTATAGAATTGTAGTAGTATGCAGTGTGAATACTGGGCTTCCCGGTGGCTCTGATTGGCGGAGCGGCGGAAGCTGGAGCTTACAATTTAACCGCAGAAAAGTTCGTCGCCGACCCCGCCGCCGCGGTCGTCTGCAATTTCTCCCCCTCCCGCGGTCGCTTTCTCTTGCTGGCTTTCCTTCCTCCAGATCCACAAGCTGCAGTGCCGCTGGCTGCAATACTGACCATCATACGTCTGGGCGATTCTCTTGTTCGTTGTACGGTGATTTCAGCGCCGTCGCATTCTACCCGTTGAGTCAGTGTCGCCTTGCCATGATCATCATCTGACAACGGCGATGCAGCCTCCAGAAGGTGTGCAGGTCGACCTGGGCAAGGCCCAGGTCATTGACCGCGTTCCCAAAGTTATCAAGGAGTTGAAGTTTGGTGTTCTGTAAGCATGGCTCTGCTTCTCCCCGTTCTACCCCTCCTGGATCTCCGCTGCGGAGCAGTCAAGACTAATACCGCGCGCGAATCGTCCAGGTCCAACGATGACATTGTCAGCCAAGGTGTGGTGGAAGTTTCGGATCGCAAGTTCTTCGATCTCGATCATGATCGAGCGGTGGTAGCCAATGGTCCTCTCGATGCGCGCATGGGTATCTCCAACAAGACCTCCTCATGTCAGACTTGTGGTGGCACTCTCCAGATTTGCAATGGACACTTCGGTCATGTCCGGCTCGTGCTACCGGCTTTCCACGTCGGTTACTTCAAGCGAGTCATTACTATTTTGCAGGAAGTGTGCAAGGAATGTTCGCGCATTCTGCTCCCCGAAGCCGATCGCCGTGCCTATCTTCGTGAAATGCGTCGTCCTGGGTTGGATAATTTGCGGCGCGGCCAGATTGCGAAGCGGATCAACGAGCGGTGCCGTAAGACACGCAACTGCGAGGCCTGTGGTGCGGTTAACGGTGTGGTGAAGAAAGCTGGAACGAGCGCCCTCAAAATCACCCACGACAAATTCCGTGCATTCAACGCCTCGACCTCCGTCAAGAAAGTTCCGCCGCCCAGCAAGATTGTTTTCGACCGGTCATTCGACGAAGCCAGAACGTCCAATGCTGAGGTCGAGAAACATTACAAGAAGGCCCAGGATGATATGAACGCTCTTCGCGTGCTGAACCTGTTCAAGAAGATTTCCGATACCGATTGCGAGCTGCTTGGTTTGAACCCGAAGGAAGCAAGACCGGAAATGTTCCTCTGGCAATTCATCCCCGCTCCTCCGGTGTGTATTCGTCCTTCCGTCGGTCAGGATGCGGCGTCCACTGAGGACGATTTGACAGCCAAGCTAGGCGACATTGTCCAGAGCAATATCAACCTGAAAAACGCATTGTTGAAGGGCGCACCGGTACAGACAATTATGGAATGCTGGGACTACATGCAGCTACAGATTGCGGTGTATATCAACAGTGATGTGCCGGGTCTGAACAAGGCAGACCTTGGAAAGCCCATTCGTGGTTTCGTGCAGCGATTGAAGGGTAAGCAGGGTCGGTTCCGTGGTAACTTGTCCGGAAAGCGTGTAGATTTCTCAGGCCGTACTGTCATTTCCCCCGATCCCAACCTGCGAGTCGATGAGGTTGCGGTCCCTGAATTGGTGGCCAAGAACATGACCTATCCCGAAGTTGTTACTCGGTACAATAAAGAGAAGCTACAGCAGAGAGTCCGAAACGGCACGAAGAAGTGGCCGGGTGCAAACTACATTATGAAAAAGGGCCAGACGTTCAAGCTCTTCCTTAAATATGGTAACCTGAACATGATTGCCGACCAACTGCAGGAGGGTGATGTTATTGAGCGCCACATCGAGGACGGTGATATTGTTCTGTTCAACCGACAGCCCTCTCTGCACAAGCTCAGTATTCTGTCTCACTTTGCCAAAGTTCGTCCTCACCGGACCTTCCGACTGAATGAGTGTGTCTGTAACCCTTACAACGCGGATTTCGACGGAGACGAGATGAACTTGCACGTGCCTCAGACGGAGGAGGCGAGAGCCGAAGCGATGGAACTGATGGGAGTCAAGAACAACTTGGCCACGCCCAAGAACGGAGAGCCGATTATTTCTGCCATTCAAGATTTCATCAGTGCCGCCTACATTCTCAGTAGCAAGGACAACTTCTTCGACCGCCGCTCGTTCACCCAAATTTGTCTGTACATGCTGGGCCCGCAGACACGCTTCGACCTGCCCCCTCCAGCTGTGCTTAAGCCTCAGATGTTGTGGACCGGAAAGCAGGTTTTCAACATCCTCATGCGGCCGAACAAGGATGACCCCGTCTTGGTCAATTTGGATGCTGCGTGCAGACAGTTCAAGGCTCCCAAGGATGGTACGCCACGGGATCTGGACCCGAAGGATTCCTGGCTCGTCATCCGTAACTCCGAGGTGATGTGTGGTGTGATGGACAAATCCACCATTGGTTCCGGAAAGAAAGACAACGTGTTCTATATCATGCTGAGAGATTACGGGCCTGTGGCGGCTGCCGAGGGTATGAACCGCCTGTCCAGGCTCTCAGCCCGCTGGTTCACAAACATGGGATTCTCGATCGGTATCACCGACGTATATCCCAGCGAAAAGCTCCTACGTTCGAAGCATGACCTCGTCGAAACGGCGTACGCACAGTGTGACGAAGTCATTGCCAAGTACAAGGCAGGCACACTGGAGAAATATCCTGGTTGTGACGAGTTGCAGACCATGGAGAACCAACTGTCCGGTATTCTCAGTAAGGTCCGTCAGCAGGCAGGAGACGAGTGTATCGCTCAGTTGAGCAAATACAACTCGCCCCTAATCATGGCCACGTCCGGATCCAAGGGTTCCAGTATCAACGTGTCCCAGATGGTTGCCCTTGTCGGTCAGCAGATTATCGGTGGTCAGCGTGTGCAGGACGGCTTCCAGGACCGTACCCTGCCGCACTTCCCCAAGAACGCTCGCCAGCCCCCGTCCAAGGGTTTCGTCCGTAACAGTTTCTTCTCCGGACTGGAGCCCACGGAGTTTATTTTCCACGCCATGTCCGGTCGTGAAGGTCTGGTCGATACGGCCGTCAAGACCGCCGAGACGGGTTACATGTCTCGTCGGTTGATGAAGTCGCTTGAAGATCTCTCGACCAGATACGATGATACCGTGCGTAACTCGTCCGCGGCCATTGTCCAGTTCCAGTACGGTGATGATAAGCTTGATCCCTTGGATATGGAAGGTAAAGCCAAGCCTGTCCATTTCGACCGGACTTTCATCCACGCCGAGTCGACGACTTACAAGAACGACGAGCGGAGTTTGCTTCCGGCCGAGATCATGGAGATTTGTGAAGAGATGCTTTCGAAGGAGCGCTCTAAGCTGGTGCGGAAGGATTTGATGGGCAACGAGCTCGGCTACATGGATCGGTCTGACCATGGTGTCGATCAGTTCGAGAGTGCTCGTGACTTCCTCGAGTCTATCCAGCAATACGTCGCTACGAAGGCAGACAAGCTGATCTCCCGCGGTGGTGACATCGACCCCAACGACGAGAGAAGTCAGAAGGGTCTGAACCACACCGGAAAGCTGACTGAGCGCACGCTCCGCACTTTCATCTCGTCATGTTTGATGAAGTACAAGAAGGCCCAAGTCGAGGCTGGCCACGCCGTCGGTGCAGTTGGTGCACAGTCCATTGGTGAACCTGGTACGCAGATGACGCTGAAAACTTTCCACTTTGCTGGTGTCGCCGGTATGAGTATCACGCAGGGTGTACCCCGTATTAAGGAAATTATCAACGCGTCGAAGGAGATCAGTACGCCTGTTGTTGCTTGCGAGCTCGTCACGAAGGACAATATCATCGCGGCGCGAATCGTCAAGGGACGTATTGAGAAGACCTACTTGCGAGACATTATCCACTATGTCCGTGAGACATGGACGGGCAAGGAAGCCTACATCACAGTGAAGATCAACTGGAAGACAATCCAGGACTTGGCGCTCGAGCTGAAGATCGAGAACATCTTGTCGGCGATCAAGAACCACAAACGGTTCAAGGCAGACGATCTGAAGTTCCGATGCTCGCGGTCCCACATCCACGTCTACATGGACGTGGATCCGTCGACCAAGGCCAATCTGTCCAAGACGGAGATCGCCCACACCAGTGCCGATCCTTTCCTCCGTCTGAAGCACCTGAAGCGCATGCTCCCTGACATCCAAGTCCTGGGTCACCCCCAGGCCTTCCGTGCCATCATCCGAACCGACGAGACGTCTACCACCAACACGCTTCTGGTGGAAGGCTACGGTCTCCGCGAGTGTATGACAACGATGGGTGTGGACGGACTGCGCACGTCAACCAACAACGTCATGGAGATGCGGGACGTTCTCGGTATCGAGGCGGCGCGGACGACCATCGTGCAGGAAATCAGCGAGGTCATGAAGGACATGGACATTGATCCGCGACACATGCAGTTGCTGGCCGATGTCATGACCTACAAGGGTGAAGTGCTGGGTATCACGCGATTCGGTCTCGCGAAGATGCGTGACTCCGTCCTGCAGTTGGCGTCGTTCGAAAAGACGGCGGACCATCTGTTCGACGCCGGTGGTGCGGGTCGCAGCGATCTCATCGAGGGTGTGTCCGAGTGTATCATTATGGGCAAGACGGTGTCGCTGGGAACGGGAGCGATGGAGGTGGTGCGCAAGATGAACTTCTTCGAGGGACAGATCGGGGCACGCAAGACGACGTTCGAAGATACATGGACCGAGGTGTACGAGGCGCCATTGGAGAGAGCCAAGGCAGCTCGACGCAAGCGATCATGATATACATAAAAGCACTCAAAAGAGAGGACTTGTAAAAGGGACGGGTTAAAAGCATACCAGGCGTTGTATGTACTTGTGTACTTTTAGCGATAGCAGCAACACTGCAATTTCACCTTCATAAGCCTTTATAAGAGTATTAAACCAATAAACCAATGAAGACTACGTACCTAATACTCTATAAAATAGTAACTTACAGCTTGGTGGTTGCAGCAGCGCCAAACCAACTGCTTAATAAGGCCGATAAAGCCATCCATCCATTAATCCCCGCCCCACCCGAACTTTTCGATAACATCGATTTCTCCCCTCACTCTCCCCTCCATAACCAGTCACATTTATCTCCCACCACCAGCATTACCTACACACTTCACAACATACAATACACAACCTCACCACCACCTCCCAACCGACCCCCCCAACAACACCAACAACAATGACCTCAACGACAGAATCCTACACACCCCCACCCCTCCCCCCACCCTTCCACCACACCCCCTCCCACACCATGACCCTAATAACCCAAGGCGCCGAAGCTCACCTCTACAAAACGACCTACCTATCACCGACCACCCCCGCGGCACTAAAAATCCGCCCGACAAAGCCCTACCGCCACCCGATCCTCGACCGGCGATTGACGCGTGCTCGCGTCCTCCAGGAAGCGCGGTGCTTGGTGCGTCTTGTGCGCGAGGGGGTGAATGTTCCGGCGGTGTTGGCGGTGGACTGGGATATCAACAACAAGAACAACAATAATGGGGGTGAGGGAGATGATAATGATGTGAGAGGCAACGGAGCCTGGATCCTCATGGAATGGATCGAGGGATGTGTGGTACGGGTTGTGATTCAACGGTGGGAGCGGTATATCAAGTCTCGTGCTGGGTCTGGTTCTGGTGTGGGGGCGAAGAGGCAGGTTGATGGGGAAGTCAAGGAACAGGATAATGAGATTGAGGAAGAGGAGAAGAAAGTCAAGGGGTTGTTGAGACGCATTGGGGCTGCTGTTGGGGCGTTGCATAAGGCTGGGGTGGTGCATGGGGATTTGACGACGAGTAATTTGATCTTGAGAGGTGCGGATGAGGGTGGGGATGGGGATGGGGCTAGTCCTGATATGCAGGGTGAGGTGGTGCTGATTGATTTTGGATTGGCGAGTCAGAGTATTCAGGATGAGGATCGCGCGGTGGATTTGTATGTGCTGGAGCGCGCGTTTGGGAGTACGCATCCCCGGACGGAGCCGTTGTTTGGGGAGGTCCTGGAGGGGTATCGGGCGAGTTATCGCGGGTCCGGGTCGGTGTTGAAGAGGTTGGAGGATGTGAGGATGAGGGGGAGGAAGAGGAGTATGCTTGGTTAGAATTGTTTTTTTTATTTCTTTGTTTTATGAGATATGGATGGGGTGGATGTGCTTGTCATTGAGTCGTTATGTATATGAAGACTTAGAAGTAGAACAAAACAGAACAAGAACAGAACGAATAACGCCAGCCGTGCTTATCCATGCGAGGGTGTGTAATCAGGTAGCAAGCAGAATGAGGAGGAAGAAGGAGAAGATGGTTATGACCTCTCCACGCAGCTGCCTACATCCGCCAGCGCAAAATATCCCTTATTCTCCACCACTCCCCGATCCTTCACCACAGCCGTGTACTTGACCACCCACTGCGGCTCGACATCGCCCTGAATGCCATCGGGCGCATCCGGCGACGAGGCTAGAATCCCTGCGCCCTTCTCCCCAGGCCCAAGCAGATCCCGGGTCGTGCCGACAGGCAAGATATCCATGCAGTCATTATGCGTGAGCAATTGAATATGCTCTTGCTTAGCGTAGAGAATCAGCGACTTGGGCACGACACAGCAGTCCTTCAAGTTGATCTGATCGACAGACGGTTTAACCTTCGTGTGGGGAAGGAATCGGGCGAGCCGTTCGCTTCCGAACTCCGCGACTCCCAACTGTGAGATCATGCCCTGTTCTTGCAAACCCTCCAAGGTACGCCACGTCTGTATCATGCTGTCAAAGTCATCGGGTTCTTCGCTGCCATTTTCGGAAGAGACTTCCTCGTCGCTGTCGTCGTCGGCGTCGAAGAGGATGCCCGGGAAGGAGACAATCAGCAAGTCGATAGAGTCGACGTGCAGCTCCTTAAGAACGAGATCGATGGCTTCGCGGGTGTGTGCGCAGCGCCGGGAGGCAGGAATGCCGGGGAGGTAGAATAGTTTGACGGTGATGTCGTACTGGGAGCGCTCTTCGGAGAGACCGTGGGCGAAGTCGGTCGCGGGAATGTAGAGAGCGTTGTCGCCTTGCTTGGTCCAGGTAGTGTAAGGAGGGCGGTCGCTAGAGGGGTCTGAGGCGTGTTGGGCGGCTTGGAAGTTTGTGCGCAGTGAGTTGATCAGTTCGACGTTGGACTTTTCGGTGGGATGGCGGATGATGGTCTCGCCGCTTATCATGATATTTCTGTGGTTGTTAGAGGGGGATTGGGGAAGATACGATAGTAGACGTACGAGGAAGAGAGAATTAGCTTCATGATGACGGGATTAAGAAGGCTATTCTCGAGGGTAGAGGCGATATAGACGAGGGAAGAGGGGAATTCGGAGGTGGAATGCGCTGAAGTTGGCGGGGAGAAGGATAAAGATGGTTTTATTGCTAAGCAGCCCCGCGGGGACCGGCCCGCCTGTCTTGTGCTTATCCAAACAGACTTCATCCATTCATAACCATCAGTCTACTCGGTACACTCCGGTCTCATTACATGCTAAGTGGTCTACATTTAGTCGTAGTCCACTGTGGGATCCCAATCCGTGGGCGAGTATTCGCCTGTGTGCAGTGTCTTCATCTCCTCCTCTGTCAATGCGAAATCAAAGACCTCCGCATTTTCCTGGATCCGACTGGGCGTCACTGATTTGGGCAGAGGCACAAATCCCTACAATCGTCAGTATGGGCTCTTTACAACTGCTTTAAAAGAACATACCTTTTGCAGCCCCCACCGGATCATGATCTGTGCTGGCGATTTGGCATACTTCTTTCCCAGCTCCTTCAGCACACGTTCGCCCATGCGCGTCCCATGCGCCAAGGGGGAGTAGGCCTGCACCACGATATTGCGTTTCTGTAACCACTCTGCGATCTCCGATCGGTCCAGCCACGGGTGCAGCTCATACTGACCGACGTCGATCTGTCCGCCTCCGCCGGACTTGATGTACTCTTCCAGCTCATCGAGGTGGTGGATTCCATAGTTCGACACTCCAATGGATCGGGTCTTGCCGGCTTTCTGTGCCTCCACAAGGGCCTTCCACGAGCCGAGACGGGCTTCTTTTCCGCCGTAGGGAGCATGTAGCAGGATTCTACGCTCGTCAGCATGCTTCTTCTGGTTGAAGGGGCTTAGGGTAGATCTTACAGATCGAAGTATTCCTGCTGTGCTTCACGCAGACTTGAGTCGATGGCTCGCTTGGTGCGATCGTATCCCATCGATCCCGGGGGGATCTTGGTTGTGAAGAAGATCTCCGACCGAGGGATACCGGAGTTTGCGATGGCGCGCCCGCAGGCCTTCTCATTGCGGTACATGATGGCAGAGTCGACCTGATCCCTTGATGAGATATGACGATTAATGGGAGGGATTGGTGTAGAACCTACATGACGATAGCCAACTCTGAGTGCTTCGAGAACAGCTTTCTCTGTTTGGGAGGCCGGGCTGGGGAAGTTAGTTGGGATGTAAGTTGAAGCCTGGCTTAGTGCACGTACATCAGGTAGACCTGGTTCACTAGTCAGTTTGCCTGGTCGGGATGGGGAAGGTTCAGGATAAGCTCACCCCGTATCCAAGGATGGGGATCTCATGGCCAGAGTTTAGGCGATAGGTCGAACGCAGACTCTGTATAGCAGACATGGTGAGTTCTCTGTCACAGAAGGATGGATGCAGTGCGGAGGAGATGAGAAGATGGAGGAGTGGATGGCTGGTTAATTAAGAAAGACGAGCGATGAGATCATCGCGGTGGGGTTGGAGAGTCTGGCCTTACAATGAAAGCCCTTCGAATAATAACAAAGTATAAGTCGTATTTGCATTCTTGGCATCCATTACAGCACACTTGATATGATTCTTTTCTCTCTGATCTCCTGAATGTCACCTGTATACTAGTAAAGTGGATAGTACTTCCTGCTTAGCCCCATCCGGGCTCGGAGGAAGGCAGACACGAGGCTGTCTTCATTCCGAAGCTGACCAATTTTCAGCTATTCTTTTCCCCGCAATGGCGCCATCCTTGTTCCGACTTGTAGTCTCCATCTGACAACCTGCAGGCTTTCTTTTGGCACGCCTATCTATAGTGGAACATGGTTCTTGATTTGATCAAACCACCAATGAGCTCTCGCACTGGAAAACCCCGGCAGAGAGTGTATCGGACACGGACCAAGTCAGGGTGTACCACATGCAAGTAAGTGACTTATCTCCCTTGCGATAAAGAAATATACTAATCCACCCATAGAAGTAAGTCATGTCTGATACCCCAAGAATATATACAATAGTAATGCCCACACGCTTTCTTCTTTATCACCACAGTAAGGCACGTCAAATGTGACGAAGCCCGACCAAGCTGCCTGAGGTGCACTTCGACGGGCCGCAAATGCGACGGCTATGCTACTACCAACACCAACTCTACTCTCACAGCCACTGTCCTCCCACGTCCTTCACAGGCCCTCACTGGCTTCCGCTATGCAACAGGGGAACGTGATATCCGATCATTCCAGTTCTTCTACGAAAAGACCGTCTTCTCTCTGGCCGGCTACTGTGGCTCGGAATTATGGAGTCGGTCAGTCTTGCAAGTCAGTCAGAAGGAGAAGCCCATATGGCACGCCCTGGTCGCTTTGGGCGCACTGCACGAGAACTATGAAAATAGTCACCAGACTCCAGGACCCTGGTTCAACCGAAAGCGACATGACACCTTTGCCTTGCAACAATACCTTGCGGCGATTCGGGCTCTTCTACGTCCATCAGAGGATTCAGGTAGTCCATCGTCCACGTATGTAACTAGTAGTCATGGCGGGACGCTCTCGGTGGACGTTTGTCTCATATCGTGCGTGCTATTCGTATGTTACGAGGTATGTTGATCGGGCCCGGTTATAGGCACACGTTTGTTTGACCATCACTCAAGATCATGTCCGGACACTACGTCGCAGCCCTCAGCCACATTAGGAGCGGTATGAAGATCTTAGGCGAAGTTGCCTACGATGCGAGCACAGGAACATATCATCATCCCCTTTTAAGGCCGTCCACTGTACCAAATTTCGAGATCGATGAAATACGAAAACTCCTTATCCGCTTGCAGATCCAAGTATATGCCTTGGTACTACCCCCAATGGCCCCCATAACAGCCAATTGATATCACACGCTAATGCTGTGAAAGACTCGATCAATAGAAGACAGCCCAGCCTGCAGCACAGCACAGCTACGAGGCGTATCCAGCGACTTCACCGACATCCCAGCAACCTTCACCTCCCTCTCCCAAGCCCGCAATATCTACGAGCACTACAGCAGCATGTTCCGCCACGACTACCACACCCTCATCGACGCCCAACCACCCACACCACCAACAGCAAACCCATCCCTTCCACCCCTCATCCACCACTACGCAACCATCCTAACCAAATGGTCCACGGCCCTCGACCACTTCGAGCAAACACGCGGCTCCACGCTAACAACAAAAGAACAAATCGGGCTCAAAATCCTCCAAATCCACCGCCTCGAGCACACCATGATGCTAGAACAATACAACTCCGGCTCGTCCGACTCCACAGTCTGGGACAGATTCAACTCCATCTTTAAACAGATCATCTCATTATCAAAATCAGTCGTGCAGCTCTCCGGCCCATCGTCACCACCACCCACGCCATCACATACAATGATGCCTACGGCAAACCTACCCCCCACCTTCTCCCTCGACCTCGGCATCATCGCCCCCCTCTACTCAACCGCAGCCCTCTGCCGCGACCCCCTCACCCGGCGCGAAGCCGTCGACCTTCTCCGCTCCTGTTCCCGCCAAGAAGGCGTGTTCAGCAGCCACTTATGTGCCGTGGCAGCGGAGAAAGTCATTGCGCTGGAAGAGCACGTTGCGCTTGCAGCAGGCGATGTGGACTACGCGAGGGATTCTGCGGCTATTACGGGGATGGTGTTGCGCGATGGGAATGAGTTGCAGTATCAGTCGACGGTGATCACAAGGTGTTGGGAGGTGCCCGAGAAGGCGAGGCTCACGTATGCGTATCCGGAGTTTGATCTTGTGGGGAAGAGGGTTTGTTTGACGATTGGACAGGATGATAAGGTGCATGTGAATATTCCGTGGTGGCCGGGGGGTGTGGTGGTTTTTGGGTTGGATGAGGGGTGATTTATTGATTTCGTTGTAGAGTGGGAGGATGGGGAGGGTAGTGGGGGTTGGCTTTCTTAGTGTTAAAGAATATATTTTGACTTGAAGAGGGGGGTGGAAAGACTACATATAGTATGTCATGTCCAGGGAGGATATCGGTTGTGAGGACCGTAGGGCTGGGCAATTCCAGCTATGTGCATCCTACCTTCAGCTTAGCTGGCATTCTGGCAAGGCGTATGGAGAATTCATATTTAGATGTTCAATTCAAAGCCAACTGTTCGTGGCAAATTCTAGTAGACCAATGGAGATCCAAGATCAAGAAGCATAAATCATAGATACAAGAAAGTAGGGGCTCCCAAAGGCTCCCGTCTCAGGCCAGACGGCCAACTGCTAATCACTTTGCGCCATTTGTCGCCATCCAAATGAAAGGGTTCTTCAAACGCAGAAAAAGTCAGGATATAGGAAAGAAGCGTGCAGATCATTTCACCTCGTTGGCGTCAGAGAATGGGCTCTCGACTCGCGGTGGGAGGTGTCGACTGCTTCGGTTAGACTGGGTACCTTCGGGTCTCTCGAGCAAAGATGACGCTCGGGCAGACGCTCGGCGATCGGTCTCTGCGGGTTGGTCCTGGAAAGGACTCTGGCTGACGGCTGGCGAATCTTCGATCACGGTAGCGGGTCGTGATTGTGTCTCCTCCTTAGCTGTCTCTGTCTTGCTGGTGTTCTGTGCCGGTGTGGTCTTTGGTGCGGAGTCTTCTTCATCCGAGGAATTGGCGTCGAAGCCCGAAGTAGGCGTCTCTTCCTTTTCTTGGGTACTAGGCGACTTGGACGCAGCCGCGCTATTTGTCTCCGGTTGCTCTTCGATGGTCTGGACGGCGGGGGACGCAGAGGCGTTGTTGTTCTTTTTCTTCGAGGCACCTCTCACCATGACCGGCTTGGCGGTAACCGTGCGTGCGACAATGGAACTGTTAGCGGTAGTCGTAGTGACGCCTGCCTTAGCGAGCTGTGCCTGGGTGATGGCAGGAACAGCGGGCGCATCGGCAGCTCCGTTGATATTGACCACCGCGGCCTTTGTGCGCATGATCTGTTGAGCAGGCATCGGGCTGACGATGGCATTGTTTCGGTAGATAGTGGTGGCCACACTGCTGCGCAAACTGGGAGCGATGCTGCGGCGTTCGTTCGACATTTCCGACCATGTGGAGTCGCGAAGATCGCCGGGCATGAAGAAGTGTTGATCAGGGTGGGCACCGGGCAACGGAGGAACAGGCGGCACGAGGTGGCCTGGAGTTTCTGGGGGCGAGCGGTTGGTGACACCGGGGATATATGCGATTTGAATCACATTGGAGGCGCGAGTTAGGACGGTAGATGCGATCGAATGGGTCGATTTTCTCGACTGTCGGGCGTCGTTGAATGTGCTGGCCTTCTCTCCCACACTGGCTGCCTGTTCCTGGCGCTTCTTCCGGATGAAGAACCACCACACAAGGAACGTCACGATGGCAATAAATGCAACACCACCAATGACTCCTCCCGCGATCGCCCCGGCGTCGCTGCCTCCTCCACCCGGGTTGTTTGAGCTAGAGCTGTCGCTAGATGTTGGAGACTTGACACATTGGGTGCTGGCACACGCAGTACATGACTGACTGGTCATCGTGCATGTATAGCCATCGTCGCAGGAAGGGCAAGACGGTGATGTAGAGGGACATGACACACAGCTTCTGAAGGACAGAAGAGAGCGGGCGTACAAGACTTCAACACGATCATGTCAGCAACTAATGCCGTGCACCAGATCAAGAAGAATACATACCATTGGGGGAGGAGGTATCGGGAATATGGAAAGACATGATGAAAGGTAGGATGTGGTTTGGAAAATGGATCACGGCGAAGGGATAAAAACAAGGAGGTATAAGGTTGGGTCGTGATAAAACGCTGCTGCTTCAAATTGGCGAGAAAAGAGTGGCAGGCCGATCAACGGCGAAGAGAACGTGCAGAATGTAGTAAATCTGGTAAAAGAGTGTGGATGCTCAACAGACGTCAAGTCGTGAGGATGGTTACGAGGTCATCAAAAGGAGGATGGATGATTTCAGACAAGCGAACGGATGTCGGTGGTAGGGAAGTCGGTCGGCGGACGGTAGGCAACAACGGTCATAGTATGCGATCTAGGGTGGATCTCCGTTGAGGTGAGGCGGTAGATGATTCTTCCCAGTCGGGCGTTTGGACAGTCAGTGCGATGGACAATTTCAACCCCAGTGGCAGTTGATATTTGATAGGTCGCTGGGGTTGACGTCGGAGAAACACGCGTTGGTGGCTGCCAGGTACAGGACCACCGCAGGGACAATGAATTTCAGGGGAGTAACGAGATGACAGGAGGAGAAGAAGGCGGTATGTCCCGGGGGTTGGGGAGAGGAGGGACGAGGGGAGAACGAGTTGATGGCAGAAAAGGAAGAGAAAGAAGCAAAAGGATCGAAAGGGAAGAGAAGGAGGAAGAGGAGAAGCAAATGAGTGAAAGTCGAAAGAAAGAAATGACCGATAATAATAGGAACTTCGAACAAACCGAAAGGGAACGAGGGAAGTAAGCAGAGGAACCACTTGAAGTGGTGGTGGTGGTGGGTGGTGGGTGTGTGGAAGTGGAAGGGGTGTGTGGGCGGGAGACGCGGAGAGGGCGAAGGCCTGACTCGGTTGGGTTTAGTGCTGGGCTGTGATGCTTATGCCCACTCACTCCCCGGCTCTTACTGCCACGGTTCACGTAGGGGAGGGGAAGTCAATCCCCAATTCATTTACTTTGGTATCTTCTGTCTATCCAATGTTGGTTCATCCCAAAAGATGGGTGACCCTCATCCTCATCTCCCTCACCACTTAGCATCAACGAACATCCACATCAGAAGTCTAGCCCGTCAATCTACATGCTTGTCTTCCCGTATTCTTCCAGGCCATCGCACCGGCCGGAACACTCCTCTCTGGCGTGGAACGAACGCAATTTACCAGACCAGCGAGCGGCACACCAGCCATTGTCAATAGGAGACTTAGTAGTCCGGAATAGTGCCGGAATATTGACCGACTATAGCGAATACTGCGAGATGCTTGTCCTACTAGCAACCCCCCCCTCTACGGAAGGAAGGAAAATTGATCAAACTATTGAAGAATTATAATTGAAGAGGAGAAAATGGAAATCCTATCCAACCGACCGTGGAGAGAGAGAGAGGGGGGCGGTTCGCAGAATAATCCCATGAACGGGTCGGTCGCCTAGTACTGTATGTGCATGCCTCTGTGCACTGCTGCAACAAAGATGCCTACCACACAAGCCCGACCCCCCTGGCAGATACGGAACGGTGGAGGAGGGTTCCCATCATGCCCCATGATTCCTTACGTCGGGTGTCTCAAGTGCAACCAACCATTCTCTGGATGTGTGCCAGGCACGGCCGGCCGTGCCTGGACTGGATGGTCTCGAACCTCCAGCCCACGTTGGATTCCTTCGCCCGGAAATTAACACGGGATGTCTGGTCGAATCATGAGGCCGCTGGGCACCCACCCGCAGCCTCAGGCACGGCAGACAAGATGATCCATTTGATTAACTCATTAATCGAGATTAGATGCCCATTCTGCCTGCTTCTTCTCGCCTATTCCTGTAGCCGGCACTTGAGCTAGTCTGCCATTCCCGCCAAAAGCCGACCGTTGAAAGGACTTGGCCTTTTCCATAGCACCAGATGTCAGTCAGGTCTATGGTGGACTTGTCAGCCCCAAGAGTAACTTATTTATTTCATTTGGGGGTGAAGATTATCTTCCCATACAGGAGTAGGTAGACTAATCACCCAGACTGTAGGAAGTTAGGAACACATGTTCGACAGGCCTAATAAGAACGGCCAAACGCTAATGGGCGGGTTCGTATGGCTCAAGCCACGCGTCATCCGGTCTCGATCCTGACAGACCAGCCCCATGCCATCACTGACCGTTATTATCTTCAACTTTGGCAGAGATTTACATGATGTGGGCTAGAAGCTTAATGACAATAACATAAAATAACATGAAGGGTCTATCGTGAATTCTAGCCTCAGGGTCAACCGTACTTTGTATACACAGCAATACTCACTTCTTCACCTGCTGCTATAAGCCGGACTTGGGTCCCGATGGCCCCCAATGTCCATATTATCTGGTGGATATGGAATTAATCAATATTCATGCCGAGTCTTCAATAGATCTGTGCTTTCTCCATAGGCTGTCAATCCATAAGCATATTATTGATGTGACAGAATGACATTTCAATAGTGTCAAATCCTCTTTCTCCCTTTTCTCTTGGCGTGTGCCTAGCCTGCCTCTTCCACAGTCAACTTTTTGATAGCACCACACCTTGACTGGACTATCAGATATTTCAAAATGAAACTGAATTCTGCACATTCTTTACATTCTTACTCACAGACCCAGTTTGTTAGCTGGTCTAAGGGGGCCACGGCCATCTTTGGGGCCATCCCCTGAAAACACATTCGGGTGTCTCTGACTGGTCAGATGGCATGATTTGGCCCTAGGATTGACAAAGCGTCATCCTATCCCCTAGTTAACTAATCCAGCACTGATTAGCTGTACTAGGAGCTCTACTAAGACAAGGACTATAGTTTGTGTCTTCAAAATAAGAGCAACTGTACGAAAGATTTGTCAAAAGATCATGCTGATAAAGTTACACCTAGAATTCAAGTTTCAGGGGAGTTCAAGGTCAGGGCACGCCGGTGCTGGTTGTGGAAGAATGTGGCACCCAACTGATTAAGTATATCATATTTGAGTACAATGTCGTGCTCCAGGTCATTTTCCGGGGGGCGTTTAGTAAACATTGAGAAGTCGAATAGAAGCTCGGTGGTATTCACCACCCCTAGGTCATCATCGAGTTTCCATCCTTCGATTTGCGGGCCTGCGGGATCGTCCTTGATTGTGATGTGCTGTTGTTGTACGGCAGGAACATTTCTATACCTTGTCACCATACCATGTCTTCTGAGGCCTTGTCTCCAGACGTCGATATTCAATTCATTACCCTGGCCAATTTCAATGGTGATACAGGCTAGCACAGTTGACCCAGGAGTTTCAAGCCATCCTCGAGCAGAATATGCGAGGTGTGCGGCAGTCTCTGATGCGCCGGTTTCAAGTACAACAGATGGCGTATCGGTGTCTCTAGGGATCCAGCAAGTGTCCGGTTCCTTCGTCCAGCATCCTATCTGTGTAAGGGGAGAAGACTGATTTGCGACCTCGCGATCAACCCCCATCAGCATCAGTTGTCGCTCGATCAGACGTCTGAATTGCCCAGTTACATCCACGTGGGGCGTTTTCGGCAACCTACACGTCAACGTTCTCAACAGGGAGTTGTATGCGTATTTGACCGATTTGAACGGTCGGGCTTTGCTTGACGATAGAACAGAAAAGTCGTCCTTGGTAACTTCAGAAAACTCGAGAATATTGGTCCCTTCCGATAGGTGTGCTTTCAACGTGTTGGTAAACTTCCTTAACCCGTCATACTTGAGAGTAGGAGCTGGTGATGCTATAACACCAGTTGTGAGACCTGGCATGTTGGGTTGTTGTGAGCTGGAGGTTGGAAGATCGAGCATATTGGAAGTCGATAGATGGTTGTGTTGCAAGAAAATCGAATCTAGGAAAGTGCGAGGCATTGAAGCTCGGTTTTGCGGTATGACGGAAGGAGTGCCATTCACTTCAGAGGATACCCCCGCTTCACTTTAATAGTGACGTGAGCTTGATCACTTACAGTTTAGATGGTGGTTGTCAGTACTGCAACAGTTGCTAACTACTACATCATGGACCAAATTGTAGATACTTAGTCATGGGTCACATTTCCTGCCCGATCCTTAGGTCTCTCAGTCGATGGCAAGATGTGCTGCGATCAGCTTGGGTGCTGCCGTCAGCGTGTAGGCTCCCGATCAGGGGTCCGTAGGATCGTTCTAGAGATCTAATGAGGAAATCAAACATTTGTACGAAGATGGATCTGATTCATTTTTTTAGGAAGATTCTTTGATAGATACATCATGTGGAACAAGCAAAGGAGAGTTCTCTACTACATCCTTCCCTAAAGGGAAGGTGCCCGTGGCATTGGGAGATACGCCTCGATCTGAGGCGTCGAACACGCAATCTATATGGAAAGAAGACAAGCAAACGTGTTTTATTCTGTTCTGCTAGATGATGATGATGATGATGATGATGCTAACTACAAAGTGTTTTCATGGCTCACAAGAGAAGGTGTGTGATGGCCCTCCCATTTGGGAAGGTGCCCTCAGCAAGATGTTACCTTGTACGTAGAATACGATGAAGAGGATTGATTGTCGAACGAGGAGAGGACCCCGCAACAAACTAGATAATACTACACAAGGCGGAAGATGTAGGCCGAATAGATGATGTTTGACCAATCTAGTGGTTTAACCAGGCAGCTGCGCAACACAAGAGTCGCGAGATATCTCAGACCTAAGTGGCGTGTTGGGAAGGGATAGCAATTTCAAGGATTGGCAAACTGTCCGCGGCAGAAACTTTTTATACTACCTTCTAATTGTGTGAAGGACGCAAACCAGTCTCTGCAACAGCAACAAGTACAGAAAATCAGAGGCTACCTTGTGTCCGAGATTGTGTAGTAGGATAGACTTTGTTGACATTACTGCCAAGAAATTGATTAAACTGGATTGAGTCAAGTAGTAAACAAAAGCTACTATCCGGTTAATCTACAATCAAAATAATGGAATGAATTGAAGAACTATGTGGGACAACAAACTAAATATTTTAATAGTAGATGTGATATCTAGTATAATAATTTGTGGTGAATATTGATTTCACTATATGATTAATAAGTGTAGTAGGCTACTTATCGCTAAATTCTGCACCACCCAAAATATATACTAGTACTACAAAGATGAATTATAATAATGTAAATCCAACTACTACTATTGGTAGATAAACTCGACCTGTTTCAGAATTTCGCCCATGACATACGGGCTTCAAGCTAATTCATTATACACTGCCATGATAAAAACAGCAACTAGTACAAACAAGCATCTACCACAACCGGCATCCACCACAACGCATATCCAGCAGTGCCCGAAGCATGCAAAAGGGTACATGCATAGAACTTCGGCACGAGTCATGCACGATCAGAACAGCCCGAGACTGCGTCCGTCGCTCATTACGATGTGCATACTTCTCCTGTATCTGCTTTCCGTTTCTGTGGCTTATTGTGCGCGAGTTTTTACCACCCCTGAGCTTCGCCCCGACGGTGCTATAGTTTAGTGTAGAGGATTATCCGTATCCTACTGAATACACCGCTCTATGTCTTACAGTCGTTACTTTAGTTCTCAGTAGCCGCTGACGATCTGTCTCTCATTCCCGAGACAAGCGGCCAATAGTGAATGCTTCTGCGCTTAGCCTTTGGGACTAAGTGATAGTAGTGGTACCGAGGGTCTTGCTCTATATATATCCCGCCGCTAGTAACCGGATCCAGTGGCTGCAGTGGAATAACTACCATGTATATACACTGCCGCAGTAGGGTCCCCTTCGCGACGCACAGTCGAGTACATGCAGTTGCTTGGCTTTCACATGTGTATAGATCTGAGCCTATCGCGTGTGCGTGTGTGTGTGATCTTGCATCAAGCAACTCTCCTCGCTGCCCAGTATGTATACTGCGGGACAACTCAGCGTTCGGAGATTTAAGTTTGTGAGTACATGCTGAGCATAGATAGGATAACATTACGGTTTTTATGAAGGTATTTACTACTTGTTTACTCCTCATTTAAGCCACGCTACTACTACGTTGCAATCTGATCGTATTAATTCGATTAGGTTACGACAGCCCAGCGGATGGAGTGACCAGAGTTTGTAATGGCGGTTGTAACCCGTAAAGAAAGAATCACATTCTAAGGTTCATACAAAGCGGAACTACCCGACGACCTTCCAGCGTGGCGACTTTTCTGATGTAAGAGAACCAGGATTCCCGCCGTTCATGTGCTACTCAAAATATAGTCAAATAAGAGGGAAAATTTGCCAGCCCAGGGCTTCAGGGACGCCGATTCGCGAGCAGGGGAAATTCTGGGTGACTTTGTCGCGTCTTTGGAGGGTGCCACATTGTCTGACTCGCGATTCACGGGACAAGGGAGACTGTGTTGTCACCGGGTGCTAAAGATAGGATGTAGAGAGCTCGAAGCTAACCCTGATGAGGGTTTAGTCCCCTGAGCGCCATAGCTTTCTGTGGCAGTGATGATCATTGACCATGGCAGAGAGCTGACCAGTGAGATCCAATGATGGCTTGCGAAAGAAAAAGAGAGAAGAAAAAGAAAAGGGTGTGTGTGTGTGTGTGTGTGGACATGCTGGCCATTACCTAATATCAGTCCTACTCTCAACACTTGCCAGCCGCTTTGAAACCGCGGCTGACCAGTGAGCATGACCCCTCCAACCGCTTATTGGGCTTTGACTGTCTTTCAGTGATCCAGTGTGACCTTGGCAAAATTAAGGATTCCAGGCTAGCGTCGCTGGTGGCTCCTGATTGACCAACGGTTGATAAACACGGTCTTAAGGCCCCTAGTGAAGGGGAGACTTGAGTTCTCCACAAGCCTATATTTGGCTGGGGATTTTAGGAGTTTAGACCTTTTTGGGTGAGCCCCGCCCCCTGAAACATTCGCCGTATGTCCTGTATTTCGGCGATACCAAACCTCTCCAATACCACCCGCTATAGGTTCTCCGATCTCCGATAGGTCACTTTTCCTACTGGTTACTATGGCAGACGGGTAGTAGTAACTGTGTAGCTGGCACTATGGGGGCGGTTTGGGGCACTTTTTGGGGGCGGCGTTTCAAGTCCGGCAACAAGCAATCTACTATGTAAGATCAATGACAGCTCTCTAGGTAAGCGATATCTAAAATCTTCCCAGGAAGGGAGGAATTGAATCTGGAGATTTAGGGTCCGTCCAGTGCTGACTATTGGTGGCTGATGTTGTTTGTTGTATGTGGTCAGTTATGCTGGCGAGGGATGTGGAATGCCCATACTTTGGAGGCCAACAGAACCTTGGAAGTTATCTCGAATCCCTATGGTCAAGCCACCTTATGCTATGCTTCGACATCATTATTGCCAATTGTTGGATGCTATTACAGCACGCGACTGATAGCTACTGCATGGTACGACCGGGCCGTGATAGCAATGCAAGAAGTGCCATGAGTGGCAAGAATGATATCCATCGGATTCCTCAATAGAACACGGTGTAGACTTAGTACTTTGACCGCCATGCCACACACAGCCACCGACTAAGGAAGGTCTTACATGGTACCTGGCAGGGATACGGTGACAATACCGAACGGGAAAGGCAGTGTTTTCAGGGTAATTCGGTAAAGTAAAGAAACTCAAGTGGACCAGGGTCCATATCCACTGGCCCGTAATCAGGGTTCAGACCCTTGATAATTTTAAATACATAACACTGGAAGTGCGGAGCAAAGAGCCAAGGAGGGGAGCGAGCAGAACAATGCCCTCAACTTGTAACAGTCAGGGGTGTTATGTATTGACGGAAAAATTACTGCGAGTGGCTCTGCTCGCTCTGTACGGACAGTAAAAGAAAGAGTCTGGAAGGAAAGATGGAAGAATATGATGCAGGAGACGATCCGTGGGCAATAGCCTGCCCAACCTTGCGGTCAAAAGAAGAAATATGAGGGGATACCAAAGAGGAAATGGTCAAACAGCCCAGCAATACATTCCCCCCCCAACAAGGCGTGTCTGGATTTCTTTTTTCAAAGCTGAATGGACAGGACAGGAACCTGTGAATAATTAGGAATACTCTTTCATCTTCACTTTTCAGGTTGTAGACCAAAGGGCCAACAAGTAAGACATGAGAAAAAAGTGACAATAATTAGGATTTGATCGACTAGTAAGCCAGCATCCATCATCGGTATCCGCCGTGATCGCAGGGAGATCTCACTTGTATCCAGCCTTTTGGTTAGGAATCCAATTACCCACACCCCCCCAAGGCTGCCCCCGTCTCGAACGCTGCCAACCCAAAAAAAAAAACCGCCAGGGCGACCCTTGACCTTACCATTTGAAAGGAAAGCTGTCTCTCTCAGCTTGTCGCGTCTTTCTGGGCCTTTTTTCCCTTTTCTTCCCTTCTCTTCCTATTTTTCTTTTCTTTTTTACCCTTTTCTATCCTGAGACCTTTCTCTCGCTCATCCATCCCCATTCCGCCCAGTCTCACTTCTCTTCCTCTTTCTTTCCCTTCCCATCTCCTCCTGCCCCTCCCAGCTTTGTTTTGGGAAACCTTGCACCAAACCCAACCCTTCTTGTCCGCCACGGTCAGACGGGCTTCCCGAGCGTCTTCACTCTTCATCACCTGCGATCGCAAGGTACCTCTGCTCAGCCCTGGCGGCTTTTCCACGTTCCTGCTGTTGCTCGCGCCCCTCGACCAGTTTTTCTTTCAGCTGTTCGTTTCCCCTTCGCTCGTTTCTTCCCTCTCGCGCATCCCCGGCCATTTGAGCGCTTGTTTGTCTCCTCCCTCCGTTTGGGGTGGTTGCCCGCTTTATTTACTTGCTCCGTTGTCTGACTTCCCCAGCCGGTGCACTCCTTGCTCCTTGTTTCCCTGATACCCTCACGCCTCATTGCTTCTTGCGCCATCCTTGCATTCTGTTCCCCCGGGGCTTTGCTTGAGCGTCGAATTCAGTTCACACATATTACGACCTTTAATCTCGTTCATCAACCATGGCCTACCAAGGCACTGGTAATCACTCGCCTCCCGGCTACGATGACGGTGGGCATCGGCTTCAGGATCTACCAGCCGGCAACAACGTAAGTCTTCATTCTTTGTGGCCGTGTGATGTTGCGCCTGTACGAAAACAATCAGTTAACATGAGAATCTGGATGATCTCTAGTATGAAGAAGAAGCGTCTAGAGGACTGCTATCGAGCCAAACGGGCCCATTCACAGGTCCCTTTGATGACCCTCAGCAGCGCAATCTGTCCCCGGCTCGGCCCACCTCTGGATACAGCTTGACCGAGACATATGCTGCCGATGCGGGTTATCATGATCCTTACAGTGCAGGTGGCTCGGTTTACTCTGCACAGTCTGGAGAGAACCCCGCGACTGCCTTTGGCGTCCCCGGCCGCGTTGCTTCGCCCTATGCTCGTAGCGAGACCTCGTCAACAGAGGCTTGGCGCCAGAGACAGGCTCCTGGAGGTGCTGGTAGTGGTGGCGGCGGTGGCCTGCGCCGTTACGCCACCAGAAAGGTCAAGCTTGTGCAGGGCTCAGTCCTGAGTGTTGACTACCCAGTGCCTAGTGCTATTCAAAATGCAATCCAGGCAAAGTATAGGAACGACCTGGAGGGCGGAAGCGAAGAATTCACACACATGCGTTGTAAGTTACCGCACGGCCCAATCATGTAGCTACTCGGAACTAACGGAGAATTGCCTTGGTATAGACACCGCAGCCACATGTGATCCTAACGAGTTCACCCTTCATAATGGCTATAACCTTCGTCCTGCCATGTACAACAGACACACCGAGTTGTTGATTGCTATTACGTATTACAACGAAGATAAGACGCTTACAGCCCGTACGCTGCATGGTGTGATGCAAAACATTCGTGACATTGTGAACTTGAAGAAGTCTGAGTTCTGGAACAAGGGTGGGCCAGCCTGGCAGAAGATTGTGGTCTGCCTGGTGTTTGATGGTATTGATCCCTGTGACAAGGATGTGCTGGATGTCTTGGCCACCGTTGGTATTTACCAGGATGGTGTCATGAAGCGTGATGTTGATGGAAAGGAAACCGTTGCTCATATCGTACGCGGAATCCTAGAATATACACATGTGGAATGTGCTAACAGCTGATAGTTCGAATACACGACGCAATTATCCGTTACCCCCAACCAGCAGCTCATTCGCCCGACAGATGACGGTCCCAGCACACTACCTCCTGTTCAGATGATGTTCTGTTTGAAGCAGAAGAACAGCAAGAAGATCAACTCTCATAGATGGCTTTTCAACGCTTTCGGCCGTATCCTGAACCCCGAGGTCTGCATTCTTCTCGATGCTGGTACCAAGCCTGGTCACAAGTCACTCTTGGCCCTGTGGGAGGCCTTCTACAACGACAAGGACCTCGGAGGTGCTTGTGGTGAAATTCACGCCATGTTGGGTAAGGGTTGGAGAAACCTAATCAACCCTCTCGTTGCCGCCCAGAACTTCGAATATAAAATCAGTAACATCCTCGACAAGCCGTTGGAGAGTTCCTTCGGCTATGTCAGTGTGTTGCCTGGTGCTTTCTCAGCATACCGATTCCGTGCCATCATGGGCCGCCCACTGGAGCAGTATTTCCATGGTGATCATACGCTCTCCAAACAGCTGGGCAAGAAGGGTATCGAGGGAATGAACATTTTCAAGAAGAACATGTTCTTGGCCGAGGACCGTATCTTGTGTTTCGAGCTGGTTGCTAAGGCTGGCTCAAAATGGCATTTGTCATACGTTAAAGCCTCAAAGGGTGAAACTGACGTGCCTGAAGGTGCTGCTGAGTTCATCTCGCAGCGTCGTCGTTGGTTGAACGGATCCTTCGCAGCCGGTATCTATTCGCTCATGCATTTCGGACGGATGTATAAGAGTGGCCACAACATCATTCGAATGTTCTTCCTTCATATTCAGATGTTGTACAACACTTTCTCGACTATACTTACATGGTTCTCTCTGGGTATGTTTCGCGGTCCTTTTCGACTATAGCATAAACTTGAGAGCTTTTACTGACTTTCGGCAACCAGCATCCTATTGGCTTACAACATCGGTCATTATGGACCTGGTCGGTACTCCTAGCGCTAGCAACGGTCACACAGGTTTCCCCTTTGGCAAAACGGCAACTCCCATCGTCAACACGATTGTCAAATATGCCTACCTTGGTTTCCTGCTCCTCCAGTTCATTCTCGCTTTGGGTAACCGCCCGAAAGGTTCCCGTTTCTCGTACCTGGCATCCTTCGTTGTCTTCGGTATCATTCAGCTCTACGTTGTCGTCGATGCACTATACCTGGTAGTCCGCGCTTTCAGTGGCAGTGCTCCGATGGACTTTGATACCACGCACGGTGTTGGTGCGTTCCTTGGTTCGTTCTTCGGGTCGACAGGTGCCGGTATCATTATCATTGCGCTTGCTGCCACTTTCGGTCTCTACTTCGTGGCTTCGTTCATGTACATGGACCCTTGGCACATGTTCACCTCGTTCCCTCAGTACATGGCCGTGCAGTCTTCTTACATCAACATTCTGAACGTCTATGCCTTCAGCAACTGGCACGATGTGTCTTGGGGTACCAAGGGTTCTGATAAGGCGGATGCTCTTCCCTCCGCGAAGACTACCAAGGAAGGGGGCAAGGAGACCGTCATTGAGGAAATTGACAAGCCCCAGGCCGATATTGACAGCCAATTTGAAGCTACGGTGAAGCGTGCTTTGACACCATATGTGGCTCCCGTGGAGAAGGATGAGAAGAGTTTGGATGACTCGTACAAGAGCTTCCGTACGAGATTGGTGACGTTCTGGATCTTCAGTAACGCTCTAATGGCTGTTTGCATCACCAGCGATGGTGTGGATAAGTTTGGCTTCACAGTACGTATATCCCCTACACCAAACGAAGTCTTGATTCCCAAAAAGACAAAACTAACGGCTTGGTCCAGAACTCTGCCACCGATCGTACGTCACGCTTCTTCCAGGCCCTACTGTGGTCAAACGCCGTTGTTGCGCTTTTCCGCTTCATCGGAGCCTGCTGGTTCCTGGGTAAGACCGGTGTGATGTGTTGCTTTGCCCGCCGCTAGAGAAGGTGCGCAGCATAATGAACGAAAAGTTGTCAACGAGAGGTGCTTTGCTCATGGCCGGAAGAGGCCTCGTGGAGTTATTCTTGGCACATTTTTGTCGCAATTTTGTATTCTACATACGATGTTTATTCTTTGTTTCCCAGGTTCGGCCGTGTTTTGTTTCAGGTTGGATTTGCACATTTCAGAGGGACTGCAGGCACGACAATGTTTTGTAGACTCTTAGCGCATTAGAAATGGGATGTATTCAAGGGCGTGGAAGGCGATCGGTTGACTGTTTTACACGGAAATTCCCGCAGATAATGTTCAAAATGAAACCCTCATAATAACATCAAAGTGGCATGGCCATACAATGTACGATAGAAAGAGAACGTAAAAGCCGTGGATATGGGCATGTCGAGTGGCAACTGGTATGGGCAGGCGGTGGTGCAATGGGTCGGCCATGGCGTCAGGCCGCCGCCCGCTCTCTGCGGCAGTCCGGCTATCACCTGTCTCTGATAATCTCTCGGTGCCTTTCTGCACGCATTTATACAAGTACTTTTCTTCTGTCGTGATCTTCCACCTCTCTACGCTGAGATAAAGGACTGCCTCCTTCTGTCTTGTCACCTTCGGTCTCCTCTACGCTGAAGTGGAGAATAGTCGTACCGGCCAACGAAAGGACCCCGCAGCCTTTCCTCCCCTCTTCGCCCACTCAACACTACGACGGCTCTGAGTATAGCGATTCCATACGACAATCTCTAGGCCCAACTCTCTGCAAACTACTCTATATTCTGTCAATCCTTACACAGGTGATCGCCTGCCCGCAAAAGATCAGCCACGATGTTGAAGATATGGTCGATGGTACGTCGCGACTGACTCCATCTACCTACCAACCGATACATTTCCCTCCTCACTAACACCCTCGAAACAGAAACAACAACAGCAGCAAGCTGAAAATGCCGAAGGAGCTGCTGGTAAAAAGAAGAAGAAGGTCACCGCCGCCCAGCTGCGCGTGCAACGAGGTCTGTCCCTCCCTCTCTCCCTACCTACCTACCCTTTCTCAAACCACACCCCTCCCCAGGACGTTAATAACTAACCATGTATCAACATCGAGATAGACCTGCAAGAGCTCACCCTCGGAAGTACAATGAAAATGTCCTTCCCGAACCCCGACGACATCTTGAACTTCACTCTTACTATCGAGCCGGATGAGGGCATGTACAAGGGCGGCGCATTCCACTTCAACTTCACGGTTAACCAGAATTTCCCGCATGATCCGCCGAAGGTCAAGTGCACGCAGAAGATCTACCATCCGAATATTGATCTCGAGGGAAATGTGTGCTTGAATATTTTGAGGGAGGATTGGAAGCCTGTCTTGAACCTGAATGCTGTTATTGTGGGGATGCAGGTATGTCTTTTTCTTTTCTTCCCTTTCTATATTGTTTTTGGTTGCTTTGGGGAGAGGGCGAGGGTTTGGATGTTTTTGGAGGGTGTTTTGCTGATCTTTCTACCTTGCTTAGTTCCTCTTCCTGGAACCGAATGCTTCCGATCCGCTGAACAAGGAGGCCGCCGACGATCTGAGACAGAATCGGGAAGCGTTCAAGCGCAACGTTAGGACGTCTATGGGTGGTGGTAGCGTGAGGGGGATACAGTATGAGCGGGTTATGCGGTGAATGGTGGCCTGGCCTGCCCTGTGTTGGTAGGTAGTGAAACTAGGTGCTCTTGCCTGATGGGCATGGGTTATAATGGTGGAGGATGCAGTGTGTGTCGTGTGTTGATTAGGGGAGTTTTACGTGCATGGCCTACATTTCCACTTGGATTAATTAGCGACTGGATAGATTCCCTGCTTATGAAAGAAATGAACACATTTTTATGGAAACCAGGAAACACCACTGTACTTGATGTAATCAATCTCACCTTTGGAGTATGAGCTACAGAGCACACTAGTCTTCCTACGGAAAACACAAGACCAACCGACATAATTCTCAAACAACCGCATGTATGAGTACAAGCGTATATACAACAGACAAAAATACCGAGGAACGTTATTCTTTCTTCCCTTCTATTCTTTCAATTCCACACACACGCACACAAACACTCAACCCGCATCATCAACTGGAACCCAACCCACGCAATATACCAGACAACAAAACAATATCAATCACATCCTATCAGCTACACATCCCCGAATTCCACCCCAAAATCACTGTAGCCGACGCATCCCGGTTCCATCCGGCATAATTAACGGGGGCACATTGGGCACCAATCAACGCGCGAAGTCGATTGCATTGTGATCATATACCGGTGCGAATTTACTGCTGGGCAGCAGCGCGCTCGGCCTCAAGGCGGGTGTAGTAGTTGTCACGGGCACGGACGCGGGGGAGGTGGAAGCCTGTATAGTGGTGTTTTGTTAGTGATTGCTACCTCTGGGATGTGGATGATTGATTGGTTTGTTGGGAGGAAGGATTGAGGGTCTGTTGTATACGTACCGTACCACCAGAGGTAGCCGAAAGTGGTACCGAAACCTGCGAGGCAGTCAGTCAATCATTCGTTCGGGGTCGATTTGGTATATGGCGCGCGGAGGGAGGTAATGTGGTGCAATCGGATATATGGGTAGGAGAATCATATGAAGACATATCGGGTCAATGGAAGCGCGGGGTCGTAGGCGGACTCACCGAAAGCGGTGCTCAGGTCAAGGACCAGGGTGCGGCGGAGCATCTATATCGCAAAATGTTAGTTTATAGGGTTCCAACCTGGGGAGGCCATGGGGTTGTGGATGAGAGCCCCGGTGGGTAGGGTGGGAGAAGGGTGGACGTACGCCGGTGATGGGAGCAACGGAGGCCATTGTGATGTATTAGTGTCTTCAGAAGGATCTGAGGAACTGGTAGAGGAGATTCGCGCAAGAATTGACCTGCTGGGGTTGTGGTGGGGGTTGCGGAGAGAGAGAGGAGAGGAGAGGGAAAGCGAGCGGTGATGTCGAGAGTGAAAGTCGAGGTGAAGCTTTCCGGGCCGGCGAGTAGTAAGCGACGGCTGTGAGTGGCCTGACTTTGAAGGTGGGTTGCTGTCTGTGAACGGTTCGTTGACGGTCAATAGATGACACGACTTATGATTGGCTTTAACTATGAGAATACATATTATAATCTAAATGCAATTCATATTGCTATGCTAATTCTGTATTGTCTGATTAATTGAGCACTTGAAGCTGAGTGACTTGCTGTAGGGCTGTTCTGCCTGAGGCATAAGCACGTGACCTCACGCGGTTCTTGTGTTTGGCGCCGTTTCTGGATCTCTCCCCATTCATCCATCAAGACCACCGGCGCCATGGTCTCCTCGGAACCCACTGTCAAACGATCCTCTTCCTCCTTACCAGAAGGTGCAGACGCTCCTGATGTAAAACCAACGAAACGCCCATATCACCATCATCATCGCCTACAAAGTCCGGTCGCCCCAGCGTTGCCGGAACCCGCTATTGTCGACGAGGCCTGCATCGACCATGTCCTCAACCGGTCTATCGGGCAGTATCTACAAGAATGCGGATTTGATATCGCCGACCCTGCAGCGCTGGACGCCTTTCGCAGGATAACGGAGGAATGTATGTTGGAAAATTAGGTCTCAGAAGGAAACGTTCATGATATTGATGGATTTGGTTCTAGATCTGCTGAGATTCGCCTCATATGTGCGCCAAGCGATGCTATCCAGCCGGCGCATACAACCTATCCCACAAGATTTCGAATATGCCTTGAAAAGACAGTCCGTGCCTGTCGGCGACCTCCTTCCGCACGTGAAACGCCATCCAAACATCGACCCTATCCCCACCCTCCTACCAAGCCCTCCGCCGGAAGAGGACTCATTCAAGACTTTGCCGTCTTTAGGCCCGCAGCTCAGCGGCGAAGATGATCGCGTTCACAACGCTCATATTCCGAAACATTTCCCCGATTTCCCTAGTAAACACACGTATCGTCACACGCCGGTTTTCACAGAACGAGAGCAAGATCCGCGCGTCATTCGAGAGCGAGCCACGGAGGATGGTCGACATGGCGAGGAGGCGTTGCGCAAGTTGGCTCGTGCAGCGTTCAAAGACAACAATTCTGGCTCATCGGTCCGGGATAAGAAGCAATGGGGACGACGAGCAGAGAGCATGGACGGAATGTTTGAGAAGACGATCAGGGCTCTCGCAAAGAAGATGCAGAAGCCTGCGACGGCCCCAGGTTCTGCTGGTCCTATGGAGATCGACTCGGGAGCTGGTGCAGATACAGAGGCCAAACCATCCCGCTCGAAGCTGGCGTTGAACATAGAGCTGCCTCCCATCATCAACTGCGAGAGAGACTTGTGGCGACGGGCGCCTACATCTGGGAGTCGACGAACAGAAGAAAACAAGCTATCAAGTGCGAAAGATACGCCCGACATGTCGAGGGTGGATAGCTGGGTGAATGCATCATGAGGTGTAGGATAGGCAGAGGCGTCAGGCGTTCAGCTTTTTCATCGTAGTATAACCGAGAAGATACCCATGGAGCAGGATGTCAAATAATGCAACTCAATTGGTTAATCACATAGCTTTAACTGCCATTGTGATCTCAGTAGTCTGAACGCCAATCTAACTCCTCGCCATGCATGTAATCGAAAGGAGAGTCCCGGAGAGTCCCATCAGGCCGTTGAGCTGCTCTCCGCAGCGCGTTTACGCTCTTCCTCTTTCGCTATCCTGATCGGTTCCCAAGCAGTCGTTTCCACCGTTAATCCGCCTGCACACCTAGCACGAAGTAAACGTCAGCATTGAATCCTTAAATTCATAGCGAGAGGGTAACTTACCGGCGAAACAGCCTCACAATCGGCTTACAATTCACCACGCCCGGCTTAGGAATCCCTTCTTGCGGCGGATTGCAGGAGTATTGGACCATCTCCAGCAGCTTGCATTTCTCCAGCTCGACAGGGCCGCCTTTGCGACGCTTTTCTTGGAAGTTCTTCGTGACGATGTTGACGTGCTCTGGAAGGGCCTCGGCGGAGAAAACGGGAACAAGAGGAGCCATGGCGAAGAATTCCTCTTGTTGTGACTCTGAGTACTGTCCTCTAAGTATGACAGATTGCTGATTTCATGTGCTGCTGCGACAATGACGAGCAAGACAGGTGGTACTGGTGAAAGGAAGAAAAGTGGATGGAGCGGAAGCGTTCGCGTTCGCCGGCGCCGCGATCCATCTACCAGTTATCGTCGCAACGGGCCAGCCCGCGGTAGTTTTGACATTCTATCAACTCCTACAGGACTACTACTTAAACACTTTTATACCGGAAAATGTCGGACTTTGTCACATTCATTTGGAGATTTACAATTGTGTCAAATGGCTGCTAACTTCGGAGGAGGCCTTCTTGGGGAGGTCCATGAGGAGAGACTCGACGAGGTATGTATGGGTCGGTGTTTCAGTTCACTGCATGATTCCGCATCATATCTTTAATTTTCTTTGTGCATACTGCTCTCAGAATTCGCTGGAAGGCCTGCTAATTTGGAGAAGCTTCTGCATGACCTAAGAAACATATCACATGGGATTGTCAATAGTAACG
This sequence comes from Aspergillus niger, assembly GCF_000002855.4. Lineage (NCBI taxonomy): Eukaryota > Fungi > Ascomycota > Eurotiomycetes > Eurotiales > Aspergillaceae > Aspergillus > Aspergillus niger. The sequence goes on along the minus strand of NT_166525.1, from coordinate 898,934 downwards.
CCTTGAGGCCCAGACTGGGTGTTCAGGTGCTTGATGATCTTCTGGGTGTCTTTACAACACCCGTCCCTGCTGCACAAGACATGCATCTGGAAGGGCATATGCCGCAGGACCATTCCGGGGATGCTCAGGGAGCTTACATGGATGATCCTGAGGGCGAACACCCAGCTCACGGCGAACTTATCAACGATGAGCATGCAGGCATGCATGGTCTGCCGATGGTGGTACCAAACCACGCAGAGCCAGTCCTGGAGATCTCGAGCAGGCTTTCTGCAGCCGGAAAGTCGCATCTCCTGTACTATCTCGCTGCAGTTGCTATTTTACCATCTTTGTTCCATGGTATCCCGCTCGGTGGGCATGAATCGGCAGTGGTATTCATTGACACGGACGGCCGTTTTGATGCTGAGCGGCTTAGAACAGTGCTGAGAGGGATCGTGCACGCCAATATTAACGCACTGGCCCAGGGATCGCCTGGATGGACGTCTGAGGTTGGAAATGAGGAAATTGAAAGTATGCTTGTCGTCAGTTTGCAACATGTCCACGTCTTCCGCCCACAATCGTCATCTGCTCTCCTTGCTACACTTCACCATCTGGATGCATACATACTTGATCTATCTCGCCATTTATCTTCCACTCGACCGGTGCATACTATCTATCTTGATAGTGCCACTGCTTTCTTATGGCAGGATAAATTGCAGGACGAAATTGCCCGAGTGGAAGATATCGGGCACGTCCATGCTGACCCGGAGCATGAGCGTACTCAGAAACAACGGTTCCAGATCTCAGATCTCTATGCTGCCTTTATAGCAAAATTGAAACGACTACAGCGACTTTTAGGTTGCATGGTGGTTTACACCACTACGGTTCAGGGAAGATTCCCCGGTGCTCGTGGTGGTAACCCAGCGTATACACCATCAGGACCCTACGATCTGTATACCCCAGGTCCTTCCGTGCCAAAGGCGCCTTCTTTTGGGCCTGCTCTTCCAGCCCCTTGGGGTAGATTTCCTACTCTGCGAGTTGTTGTTCAACGGGATGCAGTTCGCCCCTTTCCGCCTACCATGACTGCGCAGAATGCGCAGCGCGGAGCGCCTCGTCGACAAGAAATTGTCAGTCGCGGAAGGTTTTCCGGATGGGTGAATGAATGGAGACGCGAGGAATGGCCTCGTCGGGTGCTGGAGGGCTTTAAACGAAGTAATGGCGGCAAATTCGCCTTTCGCATAGGAGGAGACGGGGTCGACATTGGCTGATGAATTTCTCATCTAGCTATGTACACTGTACAGGCGTGATTGAGACCGTGTCCCGCAGCAGATTCTAAATGCTTTCTTAGCTGAACAACTTTCCAATGGCCTCAACCGTGGTGTTTCCACCGCTAAACACAATGCCCACATCCCAGCCCTCAGGAGCCTCCTTTTCGACCAGTCGTCGGAACCCCTCGTTGTACAGACAAACGGCCAAACCCACCACAGCGCTTGGCTCTACTACTACCTTCATGCGTTCCAGAACCAGACGCATGGCCGCCTTGATCTGCTCCTCCGTCACAGCATATACACCAGCGACCTTGTTCCGGTTCGAGATCACCTCCCAGTTCAACAAGCCAACCGGTGTCCGCAACCCGTCCGCGATGGTCAGTGTGGACACTGCCGGAACCCGCTCCCCGGCATCCAGTCCGCGCCGGCAATCGTCTGCACCCTCGAAACTGGGTTCCGCACCAAACACCTTAGTTGTCTTGTCCGAGAAGAAGGTTGCAACACCGGAATTGAGACCGCCCCCACCGATGGGTGTGAAGACAGCATCGAGAGCCGTGGAACCCTGGCGGATGCTCAGGTTGGGCTTCTCAGCAACCAGCTCCCGGTACTGCTCCTCAAGTTCGAGGGCGGTGGTACCCTGGCCGCAGATGATATTGAAGTCATCATAGGGTGGGATCAGAATTGCACCGGTCTTGGCCTGCACATCCGCGACGACGGCCTCGCGCTCGACGCTCGTGGACCCACTGAAAATTACCTCCGCGCCGTGGGAGCGCGTCCCAGCGATCTTAGAAGGGGTGCTAATACTGGGCATGATAATGTAGGCGGGAACACCGAGAGTGGAGGCGGCCAGAGCGAGAGCCTGTGCGTGATTTCCTACATGAATAGTTGAATATTGCGTGGTTCCCTTCAAGTTGCATCTTGTTGCTTGGCGAGAGTGATGACCTACCAGAACTGTGTGTAATAACACCCCTTTTCTGCACATCCTCCTGACCCCGTTCGGCGATGAGTCGTAGCAGAGCGTGGAAGGCGCCCCGGGCCTTGAAAGCACCTATCCGTTGGTAGTTTTCACATTTGAAGAAGAAACGGAACTTGGGATTGGCAGGAGTTTGGCCCTCGGAGGAGGTGCCGCTCAATGCCTCTGGAGATTGTGGCGCCGAGGCAATGGTGTTGAGGGTTTGACAAGTGAGGAGAGGCGTGCGGTGCACATAGGGTTGGATGAGGGAGTAGGCCTCATGGATGGCTGAAGGGGTCAAAGATTGCACGAGCACCGAAGGGTCTGTCATTTTGAGAGATTCAGTCGTGTATAGACTGATTCGTACCAGTAGTTTGAGGGTTTTCTACAGTGGTACTCTCCAAGAGTTGCGGAGAAAGGACAGAGGGGAAATGGCCGGTTGATCCGAGTCGGCGAAGGGATATATCTCCGCCATCGGACCCCCGCATTGCGCCAACGCAGTTGAGAGTGGGAGAATGCAAGGAGATGAGGTTTCAGAACTCTAGCTGAGGTCAAGGCTTTAATTGAACCGAATCGCATTTGCAGAATGCTGTCTCTAGTTGCGTGACGCATGCTGGACAGTCATTTTACTCCGATAGCAACAATCCAGATTAGGACTAGCGCGCTGTCATGCCGCACTTCCCCGCCACGTGACTCGCGGCCGAATCGGGCAAGGGCAGGAGGGGCAAAAGAAAGACTGAATAGATTCATCTCGTCGCTCCCTGACTCACTTTCCCTCGCTGCGCTTCCTCTCTAAACCCCCTCCACAGTCTCAGAACAGATTGCAAGCATGGCCGAGGAGCAGCCGCACACTGCGCAAGAACAGGATATTAATCCTTGGTCCGTGGAGGGTGCCCGCGACGAGAACGGAGAGGTGGTCGCCATCAACTATGAGGCCATCTGTCGGTATGTGTTACCCCGCCATTGAGGCGCTCATTGTGTCCGCGCAACAACCCACTAACCACCTCTAATTTCAGGAAATGGAATACCTCCATTATTGACGACAAGCTCCTCGAGCGCTTCGAGAAGGTGACCGGACACAAGCCGCATCGCTGGCTCCGACGCGGCCTGTTCTTCAGTCACCGCGACTTCGACCGCATCCTGACCCTCTACGAGCGTGGCGAGCCTTTCTTCCTCTACACCGGTCGTGGTCCCAGTACCGGCAGTCTGCACCTGGGTCACACCATTCCCCTGCAGTTCACCAAGTGGCTGCAGGATGTTTTTGACGTCCCCTTGGTCTTCATGCTTACGGACGACGAGAAGGCTCTGTTCAAGGATAGCATAACGTTTGAGGATGCTATGCACTTCGCCATGGAGAACGCCAAGGATATCATCGCCCTGGGATTCGATCTTAAGAAGACCTTCATCTACAGCGACTTGAAGTACGTTAGCAACCACTTCCTCATGAACGCTTGGGAGTTCGGAAAGCTGGTCACTTTCAACCAAGTCCGTGGTGCGTTCGGCTTCAACGAGAGGTATGTTGATCCTTCTATTCCATATAAACTTCGTTGGGAGACTAATAAATTACAGCACCAACATCGGTCGCATCTTCTTCCCCTCCCTTCAGTGTGTCGCCGCTTTCGCTACCTCCTACCCTGAGATCTGGAAGGACGAACCCTCCACCGAGCGCACCCAGGAGATTGCCAACATTCAGTGCTTGATCCCTATGGGTATCGACCAGGATCCCTACTTCCGCCTGCTCCGTGACAACGCCCACCGCATGCGTTTCCCCTCCCCCAAGCCCGCCTTGATCCACTCTAAGTTCCTCACTGCCCTGCAAGGAGCAGGCGGCAAGATGTCCTCCTCCGATCCCAACTCGGCCATCTTCATGACCGACACCCCCAAGCAGATCAAGGTAAGAATGCTAGCCTCCACTGATTGGCCTCCCCACATACTAATCAACCACGCACAATCCAGACCAAGATCAACAAGTACGCCTTCAGCGGTGGCCAAGTGAGCATCGAGGACCACCGCCGCCTGGGTGGAAACCCCGACGTTGACGTTTCCTACGTCTACCTGACCTACTTCGAGGAGGACGACGCCAAGCTGGAAGAGATCTACAAGAACTACAAGAGCGGTGAGCTCCTGACCGGCGAGCTCAAGAAGATGACCATCGAGGTGCTGCAGGAGTACGTTGCTGCGTTCCAGGAGAAGAGAAAGGAAGTCACCGACGAGCTGCTGGCCGCGTACATGAAGCCCCGCAAGCTGGAGTGGAAGGGCAATCCCAACCCTGTCCCGGCCCCTGCACCTGCCATCCGCACTAAGAAGGAAAGCGCGTGACTAGTGAACCTCGAGTGTGGAGTGAGTGGCTGGCTGCAGGATTGGATTTATGATGCTGGGGTTAGATCCATATACCGTTGTCTAATATCCAAGCGAAGACATGAAAGCGTTGAAATACATAGATTTGGTGTTCGGCTGCATTGTGTATAGATTGTATTCATTACACCCTTCCTTTTCATCCTATTGGCTGTATTGCTACGCAGCAGAATTGTAGATTGTGAGGAAAGCAGAAAGTCATCGTCCACGTAGATCGGATCGCGGGGAAATCTGGCCCCGGATGATCTGCCGCTCGTTAGTTACAATTTTCCTAGTCGATGACTCATGACCACCTCTCTTTACGTCCCAACCACTACAACTACCGCTCCACACAAGGATGCTCAATTGAAGAAAGAATAAGAAAATTTTATTCCGGCCCGATATACAACCCAGTTAAAATAAGAAACTCGAATGAAAACAATTCCCTAGATCATGGTACATCGTAAATTTTCCCACCGGGGATATGCTAATAACACATTATGAATAGATTTATTTCTGGTTCTCGGGGCGGAGGGAGCTGTAAAAATTGAAACGTTAGTAAAATGTTCTAATGGTATATAAGTTGTTATGGGGGATAGGTAGTAACGTACCGAACGGCCTTGCCGGCGCGCCAGATTTCGAGATCACGGATGTCCTGCATCTCCTTCTCGTACTTCTCGCGGTAGTCCTTCTGGGAGTTGTACTCGAGCGAGCGCTTGGTCTCGGAACCATCACGGACGCTGTCGTAGAGCTCGTTGAAGAGGGGCTTCAGGTTGTCCTTGAAGCGGTTGGACCAGTCGAGGGCACCACGACGGGCGGTGGTGGAGCAAGCGGCGTACATCCAGTCCATGCCGTTGGCACCGATGAGAGGGTAGAGGGACTGGGTGGCCTCCTCAACGGTCTCGTTGAAGGCCTCGGAGGGGGAGTGGCCACGCTCACGGAGGACCTCGTACTGAGCGAGGAACATACCGTGGATACCACCCATCAGGCAACCACGCTCACCGTAGAGGTCAGAGTAGACCTCCTTCTCGAAGGTAGTCTCGTAGAGGTAGCCGGAACCGACGGCGACACCCATGGCAATGGCGCGCTCCTTGGCGTTGCCGGTGACGTCCTGGAAGACGGCGACGGAGGAGTTGATACCACGGCCCTCACGGAAGAGGGTGCGGACGGTACGGCCAGAACCCTTGGGGGCGACGAGGATGACGTCGACGTCGGTGGGAACATCGACCTTGGTGAGGTCCTTGAAGACGGGGGAGAAACCGTGGGAGAAGTAGAGAGTCTTGCCCTTGGTGATGAGGGGCTTCAGGGTGGGCCAGGTCTCGGACTGAGCGGCGTCGGAGAGCAGGTTCATGATGATGGTACCCTTCTTGACGGCCTCGGTGACATCGAACAGGTTCTTGCCGGGAACCCAGCCGTCCTGGATGGCCTCCTTCCAGGAAGCACCATCCTTGCGGACACCGACAATGACGTTCAGACCCTGGTCACGGAGGTTGAGACCCTGACCGTGACCCTGGGAGCCGTAGCCGATCAGGGCAAGGGTGTCGTTCTTGAAGTACTCCTGGAGCTTCTCACGGGGCCAGTCCTCACGCTCGTAGACGGTCTCCTTGTCATCAGCGAAGGTGATGGTCTTAACACCGCGGGAGGGGACGACGGGGGTGGCGGTCACACGGGGGAGAGCGGCGGAGGCAGCCTTGGCCAGGGAAGGACGGGGGAGGGCGGCAGTCACGACGGACCGGGGGGCCGCGACGCGGGCCAGACGGAGGGCACGGGGAAGTCCACGGGAGGCCATTGTGTGAAGAGGATGTGAGAAGAGAGGGGAGAGGGTGAAATTGAAGAAAAGGAAGTGGAAGAAATTGGATGGGAAAGAGGAAAAGGGAAGAGGAGGAGGGAAGCAGCGGTTGCAACTTTATAAACTCGTTGCTGGGGACGAGATCGGCCTGCTCTGAGACACGTGATCCGGAGTTGGACTGCAACTCCCCGGCCGATGTCGGATTGCCGGGCATTTGATTGGTCAATGGCAGCGCGTTCCGTGGACGTGGAGATCACCTGAGGCGCGGGCCTTGCCGCTTCCGGCTTAGTCCGTCGCCGCTCGCTACGGGGAAGTCACCTGATCCGCAGCTGGGCTTTCTTTCCTGTTGCAGTTTTGGATGCCCCAGATGGAGTCTGGGGAAAGACAACTCGGTGACTCACGCACTTTGACTCAGTGCTCCGATGGAGCTATACAGACTTCTAACCGGATTGGCTGTCCGAGAACTGTATCTTTGGGCGCTAAGGGGTTCTCCAAGGCCTAGAAGACCCCGTTTCAAGTGGTAGCTAGCTAGCTAGCTAGATTCTTGGCATGTTGAGTCACTTTTCTTATGATATTGAGTATACTGGGAGAATATCAATGACTAAAATAAAGAACTCCGAGATAGAGGTGTAGTTTTGGAAGCTTGTAGCATTATAATCGTGCAGTCTTACCAATATCATATTGGTACACACCATCGTGATATATAGCAGGACTGCTCATAACAATAACGCCGAGAAATGAAATATATTTCCTTACGCTTGAGAGGCTATCTCCAGTTCCAACAATTCGGAACACACTGAATTTTTGGGAAGACTTGCGACATGTCTGACAATATTAGTCGCAAGCTACAAGAGCAAGCCATTGATAGTGCACTGCATACCTTTCATGTTTCTGCTTTTAGCCTGGACGGATACCATGAAAGCGTACAGAGATCTGAAGGGAATGTAACCTAGCTCATGCGGTGTTCGTTGACGTTGGACAGTTCTATTTAGAATTCCATCATCAGTCTCGCATCTGCCTTGGTGTAACCATGATTACTATTGTAGGAGTCACATTGCTGTCAGCACCGAAAAATCCTTTTTGGCGGCGTAGGGAGAGTGGTCTAGGTGCTTGAGCTATCGGTAACATGAACCGTCCGCAACATCATTCTCTCTCATCCCCTTCCCTGGTGCTAGGGCTACTTAACCAACAAGCAAATGCCTGACAAAGCTTGAATCACGACATATTGGAGCGTAAATGATATATTGATATTTTCATGACCGCGATCGATTATAGGGTATATTGATAATATCCCGTTTCTCCAGCCGGTTCAAGCATGCGCATATCGGACGAACGCACACCCACGTAATCACCCAATTTGCACCTCTATATCAGTCGTCACTCTTATATTTTCGAGCTCGAGCGCACTTTCAGACCGATGACAGGCCCTTCCACTGATTGCACACCCGCCTCGTAGTCCTTTCCGACCATCAAAACACTCATGATCAATACCACCAGACAAAGTTGTGCCAGTCGAAGAATGCCCGAAACTGGACCTTGTCCGTTGCTTCTGACCCGCCGATGTACATCGTGGAAACATTCCGCGGATGATTGGGAGACAGGAAACGACTAGCCCGACGGATGGCTCGATATGGGTCCATAGAGTGGCATCGTAGATGGTATCTAGTTTCAGAGTCAACTTGCTTCCAGTTGAAGCAGAGGCATTGTCACTGCCACAGAGAATCTCACATGTCACGTCTTTCAAGTCGATATAGAATAATACTATTATTCGATAAATACTAGCGAAGCACACGCTAGTAAGAAGCCTAAATATCAGACGTTGTTCATCATCGATTAAGGATCTGTGAGCAAGAAGACAATTACAACTCACAATCCGCCCAGAGCAAAAACAGCGTTCAACGCCAGCTTATCCTGCCATGAGCGATGTAGTCTCCAGATCATGGGTACCGGGACTGCGAGGATGACAAAGTCCATGAGGACGTTAAACGCCTGATTCACAATGATGTAGGTGGTCGCGCTGAAGCAGCGTCCCTTGACATTTATGTCCCAGTATGCGCGGAGCGGGCGGCATTGCAATGCACAGGCCAGGAAGATACCCGAAGACCATGCGGCAATGAGAATATTCAGACCGAAAGTAAAGCGGAGGAAGTGTTTAGTGGTGAAGAGGCGGCGGTAGAAACAGATGAAGGAGATCTTGATTACAGGCGTCAAGACGAAATAGGTGAACTGGCTGGACAGGAATATCTATCGAATTCAGTGAGGGTTTAAGACCAAGGCCGTCGAGAATAATGTATCCTCTGTGGAAATACGCACTTGATAGAACAACTCAATAGTTCTAGTATTAAGATCAGAGACATGGTAGCCATTACCACCGATAGAACACCCTGAGACAATCCAGAAAGTCAGGCAGAGGCTATTCAGAGCATCCAGAAGCTTACACAAGATCAGCTCGATCAACATCCCCAGCATCAGCACAACAGCCACGAAGCAGAGACAGTCGTCTACTCCAAAACCAGTCCGCCGCTTGATCCTGGCAACAAACCGCAGGGTCATACTCAAGCACGTGAGGCCGACCAGGACGGAGACGATCACAATCATCTCCTTCCCCTTGGGGCTGGGGCCCATCCTGATTCACAGATGATGCGCAATGAGCCTCCAGGAGGAGTAAAAGGCAACATGGGTGACGAGCTGCGGGGAATCAAGTCAGCTTTGGGTTTTGTTAGACTTTTATTGCGTTCTGGGATCAGATACTCTTTCTTCCGATGGGTTGTGCAATGTAACCCCCAGTGACTGCCTATAAGCGGGAGGGACGGGGTGGTAATCCCCGTCAGTGGCTTTATTCCATCATATTTCTGTGCCACCAGCCCAGGTTCCTTCCTCCATTCGCTCACCACTGGGCAAAACTAGCGAATCGTTTTCTAACCTTACATCCTGTGTAGCTGATCATGGATTCATCCACGGCTGTCGCAGCCTCTTCCGCCATGGTTCCCCTGATTATCAACGGCCGAGAGGAAAGCGGCTCGCACATGTTCGAAGTCAAGAGCCCTGTCACCGGCAAGGCTTGCTGGACAGCGGCATCTGCTACGCTTGCCGATGCAACGAGGGCTATTGAGACAGCGGAGGCAGCATTCTCAGCCTGGGCTTGTACCAAGCCTGCTGCCAGACGCAATATCCTATTTAAAACGGCAGACATCCTTGAGAGCCGTCGGAGAGAATACGCAAACTATATGCATACCGAGACGGGTGCCGATGCTGAGGCCACCCAGCATTTTGTCTTTGCTCTTGCGACTCGTATGCTGAGGGATATTGCAGGTCGCATAACCTCGATCTGTGGGAGTGTGCCAGTGGTTGAAGGAGAAGGCCAGAGTGCGATTGCCTTCAAGGAGCCCATGGGTGTCATACTAGGAATTGTGCCCTGGTATGCAAAGCTGATCGTTTATGCTCATCACCATTGTTGCTGATAACAATGCCTGTAGGATTGCCCCTTATATATCCGGAATTCGTGCGGCAGCCTGCGCTCTGGCATCCGGAAATACAGCTGTTCTCTTGTCCTCACCACTGTCTCCACGCTGCTATTGGGCCATTGGTCGAGCCTTTCTGGATGCCGGTCTGCCGAATGGATGCTTGAATGTTATATCTACCTGCGAAGAGGATATGCCTCAGATTATAAATGCCATGATTGAGCTTCCGGCGGTCCGAAAGGTCAATTTCACTGGGAGTATGGATGTGGGGAGACAGATTGCTGCCACTTGCGGCAAGAACCTCAAGCCATTGTTGGTAGACCTTACAGGGAAGAATTATGCCATTGTTTGTGCGGATGCTGATGTCGCTGTTGCTGTTAACGGAGTGTTGGCTGGAGCTATGTTGAACGTACGATGTGTCAAATAATGTCTTCTCTGAGAATACATTACTGATTGGAAATAGTCCTATCGAGTCGGCATGTCAACTGATCGTATACTTGTCAATGCTAGTATTGCTGAAGACTTTATGGAAGCTCTAAAGTGTGCTCTCAGCATGGCAGATTCGAAAGTTCTACCGCCCATAATCGTCAATGCAGCTATGAAGACTCGCGTGGAGAGCATGATCTCAAGCGCCCTGAAGTGTGGAGCGAAGTTACTCCATGGAAAGCTTGACTCAGAATCAAGTCATGACGGCGTCCTTAGTCTTGGACCGTTCGTGCTCGGCAATGCTAGGCCAGATATGGATATCTGGAATGAGGAGGAATATACCTTAATGACGGCATGTATGATTGTCAAGAGTGATGAAGAAGCCGTTAAGATCGCCAATAGCGCGGGATACGGGAGCTCTGCTTCCGTATTGACGAAAGACCTTCGTAAGGGTCTTGCAATATCCAAGCAGCTGGAGTTTGGGTAAGTTCAATGCCCGAGTAGAAGAAAACAGAGGGAGTAGAGATACTGACTGATACAGCGCTGTTCATATAAATGGTATGAATATGCATGATGAACCGGTTCTTCCATATGGTGGAATTAAGAACTCCGGTTGGGGACGGTTCAATGCAGAGGAAGGCTTGAATGAGTACCTTGTGACCAAGTCTGTGACTTGGATGGATTGATGTAACTTATGGAAGATGTGGGAAGTACATTGTCAGATACTTATCTTGCTCAGTTCATTGTAAGTGTTTGGAAACTACATGTTTGGCAATGAAAGATGTAGCACCAATCAGCTCACAAAGACGGACTGCTTAGATCTGAATGAACCTCAATAATGTGGCTTTACTACAGTATGTCGTTTACAAGTGATATATGGTGGTCCATACAGTGGTACCTAGGAACTTATATCTATGATTATAGACCGAGGACTACGGGATTTTGATCGGAAAGGCAACCTTCCAATTAGCACTTCTCACAACATTTTCGTGTCGTATATGCTACATGCGCAACTCACTGACCCTAAACACTAGGGATTATCATGCAGAAAATACCCTTCACTGTGTTCATCATTGCCCGTCTCCATCTTTCCCTACAACCTCTTCTACCTTCTCCTCTGCACCTCTTTCTATATTCCCATCTTCTTTACTATTCCGTCAGGGGACCTGTTCCCTCACTTCATTTCTCAATACCAACTGCCGCTACGACCACATTATTTACCTTTCACCTACAAGTGAACCCCGGCCGGGTCTCAGGTCCTCGCTGATTATCTGGCACCCTGGACTCCTAAGTAACTACCAAACGGGCTTTGGTACTTCCGAGCCAGACATTGGGGCCTAGCCAATATCTCTGATCATTTGCAGTAGCGTTTATTAACTTACTCTTAGGAGAGCCTTTCTAGGCTTAACTCTATTCACACCACAATGGAAGAGAAACTGTACCGAGAGGCCTATGAGGAGATCACCTGGTTCTTGCACAGCTCACCGAAAGTGAAGTCTATTGCGATAGACCGATACGTTGATCTACACAGCTTGTACCAAAGTAAGAGATAGGACATATACCTGCATGCGACATGTGACTATCTAGTACTAATTTCATAACAGAACAGCCCGACAAACACCAGGAAGCAGCTAAATATGCTCTAATAGTTTATCGGCTGAGTGACTTCTCCGATGACATAAAGTGGAAGATTAGTTTCAGCACGATCGAAGAGCAGCATGTATTCCTCCGGCTTCTGCACCTTGATGATACCAACGAAGAGGTAAGGAAAATACCTGTGCATATTAATACTGTCATATGAGTGACATAATCACGCTCAAAAGTACACAGGAATAGCTAATTTTTGTCTAGTACAAACGGCTTGCGTCGAAGAAAGAGAAGGCCAGGAATAAACGGTCCTTGTTGCGATCAGGAACGACACCTCTTTCGGAGAAGATTACTTCTCCGGCCGTTCAGAATAAAGAGAAATTGACTGGTAGTGGAGAATCGAATACAAAGCCTCAGCAATTCAAAGATCCCCAACAAAAGTCAGCGGACGCCAAAATCGAGAATAAGAATTCCAGTCCATGAACAAAGGGTACGCTGGCATGCCATGATGTCGAGATAGCTTCGATATTTTGGCTTTTATTTTGCGGCGGAACGGCAATGGGGGTAAGGAGATAGTGCTGTGACAGACGAAGACTAAGTGGTACAATATGAAACTTGCAAGCTTGTGCCCAAAACTGTGACTTGCAACTGCATAATAGAGAAATTGGTCATGTCTGGGGTGGAATACAAGGTATTGAAAAGTTTGGGAGACAGAAAGGAAGACTTGACCAAGTCAGATATTTGAAACTAGGGCCTGCTTGTACGCCACCGTACTGTCCAAATTGCAGAAAGTCCAGGCCAGAATACCGCCGATGAACTTCAAAAACCTCTTCCAGAGTTAATATATGTGAAGGAAGCACACGATGCATACTGGCACCTTAACATGGCATGCTACCGGGCTCTCTATCCTGTTTGTTAATGCGTGCCTTACGACTATGATCTCTTATGATAATTTCACTACTTTGAACCGAGGCGACTCAGGAGATAGCAGCATCAATTTCTCTGGTGAGGATAGCAAGGTTGCTGGAGGAGGTAGCTAATCTTATGAGTATGAGTATGTTAGTAGGTACGGTGTATATGACAGAGCAGAGTTATTTGGTTATGAAAATGTAGGTTGATTCTTTGGGTTTGCTCTACTCTACTATACTACTATACACTCCGTAACTTCATCATCGTCATCATCATCGCCGTCGTCATTTCAATTAGATTCAGCCATCGACTTAATCATCACCACTCTCAATAACCACCTTCACCACCGGCCTCCCCTCCTCATCCACTCCCTTACCCGACAGCCCAAACGCCCGATCGCCATCCGCAAGCGGCACCCGATGCGTCACTACCATCTTCTCCACGCGATCCATCTTTCCACTCGCCATCAGCTCAATCGCCGCCGGATACGCATAGCCATCATAGCGGAACACTCCCAGGATATCGACCTCTCTCAACGCAGCTGCTCCCACCGGCAGCGTCTGCACGGGGTGTCCCATCCCGATCTGCACCAACACTCCACCCGCCCCAGCGGCATAGATGCCCGCCTGCACGCACGCCGGCACACCCGTGCAATCATAAACGCGCGCAAAGCCCGTACTCGCCACATTTGCCGACTCCTTCAGGATCCCCGCCACGCGCTGCGCATTCTGCAGCGCCCACGCCGTCTGCTCCGCAGCCGGCGCATCGCGGGATGGCGCGGGGTTCGCGGGATCCGCCTTGGGGATGAGAGTTGTCTTGAGACCCAGCCCCAGCTCGTCGGCAATAGCTAGGCGGGAGGAGTCAATATCTGCCACCACGATGGAGGAGAAGTTCTGGGAGGTGGCGAGCGCAGAGGCCAGGAGGAGGCCGATGGCGCCAGCGCCGAAGATCAAGGCGGCGGTGGGTTCGCCGAGGGACTGAGCGAGCGAGACATCCTCGGCGGTGGGGGGCCGAGAGCGGCGGATGGCATGCAGGCAGACGGCGAGGGGCTCGACAAGGGCGCCGCCGGCGTATGAAACGTGTGAAGGGAGCTTGTGGCAGAGGGAGGCGGGGTGGTTGGTACGTTCCATGAGGGTGCCGTCGAGGTGGGGGAAGAGTTTCGCGCTGCTGCGGAACTTCATTTGTGGGCAGATGTTATAGCGTCCTTGCTGGCAAAGGGCGCATTGACGGCAGGGAAGCCCAACTTCGAGCGCGACGCGGTCGCCCACGGCGTGAGTGGTTACCTCGGGGCCGATGGCTGTGATGATGCCGGAGGATTCGTGGCCGAGGCACATGGGCTCGCGCACCACGAAGTCGCCATTGCGGCCATGGGTGTAGTAATGCAGGTCGGAGCCGCAGAGGCCGGTAGCGCGGATGGCAACTTGGACTTCGGAGCCGGTTGGAGGTGAGAGAGGGCGAGATTCCTGGTTTTTGTTAGAGACATGTCTTGTTGATAGAGAAGTGGGGTGCGGGGAAGCTCTTACTAGGCGGAGATCTTTGGCGCCGTGCAGGACGAGGGCCTGGGTGGTTTCTGTAGAGTTGACGGTCATGATGAATGTATGGGAGGTGTGAGGATAGGAAGAAGAAGTGTAAAAGGAGAAAAAAGAGGAATGGATCTTAATACATGACGTGGGGGAAGAAAATGTAGTCTTTTGAAGATGATTCAATCGCCGGAGAGACTCCGCGTCGGCTATTGACTCTCACCCGATCAATAGCCGACGGCATCCAAACTGGATGGCCGACCCCGCATACCCTCTTTCTATGCTGGTTATTGCTCTGTTATTGCGCTGTTATTGCTGGATACTACTTATCTGTCCATATTAATCAAAAAGTCTCCCCCACGCCAAATGGTGGATCTATCTCCACCGGCCATTCATAAATGCCCTGATTAATCGGATATTCCCCGTCGTATCCCTCACATCTTCTCTGCTCTTGTTTTCTTCTTTTCTTTCTTCCCCTCTTCTCCCCGCAGGATACTCATTTCCTTGACATCATCGCCATCATGCCCGCCGCATTGCTGATCGGTGCCATCACCCATTCCATGCCCGAATGGAATGATCTCTCCTCCATCCTGACCTTGAAGGAATTCCCCTCCGGAACTCGCGAAGACTTTATTCGCAATTGCCGCGACGGCCAGTACGATGATGTAGTCGCCATCTATCGCTCTAACACTTCTACCAAGGTGAGCGGCACTCATACCTCTCCAAGAACTAAGCTGAGTCCCTGCCTCAGTTCACCGGCCCATTCGACGCAGAATTACTCTCCGTCCTGCCCTCCTCACTCAAGTACATCGCCCACAATGGCGCAGGTTACGATAACATCGACGTCGCGGCCTGCACGAAGAAAGGTACACCAAGCTCTCCCCCCAGCCCTGAGTCCACTGACCATCTCAGGCATCGCCGTCTCCAGCACTCCCGTCGCAGTTAACAACGCCACCGCCGACGTGGCCATCTTCCTAATGATTGGCGCTCTGCGACAGGCATACATTCCCGTCACATCTCTCCGCGAAGGTGAGCCGATCCACCTCAATCCAGTCACAACTCAATATAACCATGAAACAGGAAAATTCCTCGGCCAAACAGGCCTCGGACACGATCCCCAGAACAAGGTGCTTGGAATCCTCGGCATGGGAGGAATCGGCCGTGTAAGTCTAGCACCCTGAACCAGAGGAGCATCAGATTAATAAATTGCAGGAGGTCGCTCGTCGTGCGCGCGCCTTCGGAATGACCATCCAGTACCACAACCGGTCGCGTCTCTCCCCGGAACTCGAGGACGGAGCGACCTACGTCTCATTTGATGAGCTGCTCGCCAATTCTGATGTTTTGAGTCTGAATCTGGCGCTGAATGCGTCTACTCGTCATATTATTGGCAAGACGGAGTTCCAGAAGATGAAGGATGGTGTGATTATTGTTAATACGGCGCGGGGTGCCTTGATTGATGAGAAGGCCTTGGTTGAGGCGCTGGAGTCGGGCAAGGTTGGTTGAACTCTTCACTGTAGCTATGAACAATTGGCTAACGTGATGATATAGGTATGGTCTGCTGGGCTGGATGTCTATGAGAATGAACCCGCCATTGAGCCGGGATTGGTAAACAACCCTCGGGTCATGCTGCTGCCGCACATCGGGACAATGACTTATGAGACGCAACGGGAGATGGAGCTACTGGTGTTGAACAACTTGCGCTCTGGCGTGGAGACGGGGAAGATGATTACTTTGGTGCCGGAGCAGAAAGATGTGTTTGGAAAATAGATGTATTTTGATAGATACCAACATTATCTAAGATTATTATACAGTTCAGTATTTCATATCGTAAGGGTTAGATCATCTGCATGCAACTCCTTCAGATCGCGCTCATAGAATGTGAAAGTGACCATTTAGCGAGGCGATGGTCCAGCTGTTCAATTTACTCTCACACTTGAGCAGTTGATGACGCTATACTGATATCCTCATTCCTCCGTCATGACCACACATGATGACCACACCTAGCAGCTAACCACACATCGCATAAATTTGAAACTATCTAGTATCAGACCATCCGTACAAGCTATCCCTCTGATCTATACTCCCTTTTTATACATCCCCCTACAACCACCTAACAACCCTAACTATACACCACCCATAATGAGCCCTAAAAAGCCCACCAGAGCAACAGCGACAACCAAGCCCCAACCCCAACCTGTAACCTCCGGACGCATCACCAGACCCCGAAAGCCTCATCCTCCGAAGGCCACTACTTCCACCCGTACATCCAATCCCGCAGCGCATACTCCCAACCAACCTCCTCTACCCGACCAAGAGACAGAAGGCCACCCCCCAGCCTGGGCCGAGGTACGTATACCTTACCATCCCCTTCCTTAGAACCCACTTCTAATCCATATAAAATGAACAGAACAGACCTGAACTCTGCGACACCCTACCCTGGTTTCGCTCCGTGCAAGGCGGAGTCTACCACAACGGGAACATATGCTGGGGATTCCTAATCGACGCAGACTGTGGCATAAGATCATATCTGGATGATGAGGTGATTATTACTCGTGTGTATGTTCCATGCCTTATCATATCTCTTGATCTATGCCGAATGCTGACAATATTGTGTCTAGTGGAGGCGGCTGCACCAAAGACGCAGACGGAAACCTGGTGCTCATCAAGGACCAAGATGGCGATAGTGCGGCGATAACTAGTATATTAAATAGTAAGGAGTTGAAGGTTCCGGTGGGGATTATTATTGGTGAGTACATCTGCCCCGTTTGCATTAAATGGTAGCTAATTGATGACCTTCCCAGGAAATCGCAATACACTGCTAAACAGACCCCTTCCGCACCGGTACAACGTCATGGCGTATTTCCGGATCACGCATGTGTGGTATGAACGGATCGGTAGGAAAACGGGTGCAAAGGTCCGGTTCGAGAAGCTGGATTTGGGTAGAAAGAGTTGGTGGGCCGCGAAGCATTCTCCTTCTCCGGAGAAGAATCCGGGTTATGGGCATGCGAAACAGCCGGAGCAACTCCGCTGCAAGGCGTGCGATCAACACAGCATACGCATATACGACGAGGGATGGATGTGTCTGCAGCCATCTTGTGAACTCTTCTGGATGATTAACGGTGGCTCCTCACCCCCACCATCAGCGGTTCTCACCTTCCACGAGAAATTCCTCAAATCCCGTCTGCCCCCGGACCCGACCATCCAGCCGCATTACAGCCTCGTCCCGGACTTACTTTCAACCCTGAAAGATACAGATAGCGATGCCTTGTCGAAAAGGATTACCTGGAAAGGGATAATATGTCCCCTATGCAGACGCTGCATTTCCCGGCGGTATTGGTGGGGATGGCGATGCGCTGATGATAACGATAGCAGCAACTGTCCCTTTGAGCACATCCTACCCATACGACCGATCGCTCTGCGATGGGTGATTGACGACATGGAAACAAGCCCCATTAAGCGAGCGCTCAGCTGGGATGCGAAGTTCATGGTTCCGGAGATAGACGATGTATCTCTTTATCCGTACAGAAAGCTCACTTATACAATCCCGGGGGTTGGGAGTATCATGCATTTAGTTGCGAACCGCGAAATAAATACCCGGTGTAATGGGCCGGATGAGTTGTTTGGGCAGTTACAATGTGAGGAGTTGGGGTTGAGGAGGTATCCGTTGGCGCAGAGTATGGGTGAGTTATCTTTTCGATGGGGAGTAAAGGTGGGGGGGGAGATGATGATGATGCTAATGATATATTATTTGTAGTTGCGGGGACTCTTACTGCTCATTTTGCTGTCAATTATGTGCGTCATCTCTCTTCTATCATGCACACACCAGAACCCTAACGGAGAAGAAAAACAGGGCATGCCATACAAATACGTCGTCTCCGTCGCATCCAAGGCCTTCAACGAAGCCTGTCCCCCCATCCTCCGAGCTATGGGTCGCTTAACATGGGCCAGCAAGCAAGCTGTTCTCGCCGCTGGGGATACATTCCTCCCTCCTAACGAAATGCTTCTGCTGGGGTATCTGGAGGACATGAGGATTGGGGTACGTACATCCTTCCATCTACCAATTCTTCTCCCCTACGGAGATACTCACATTATGAGCAGTACCACGACGACGGCGAATCCGCCCTCGGCCCCACGATCTCCACCCTCTCCCTGGGTGCCAAATCCACCATGCTCGTCCGCATGAAATACAAATACTACCATGGCTACAGCAGAGCGAAGAATCTCCTCGCCGAGGATCCGGTCATGCCTGGATGCAAGAATTATACAAGGCGGAGGGAGCTCAAGGCGAGGTTGCAGGATGGGAGTATTGATCGGAAGATGTATGATGAGCTGAGGCGCGAAGGGATCGTGAGGAAAGGTGCTGGCGGGGAAGCTACGCCGTGTATTAAGATGGAGGTGAATCATGGTGATTTGGTGGTTATGCATGGGGAGGGATTGCAGAGGTTTTATGAGGTATGATCCATCCATTCTATTCTCTTTTGTTATATGAGGGTTAGGGTTGTTGGGATGCTGATTGTGTAGCATTCGGTTATTCCGGATAAGAGGTTGAGGTTTGCGTTGACGGCGAGGCATATTAAGCCTGAGTTTGTGGATGTGAAGGAGATAGAGAAGGGGAGGTTGGAGTTGGGGAGGGAGTGGGTTTATGATGGGAAGTAGGAGGGGACTCTCGTTGCTTGGCTATGAACTGGTTGGATTGAATGGGATGGCGGACTTGTTTTCTTTGCTTTTCTTTGGATTGCTATATACGGCATTGCTGGGCCATCTGGTTATGATTATTTAGGGCATCTACTTGCTAATATGCAATTAATAATCCAAGTCTAGACAGTTCTATTAAGCTGTCTAACATATTCTACTAATATAACGCTCGAAAGTAGATAAAAGCAAACACCAACAGATGGATATATGTACACTTCGCTGAATTTTCACCCATCACCCATTAATCACGTTCAAGCACTTTTCTTGTTGGCCTTCTGAGCCAGCAAGTTCAACGCACTACCAGCCAGGACGAAAGCACACTGGTCCGGACTGAGAGTGTGCTTGACGGGGATCACCACCGACTCGCCACTGCGCTTGGTCACCCGCAGCTGGATGGAGCCCTGTCCGCCAGCCTGCAGCACTTCATATAGTCCCTCCGTGGCCACCTGGTCACAAGCGTCGATCTTGTCATAGTCGGCCGGGTTCTCGAAGGTCAAGGGCACGACACCCTGCTTCTTCAGGTTCGTCTCGTGGATACGGGCAAAGCTCTTGGCCACGATGATGCGTCCACCCAGGTAGCGGGGCTGCAGAGCAGCGTGCTCACGAGCGCTACCCTCGCCGTAGTTCTCCTCAGCCACGACAAGCCACTCAACTCCGTCGGCCTTCCACTGGGCAGCCAGGTCCGGAATGGAGTACTGTTTGCCAGCCTCGTCGTAGGCGACGTTGGTCTCGCCAGTGGCGGCGTTGACGGCACCGATCAGGGTGTTGGCGGAAATGTTGGGCAGATGACCCTTGTACTTCAACCACGGACCAGCCGCCGAGATGGTGTCAGTCGTGCACTGGCCACGGACCTTGTACAGGACCTTGAGGCCGGACAGGTCGCCCTTGGGGAAGGGGGCGAAGGGCTCGAGCAGGGCCAGACGATCCGAGGTGGGGGAGACAATCACTTCACAGGAAGGATCGGGCACAGCAGCAGTGGGCTGGAAGTCAGGGTTGCCATCGGCAAAGCCGTCACTGGGGAGAGCGTAGCCGGTAGGAGGCTGGAAGCGGAACTCCTCACCGCTGGGGGTGGTGATGCTGTCGGTCATGGGGTTGAAGGTGGTGCTTCCAGAGTAAACCATGGCGGTGACGAGCTCAGGGGAGGCCAGGAAGTTCATGGTTCTCCGGTTGCCGTCGTTACGACCGGGGAAGTTACGGTTGTAGGAAGTAAGGATGGCGTTATCCTCGCCCTTGGGGACACCGTCCGTGCGCTTCCACTGACCAATGCAGGGACCGCAGGCGTTCGCCAGGACGGTACCGCCGGCCTGGGAGAAGGTCGACAGAGTCTGATCGCGGTCCAGGGTGGCGCGAATCTGCTCACTACCGGGAGTGATGAAGAAGTCGGACTTGGGCTTAAGGCCGGCAGCAGAGGCCTGCTTGACCAGGTTCTCCGCACGGGTCATGTCCTCGTAGGAACTGTTCGTGCAGCTACCAATCAAACCCGCTCCAAGGGATTCGGGCCATTGCTTCTCGCGAACGGTGTCGGCGAAAGCAGACAGGGGAACGGAGAAATCGGGAGTGAAGGGACCGTTGATGTGAGGCTCCAGCGTCGACAGGTCGATGGTGATCAGCTCGTCATACTCCGCACCGCCATCGGCACGGAGGAGGTTCCTGGGACCAGAAGAGGCGATCTCAGAGGCAGCACGGGCAACATCAGCCCGGTGAGTCGCCTGCAGGTAGGGGACGTGGTTGGGGGAGAAGGGGAACACGGAGGTCGTCGCGCCCACCTCAGCACCCATGTTACAGATGGTGGCCATACCAGTGCAGCTCAGGGTCTCCAGACCAGGTCCGTGGTACTCAATAATGAAGCCAGTTCCACCACGAACGGTGAGCTTGCCAGCCAGGTGGAGGATGATATCCTTGGGGGCCGCCCAGCCGTTGAGCTTGCCCTCCAGACGCACACCCAGGACGCGGGGCGCCTTGAGCTCCCAGGGAGCGTCAACCAGCGCATCGACGGCATCAGCACCACCGACACCAATGGCAATGGCACCCAGACCACCAGCATTGGGGGTATGGCTGTCAGTTCCCAGCATCATCAGACCCGGAGCAGCGTAGTTCTCCAGAACACTCTGGTGAATGATACCGGCACCAGGGGGCCAGAACTCAATACCGTAGCGCTTGGCCGCACTCTCCAGAAAGTCAAACACCTCGCTGTTACCCTTGATGGACGCCGGCAGATCAGTGTCAGCACCACGCTCACCAACGATCATGTGGTCACAGTGGATACTAGCGGGCACGGCCGTCGAGGGCAGTCCGCAAGACATGAACTGCAACAGAGCCATCTGGGCCGAGGCATCCTGCATCGCCACGCGATCGGGCTTCAACTTCAAGTTGGCCTTGCCGCGAATATCACGGCCATTGTTGGTGCCGGTCAGAAGGGACTCCTCGGGGTTGTCCAAATGGGCGTAGAGGATCTTCTCCGCCAGGGTCAGGTTGCGGTCCTGGCCGAGCACGCGACGGACGTTTTCGAGGTTCTGAACGATCTTCGGGTAGGGAGGCAAGCGGGAAGAAGCTGCCGGAGAAGCCTCCGTGGCCAGGCCACGGCGACTGAACAGTCGTTGCGGAGAGAGGCACTTCGGGGCCAACTATAGCACGGGGAAGTGGAGGTTAGTCTAAGGCGCTGGGAGTCAATCGGCTGATAACGGCACGACTTACCCTCTGAGAGGCGGTGGCCCGCTGCCATACAAGCTGCCTCACCATTGTCACGCCGGTTTGCTTGGATGATAGCAGAGGGAAGTGACAGAGACTCAACGACGAGCAATTTCTGTGCCATATGCTAGTGGCACTTTTCTTTTACCTTCCCCTTGATTGGCTCGCGCCACCGCCGATGCCGGATCTGGTGTCGATCTCGATATGACTCATCCGTGATAAGCCACTAATATCATGTGGTCACGGAATATTGGAACAACAGATGATCCGATTAGCCACACTTCCATTTTCGGTATTTTATGCATTGTTTATGTAGTAAATGGTTTCAAGATCTCTCATTCAACATGTTGCATGCATGATTCAAATTTCCTCATTATCATTACACATCCAGGCATATCGTAGACCTGCCAGGGATTTTGTCATATCATCAATATTGTACATACCCACCAGACCTGACCCTGACCCAAAAATCCCACAACCAAAATAGACCAAATGATTAAACAACGCCAATCTCCACCCCCGCAACATCTCCACCTCCCGTCCCGACTCCCCATTTGATTCAGTTGGTGATAACTGGAGCCGTGTTATCCCATTCATCACCCTCGGCCACATCGACCAAATATCGTGCCACGCTGATCCGGCTTGTACTGGCCATCATAGGAACTCCCTTGCCATCATCCGGCCACACCTTGATGGCGGTTTCATCGGTTTCGACCAGCCGGGACGGCCGCACAAACACATAATCGACCCCGCTGGCCAGGACTTCCCTCTCTGTCTCGTTGTGATCATCGTACTGATGTGACATATTAGATGTCTTCATGAGTAGACGTAGCAGGATGTGCAGATTAGTCCAAGATGCTCCCACCCCGAACGCCTGGAGAATCACGATCTTGCGAACCCCAAACTCTTTCATCGCAGCCACTACATTGGCGTTGCAGTCGGCCATTAGACGAGGCGGAGAGATGGGAGCAGCAAATGGACTATCGCTCGCTCGAGGCGCATTCAGCGTCACAATCACCACGTCTGGTTTGTCTGCTTTAAACGCAGCTCGTACGTCATCTAGATTCATCGGAGTGCCTGGGACATGTCAGCCGTGGAACATGCTACAACAAGCAGCAGCAGCAGCAAGAATTCATTGTGTACTAACCTTGGATGACATTTAGGCTAGGTCGTGGATCTCCCAGCGCATCTGGTGTTCGCGCTAAGGTAGTGACCTGGTGGTGGCCTTGGGTATGTTAGCCATATTCATCAACGTGTCTGAGGTCGTATAACATAGTAGAAGCCTACCTCGCCTCAACAGCTCATCAATGACAAGTCTGCCACAACGCCCAGTCCCGCCAATCACTAGTGCGCGCATGGTGCTGGTCGAAGATACCAGTGGCCGTAGAATGAAATCTTGAGCCAGTCAAGATTTCTAGGCACTATTTGTTTGGCCTCATTCTGGAATCCCCGCAGAGGCATGGGAAAGCCTAAGTACTCTTCCGTGTTTCAGATATCATTATACCTTGATTACGGAAGAGCAGTCGGCTTGCAGGCTGGCGGAGTCGCCCTCGGATCCGGTATACTTCGGGTCCGGAGAGAGAGTTCTTGCAGCTGGGCCCAATGGCATCCTTGTTAGACTCGTGTCATTGTCCAGTAGATAGTCACTGTGCATGATTTTATGCAGGCTCCTTACAGTATTGTCCTGTTATTTTTAGTGAGTTCCGGCTCAGTATCCGTGTTGGCTGCATAGGGCAACTGGTGAAGCTTTTGGTTCGGAGCCATGACATAATACTCCGGGGTTTGGAGCAGACAGTCTCCGTTGAATGAGTTGCTCAAAGCCGACTGAGGTGGCGTTTTCTTTGTTATGGAAGTTGTGCGACAGAACTATTCCATCTCGCTGCGAGTATGCTACATGGGGAAGCAGGAGAGAGCCGGACGTCCCTGGAGTGAAGCCAAGATGTGGCATGGGAGGGAAAGTTTCCACAAATGCTTAGCCACACAAAGTATGTCGGCCAAATCCGATATATAGCAACCCTTTCAGTGAGCGATACTCATTGATATGCTCGAGGGTTTGTTAAAGTCAAGTACTTTAGTGTAGAGGTGTAAATACTATTTTCATTTATAATGTTGAATGCATAATGACATCATTATAACTATAGATTTTAAACTGGACATCGTTTGAGTAGGATATGTCAGCTACTAGTACAAGCAGTAAATTATATAGTATCTTTTAGCCATATCAGATTCAGTAATTCACCGTCCTTATTCTGCAATCAAATTCACTGTAAATAAAGTGCAGATCTGCTTGGTCTCCATGCAGGTACGGCCATTTTTGTCCCCGCAACGGAGCGGAGGCCGAGGCTCAGGTCACCTGACGTCAGGTTCCGCACTGAATTTTGCAGCCGACAGAGGGGCTGATGGGATCGCCAGTGATGATGTTGATAGGTGGTCCAGGCGTGTGGCCGGCTTTCAACGTTCAAGTATAAATTGTTCAATCCAGTTTTACCTTTTCCCAACTTGACGGTCGACAAAGTCCATCCACTGCGTCATGCCGGAACCACTACCTCCTTTGGCACCGGTTCCACCCCCGGAGGTGCAGAGCACCGTACCACCCAACGAATGGGAGCTCTATATAGATGCGTGGATCTTGTTGCTGCAAGTACGCATAGAAGCCCCTGATTCCCAATTCAGGGAGATTGCCGCCAATGATGAATCTGCCGTGACATTCTTGACCTCCTTCTATCATCAATCCGCCACATCTGGGTTATCTGGCTTCCATGCCGGGCTTAAAGCGCGATCATTACGGAAGCTCTGCTTCTTGTTGACTAGGAGGTTCCTCCTTGATGCCTCTGCAACACCGTCTGAGCTGCTTGAAGTGGATGTTCTTGCGAACGTGTGTTGCACCTATCCTTCGAGCGCTGCCTTGAAGCGACTATTGTCCGATGCCTGGAACAAGCATCAAGATACCATAACATCCAGCCTCGAGAAGACAAAGACCAAGATTATCAAAGAGCTTTCGTTGCTGAATCCTACCAAGTCTATGACCGTCCTCTCAGACATCCGCCTCTTGACTATTCTGGCGTCTGCACTGCCCGGTTGCGGCCAGGTCCTCATGACGGGGTCTGACTTTCTGGACACATTCGCCGATGCATACCAAACACACAAACGAGCGGACATCCGTAGTGTCCTTGTAGCGAACGTCTACGTCGGTCTAGCATCGCTCCTCAAAGGCCCCAAGCTGAACCTCTCCGCGCTGCTGGACCAGCTCTACAGTCTAAAGTCCGGCGTTGGCATCGGATCCTCAACAACGAAAAAGGAGCCCACCCTCCTGTCCGACGTCATCTGCAGTACAGACCTTCTAGTCCGTCTCGACCGCCACCTCAGCACCCATCCCCAGAAACGAGGCCAAGACCTCCTCACCAGTCTACGAACCTACCAAGAAGAGACAAAGATCTTTCACCGTCGCCATCAAAAACAAAAGAAGCGACTCCTCGACAAAGGCAAGGGCCGTGCCGCCACGGACCTCCCCGCCCCCGAAGACATGCACATCCATCGCATGTCCCTCATCACCCAAGTCCAAGACCTCTTCCCCGACATAGGCTCCGGCTACATCACCCGCCTGCTAGACCACTACAATGACGACCCCGAAACAATAGTCTCCCATCTCCTCGACGACTCCATCCCCTCTGAACTCCGCACCTTAGACAAATCCGAACAACTCCCTACATCAACATCAACATCAACCCTCCCACACGACCCTCTCCCGCCCCGCTCAACGCCACCGCCCACAGAACCAGCCCTTCCAACCCGCAAAAACATCTTCGACAACGACGTCGACCTCGCCGAACTATCCGACCAATCCACTCTCCACCACGGCCGCCGCACCAACACCACCCAAGCCGACGACCTCCTCGCCGACCGCACCCACCACGCCGCCAAGAAAGCCGCCATCCTCTCCGCCCTGGCAACCTTCGACTCTGATGACGACGAACGCGACGACACCTATGACATCGCCGACGTCGGCGGCACCATTGATGACACCACCACCGACGATGCCAAGGCTGCAGCAGAACAACAACAAGAGGCAGAACTCTCCCTCTACCGAGCATACAAGTCTAATCCGGCCCTGTTCGCGCGCGACTCTGCTACGCGACGCTCACAGCCTCGCGACTCACTTAAGCGCGAAACCGGCATGACGGATGAAGCGATCGAGGGGTGGGCGGTCATGTTGTCTCGGGATCCGAAACGGATGGCTAGATTGGAGGATAAGATGGCTTTCGGTGCTGATGGTGGTGGGTTGAATCAGCCTGAGTTACCGGCTACGTCGTATCGGAGACCTGGTGCTGGAGCTGAAGATGACGATGAGAGTGAGACAGGTGGGAGCAGCAGCTCAAGAGGAAGAGGAGGACGCGGACGCGGTGGGAGAGGTCGGGGACGTGGTGCAGGACAGCAGGGTAGTACTCCTGGGAATAGTAACCCTGCTGTTGCGCGGCAGAGAAAAGAGGAGAATAAAGCTAGTCGGGCGAATCATAATCGTCGACAGCAGCGAGCGAGGAAGGTTGCGAGGGCTGGGGGCATGATGGGGTAGTTGGTAGCTTTGGTCGTAGTGCTCAATAGTTAATGAGTCTACTGGATATGAATTAATGAAAGGAATAGTCGCTTCAGGCATTATCCACGGCGCTTATTCATGCAAATGGTTATGGAGAGTGACATGTCTAATGGCTAGTAAGCATCTCCACCTAGCATGAGTTACTGTTTATCCGTGTCTCTATATTCCAGTAAATCCATGTCTAGTTACCCCCTACATACTCCGTAAACCCCGCAAACATGAATGAGTAGTTATCAATCAAGATCAAATAATCCAAGATCTATAGGGGTTTTCCTGAGCGTTCCGTATCTTCACCCCCTCCCTAGATTGGATAAATCACTGGGCTGCTCTCTTCCCTCGTATTCCATCTTTATCTGGTTCAGCCACCTACGCATCACAGTTACATCCAAAGAGGAGTGTGTAGGATATTACCCGACATACATAGATCAATCACTGGCTCCAGGAGCTGCCAAGATCGACATTCAACAGATGTCACCGATGATTGCACCGTGCTCTGGCCCAAAAGTCGTGCTGAGGTCAAGTTGGGCCAAGTTCACTTGCATTCTGTCGTGGAGGATAATGAGACTGAGCAGAAGAGAATAATCTTCGATTCGGTGCCTAGAGTAGAAGGTATTGAGCCATCGGGGGATCCGTTGATTGATACTCGTGCGGCTGCGTACCTGATCAGTGGTAGAGAGGGACATGCAGCTTAAGTAGCTAAATAGCCATGCATATATTCGCTTGATTATTTCATTCAATGGTGAGTAGGGTTCTTATCCATGCGGCATAGGTTGAAATGTTGTTGTATTCATGTCCTAGTCATACCAACATTATAGAACCGAGGGGCAATCGCCGCAACCCGACCTTCTAAGAGGCGACGACCTCGAAGCCTAGAGCAACACCGGTGTCAGATCAGGTAAGGCGTCGTCCATGAAAATTTGATTCTCCAATCTAGACTACTTCGGATGATCACAGGGTTTTCTTATCATCAACAGGGCGTATTGAGATCGAGTAGATTTCCTCAAACGTATACCGGTATTTCCTAAAGAGGAAATCTACCCGCACCTAGGGCGGCATCGACCGAAAGGGTAATGCATTGGTGAAGCTTTAGTATGGCCATCGTTTAGATATAAATGACTACCCTGCAGCAGAGTTCAGCACCCAGATACCACAGCATCTATCAGTACCGACAACCTACAATGGTAATAACTAGCCTCTTCCGAGCAGCTTCCCTGCCGGAGAATGAACCGACATACTTCGGTATCAGGTAAACGGGGACCACTTACACCCTCCAAGAGTCGTTATAATGACATGAAATAGGCTTGACAGCGATATATTATGGATTCCTGGAGACTCAACAGTAACAGGATATTGCCATGTTACAGGAAAGGTTGTGTTATGCCTCAACCAACCCCTCCGTGTTAAGGACATGAAGCTGCACTTTGAGGGACGGCGTTACATGAAGTACGAATATTCCCCCCTGGGCCGTGACCCAATACTAACAGCCTATCTGAATTAGTTGGAAGGGCTTTCCAGAGTCCCAGAGATCTCACCAGCACATGTCATTTTTGGAGCGACTATTCATGTATCAAACCTGGAACTTTCTACCTTCTCTAGGGACCCCATCACCGACGACTACTTTAACACCTGGAAATCACGAGTTCCCATTTACCTTCTGCCTATCCAACAACACGCCAGATACTATTGAAGGCCTCGACGACTGTTATGTTAAATATCAGTTGAAAGCCACTATCGGCACAGCTGGGGGACGTCGTATCGAAGCTGACACCCGGGTGAGGGTACGTCGGATGTACAGATCATTATTGCTACCAGAGCCGAAGGTAAGCTATTATACAAATATTGTATTTTAGTCTCTCAATTGCTAGGGCTGATTTTAAAAGGTGGTGCAAGATATATGGCCACAGAAGATAATCTATCGCGTTTCATTGCCATCTCAGGCCTATACCTTTGGCAGTGCTATCCCCATCAAGTTCGAATTTATTCCTTTATGCAAAGGGCTCGAGATAGCAACCATCCACACCGAGGTTAAAGAGACACACAAAGTCTTGCAGTTTACTCTCAGCCGTCGGGCCCGTGTCATCGCCGAGGACGACTTTTATCCCAGAGATTGGAATGAAGATGAATTCAGAATAACATCCGATAATGAAGGATGCTGGCATTCTTTAACCCGCTTCCTTCGCCTGCCGAACGATCCAAAGGAATGCCTACAAAGCCTTTCTACTAATTTTCTTCATGTCGAACACACTCTCACCACGCAAATCAAGCTTTTAAATCCCGATGGTCACCACTCAGCCGTATGCTTTCCAGGTCCACTGTTTGTTCCGCCTTACTGACCACATGATAGGTCCTCCTAGACCTGCCGATTTCAATTCACTGTGCCTTGCCACCTCTGCCAGAAGATCCCTTCATTTCCTCCGTACTCCAAGCTCTCAGAATGATAGACGAATCGTGTGATCAGCCCCTTCCGAGCTACAATAGTCACAAGTTGGACCGAACGCCCGATGAAATCGCATCTGAAGTACTCGGTGATGACATTGAAGGTCTCCCAGAACCCCCAAGTTATTTCCAATTGGGAAGCCCTTCAAAACCGCCAAGTTATGAAACTGCTCTTCTGCCGACTTTCTCTAGCCCTGTCCTGTTCAATGAAAGCTACGTCTGACACAGCATGCCGGATTTGAAATTTATGCAGGAACAATGCCTATGCCTAACCAAGCTCACATCCTAAGCACCTCGACTCTTGCCAAGTACATAGGCAAACGCCTCATCCAGTATCTTCAGCCCTTCCTCAATCTCCTGCGCTGAAACGGTTACCGGCGGCGCCAGACGGAAGACTCCTCCCATACCTGGTAGATTGACAACATTACACGACAACCCACACGCCATGGCTCTGTCCGACACCGCCTGACCTAGCTCCGGCCCAGGGCCTCGAGTGTCTTGATCGGTGATGATCTCAATCCCTTGCAAAAGACCCCGACCCCGTACATCTCCAATACACCAATACTTCTCCTGGAGCTTCAGCAGGCCCTCCCTCAGCTGCGTACCACGCTCCGTCGCCCGCTGGCAAATATTATCTCGTTCTACAATCTCCAACACCTTATTTCCCACCGCCGCAGTAAGCGGATCGTTCAGATGTGTCGTCAACCACAAAAACCCCGCGTCTGCGCAACCCTGCGCAATATCAGCACTCGTACTTACCGACGCCAAAGGAAGCCCGCATCCCAAGGTCTTCGACAAAGCCAGAATATCTGGGATTATTCCGGCCTGCTCGAACGCAAACATTTGACCAGTGCGACCGACTCCTGTTTGCGCCTCATCCATGATCAGCAACATGCCCCGCTTCTTACACTCTAGGGCCATGCGCTGCAAATATGCATCCGGAAGCTCCAGGATTCCGCCAGTCGAGAGAATAGGCTCCATAACAAACGCAGCCAACGACCCCACACTCTGCCGATCGATCATGGACCAACCAAACATCAACTCCGTCTCCCAGTCGTATGTCCCGTCCGCCTTGCGGAATGGCGAGCGGTATGCATATGGAGCAGGAAAGGCAAGTTGGCCTGGCATACAGGGGCCACCGCATTTCCTGCCCGTGGAATACGTCGCCGATCCAGAGCCCTGGGTAAGGCCGTGGTAACTGGCGCTGAAGGCGACAATTTCGAATTTGCCAGTATACGCTTTAGCCATCTTTATAGCAGCTTCGATGGATTCGGAGCCAGTATTCACGAAGAAGGATTTCTCCAGCGGTGGAGGGAGGTAGCGGGCGAGACGCTCAGCTAGGTCCACAACAGGATGGGTAATCATGTTGCTGAGGAGGTGGTCTAGCTTGGCGGCGTATTGTTGGATGGTGGACACAATCTCGGGATGAGAGTGGCCTAGCAGGGAACTCATCTGGCCTGAGGTGAAATCGAGGATGCGACGGTCGTTTGTGTCATATAAGCAGGTGCCTTGGGCTTCTTCGATGATGACTGGGGAGATGGGGACTCCTGTGGACATGAGGTATTTGTTCGCTTTGGCGAAGAAGGCGGCGGTGGTAGGGTCAGTGGCTGCCATGGCGCTCAATGATTATAACTTTTATTTCGATGATAAATAATTATAGTGTTTAATCTGAAATTGTTTTTCATAGTTACCTCCAGTCTCGATGGCTATAAGTAGTTCCAAGTCAGAATGACCGCGGGCATAGGGTCCTGCTATCCAACCATTCTAATTGGCTGAGTTGCCCGCGGGCGAAGGTTCCCCGCGGCCACGAAATACTTCACTTTATCAGAACCACCCCCTCCTTCTAAATGGAATTCCTCGGATCAAATATCCAGTAGAAAACCATCAGACTATGCCCGCTGAGCCTAAGGTAACGAAGGAGAATGGTAGCAGCTCGGGCAGACCCTATCGGTCCCATGCGCATCCCGCATGTCTACCTTGTCGGAAACGCAAGTCGCGATGCCGCACGAGAGATTCCTCCGCTACGTGTATGATGTGTTTGGCTCATGCAACCGACTGCATTTTCCCTCCTGCTGATACCCTCGTCCAAAGGAAGCGAACTGTCAATTTGCGGCGAATTGTACCCAAGACAGCTCGAACAGAGCGGCCCTCCACCCCTCGGGTCGTACTCCCATCACCCAGGACCAACAAAGCTTCCGACACACCACAACTTACGGGACACCACCAGCCAGCTCAGCCTTCCACAGCATATTCAGACGGCAAAGTTGCAAGTCTGATGGACGTGGTCGGCGATACCGGGGACGACAGCTCTCATGTCGTCAGCCCAGTCGTTGCTGACGACAGTAGTATACTAGAAGAATATCTGTTCACCGTTCCAGATAATCGAAGGCTTTGCTTGATGCACACCAATTCAAAACCCAGTCGACTTATGCGGCAGGTACTGTTCAATACCATTCCGAGGCGTCCATTGGGGGTGTACTCCGGTCAATCTCTCCCATCTATGAAGTGCGAGCTCATCGAAAAGTACCTCGAGCCTACGGCAAAGGATGTTGTGAGCCTGCAAGTCAATGCACGCTATTGTAGGGGGTATTCGGTTACTGACTGGTTACATATAGGTTCTTTCAATATGCCAATATATGCTTCCCTGTATTTGACGAGGCGTCGTTTATGAATGCCTACTGCACCCGCAAAGAGGAAATATCTCCAGCTCTCCTCTGCAATCTATATGCCAACTCCCTTATCTACTGGGACAATTCACCCAAGTTATGCTTAACTCGCACACCCGACATTCGCTATATCTGGAATCAAGCTAACGAGGCCCTTCATTCCGAACTTTTCTTGTGCCCTGGTATATCAACTGTACTGGCGATGCTGCTAAACGTCTGCGGTAGACCAAGCACCTCGATCTTTGGTAATGGGGGTATGGTAGGGACGGCGGTAGCCTTATCCAACGCCTTGGGCTTGAATCGAGATCCCTGCCACTGGAACATCTCTACTCTTGAGAAGGGACTTCGCATCCGCATTTGGTGGTTGGTGGTGATTCAAGATCGATGGTAGGATATTCCGCTTCTCGAGTTCTTCGCTTCCACACTAACATTAACCAGGTGCAGCCTCGCCTACGGAACACCGCTTCAGGTTCATCGAGCCCAATACGACGTTCCGTTTCCGACCATGGAGTATCTTTGTTCTTCTTCCGCAATGCTATCCCAAGAAGCCGCAGCTTCAATCTTCATCGCCTTCACAACGTTAACAGAAGTGTTGGGTCAATACCTTGAATACATCTATCACGTTTCCAGCCCCGTCAGAAAGACGATCACTTCGCTCTCACACCTGCTCACTAACTGGGAAGACTCCCTCGACATCAACACCCGCCACATAATCCTCCGCGGAACCGACCTAAGCACCCCCGGCGTGGCAAACTTGCGCCTAGCATACTTATCCGTGAAGCTCCTGCTCCGACGCATCGCACTCGACATGGATGACGAGCATACTGAGACTTCCAACTTCGACAATGGGAATGATTCTAACTGTTCCTCCTTCTCATTTACACAAGTCGAGCGCGCAGCAGAAGAGATAGTGCATCTCGTAGGGGAGCTGGACGAGCAGCAGCTACGTGGATTTTGGGTCCCAGTTCAGGCGTATTCGCTCACGTCTGCGACGACATTCCTTCTACGGAGTGGGCTGCGCAGGGTTCAATTGCATTCCGCGAATAGTGACAGCAATCCACCACTAGATTTGGCTAAAGAGATGGTTGCTACACTGCAGTCTCATCGGCAGCAGTTTCGATGGGATCTGGGGGATGATTGTTTGGCAAAGTGTGCTGAGCTGGTAGAGAGGGTTGCTTCTCTAGAGAATGATGGGATGAGCTTGTCGTTGAATGAGGAATTGTCTGATCCATCTCATATTCTCGATATAGACACATCGATTCTGGATGAGGTGTTTTGGGATATGCCGTGTATGGGGAATACCCTTAATTTATAACAACAGTTGCGCTCATTAATGAATCATTTTCAGCATTATATCTTTATAACTCTAAGTTTATTAGTTCTATGCTCTAAACCACCCTCTCTCCCTCCACCCACTACCCCTTAAACGGCGCAAACCTCGACATCTTCCTCAACCTGACCCCGTAAATCATGAACAAAAACGGCACCGGGATCGCCGCCGCGGCGACGCCCCCCAAAATGGACATGGCCGGCCCAACCCCCAAATTGCGAAACATCGGCTGCGAGAACAGCGGAAATGCAGCAGCCAACACACTCCGCAGGAAAGTATTCGAAGCCGTCGCCGACGCCGCATAAGGCCCATACGTATCGACCAGAAAGTTGATACACTGCCCAAAGATAATACAAAACCCACATCCAAACACCATCGCCGCCACAACCGGCAACCCCCATGAATACTTAGGCTCAGCCGTCCACCCAAACCAGAACAGACCACCCGCGAACAAGAACCCCCCAACAGCCATGGGCATCAGACGCGCCTCCGGCACAGGCTTACCGCCACCTTCCTCCCACTTGCGGATGTAGTACGGCTGGCCGATGAAGATAATGAATGCAGAGGATAGCAGCACGCCGACGAACAGGCCGATGAACGGCAGCGTAGCAACCACAGGTTTCCACTGGCGAATATCATCAAAAACAATAGGGAACACCTCCAAGGTGAGATACAGCAACGCATACGTAAACGACGCATACAGCGCAATCACCGTAACCATCGGTTCCGTAACAAGCATGACCAGCGGACGCGAAAAATGCTTCGTGACGATACTATGCACGTCCACCTTGATATGCTCGTGCGGATGATACAGTTCGTCATTCCCGGTCTCCTTGCGCATACGCACCGCCTTACGATGCAGCAGCACGGGGCCGTATACCTCCGGCAGACAGAAGAAGGTGATACCGAAGATGAAGAACACGATGATGGCTTCGATGTACTCGGTCCAGCGCCACCCTAGGTGCGGATTCGAGACCAGCGCAGCCCCGATGATGGGTCCCATGGTTGGGCCGCCGACGACGCAGATGGCGTACGAGGTGCTGGCGATGCCGCGCGCCTTCATGTGGAAGATGTCGCCGAGCGCGGCGGAGACATTACTGACTGGTGCGGAGCCGAACAGGCCCGCGAAGTACCGGGTGATGAGAACTGAGGCGGTGTTTTTGCTGGTTGCGGTGCCGATGCTGAACAGTCCCAGGATGAATACCGCGGGCAGCATCGACCATCGTCGGCCGAAGAGCTCGGAGATGGGCGCCCAGCATAGGGGGCCGAAGGCGAAGCCGAGACTGGTATCTTTGTTAGTATATAATTGTCGAGAGAAAAAGCTTCTATCCCTTCGCGGATAATTTAATTCCAGTGATTTACATACATATAAAGCGACACCGGAAGAATACTAACTTCCGTGCCAATCTTCAAATAAGCCTTGAGTTCCGTCTCCGCCGGGGAAATAATACTGGATCCCAGACTGGCGCTCAACGCCAATAAACCCAGCTGAAACGTGATCCAGCATTTGTACGCCGTCGAGAAGTTATGTGGATTTTCGGGGTCGTTTTCCTCCCATGTCACTAGGTTAGGCTCGGGGCCGCCTGCATGTCCGGCCTTGCCCTTTTCTGCATCTGCTGGTCGAGATGGTGGCGGCTGGGCCGTAGGGTCGACGACAGTCATTGCTGGCGCTGAGATAAAAGCTGAGATGCTAAGACTGCACCCTTATCCTCCGCGATTTCAGATATTTTTCTCCCATTTGGTGTGTTTCGAGGGGTGACGAAATTCCTACACTTTTTTTTTCTTTCTGATTCGCCGCTTCGGGGTTTCGGCATGTTGTCCGGTAGTTTTTCTCCGATATGCACGGGGTGGCGTCGGAGGATCCGAACGGAGGGTCCGATGGGGGTGGGGGTTGTTTATAACATGGATTAATTTGCGGTTCTGGTGCTGGGAGGCTGCTGGGTACGGTGTTAAGTGGGGATTACGGCTACACTTTTAGTGGCCTCGCTGCAAATGCCGAGCTCCTTTGCATGCTCTCCTGGCTGTTTCCGGTGGGCTCGGATATAAGATGTTTCGGACTTATCGGGCGAACATTCTTCGTTTGTTTGGGCATCTCCTAGAAGGGACCCACTGTTTGCTTCGTAGTCAGGGGCCGTAAGTAGGGGGGACATATATCTGGTTTCTACCTTGTTGCTAGTTGGGTGTGAAGGAGGATGGTGATACTGAAAGCTTAAGAATGATTCGTGAGTGCCGGGAATTATCCCACATATCGTCCGGAATAAGAGATCTGCCAGTTGCACAACATCTGCGCACGGATACATAAAAGTATAGTTTAAGAGAATCAGTCATTAAGCTTTTCCCAAAGCATGATAGAGCCCGATTACACGACTGCATAGATCCATATTTAGTCAGTCGACTAAGTAAGAGCTGTTGGGAGCTACAGAAACCGATCTACGATCTGCATCTCTCAGGGACCTCAGTAAATTCCCACAGTCACGTTCAGCTTCAGCTTGCAGCTACCCACTGCAAAATCATCGCCCCGCCAAGTCACAGTGGCGTTTGAGCGCATATCAGCGGGTTGGAGGTCAGTTGGGTTTGAAAGTGACGTTGCAGGGTTGAGATCCCTGAAGTATTGCTTCTCTTTTTATTACCTTTTCCTGAACACTGTTCAGCCATACAGTAGATGTCTGCTACTCCATGAACCCACCAATGCATGACATTGACTAGTCTGATGACATTAAACTATCCTGATACCGAAGCAAGCAGAGTCCATGGACGATAGGCTTGACTCGTATGTATGTGAAGAGATTGAGTTCCCAACCTGAAGAATCCTTGCAAAGTCGGTTTTAAATAAGTCTGGGGCGTGAGTCAGCAGACATTAACATGGATGGATAACAAAATGATTAGAGGGTCTCAAGAACTAGCACACAAACTCCGATGCGGGGAAATCCTCTCAGGTATGTGATATGTAAAAGTGGCGTCGACAAGAAGCAAGGACTTCGAGTATTATACTGGAAAGCATGGAATAGGAACCCACCCCTGTTCAGCTGCAGATTCTAAGTACCCCTCTTACCGTAGTCCAGGACCCGTGTAGATCAGCCCTAGGCACGATTGCCCGCCCATGTTTAACACATCACTAAAAGACAGAGAGCCCGTCAGTACATGGTCAGCACTAGGGACCTCCAAAGACCAATCACAACCAGCAACGCTATCTACGCACGGTTCTATCACACTTCAAACTTCTCCCACAAACTACCATGCACGTAGTCTCTATTTTCCTGCTGGCACTCACTCACTCACTTCTGAACCCTCAACCTACCCATCACCTCATCACAACCATGTCCTCACCATCCCCCTGGCTCTCCGGCACCCACTCCGGTCACGTTTCCGTAGATGGCATTCAGATATTCCTCTCCGCCTCCGGCCCCGCACGACAAACAATCAACAACACCGTCCAGCCCGCCGTAATCATCGAAGCCGGTCTGGGCAGCAGTCACAGCGAATGGGTCGTAGTGCAGCGCCTCATCGCCGAACGTGCCCGTGTATACACCTACGACCGAGCCGGGTACGGCCTAAGCGATATGTCTCCGCGCGAACCCACGGCTCAGAACCGCGTGTACGAATTGTCTCGATTACTGGAAGTAGCTGGGATCGAGCCACCCTATGTGCTGGTCGGGCAGTCATACGGCGGGGTTCTGATCCGGGAGTTCCTTCGCGTTCATACGAAGTCGAAAGTGGCTGGGATGGTGATTGTTGATTCTTGGAGGGAGCCTAATCCGCTACCCCGAGGATGGTTCAGCTTGATGGGTGGGGTAGAGCTCGATGTGGTCTTGGGGTTAGATTTGAATCACGCGTTTTCGGCGGAGGAGTATCAGAAGGTAAAGGAAGATGAGAAAAGGAATGAGGCTATGTTTGGTGATGAAGAGGAGTTTGTGGCTAGGAGTATGGAGATGGTTAATGACGGATTGCCGGTGGGGTCTCAGGCGATGGGCGATGGACGGTTGAGTGTGGTGTTTGGGAATCGGTCGATGGATTTTCGCAAGGTTTTGGAGTTTGGGGTTGCTAATGGGTATGGTACTGAGGAGGTGAGGGAGAGTCTTGCTAAACGGCTGGAGACTATGGAACGGGTTGATGAGGAGAGTCAGAGGGATCATCTGGGGTTGTCGAGTCAGAGTCGGTTCGTTTACGCGCAGGGCAAGGCGATGACGCATAATGTGCATTATGTGGCTCCAGAGCTGATTCGTGATGAGGTCTTCTGGGTGCTGGGGCTGACGGATCGGTAGCTTGATACTGTTGGTGTCACTCTCTAGTAGATGTGAGAACACCATTATTTTCATGGTCTTTTATGCTCTAGAGACTTTATGGTAAGCAATGTAGAGTCTATGTACAAGTGAACAGACCTAATATGGACAAAGGTGAGCATGCAGGATCCAATCAATCCACATAAATATTCCAAGCCCCAAACGCCATCCCATGCTCCAAATCATAGCCCAGGCTCCCATCACTCCGATAGTAATATGAAACATATCCCTCAAACAGTCGACTGACTATCCTCAGTCTTAACCCTATTATCCCTCGCCATCCAATGTAGATCCCTCAGTCTCAGCTGCCGCATATACACTCTCTGCTCTGCGGTGGGATCGATATCCCGCTCTAAGCCGTAAAACCCATTGGTCATGAGGTAGTGCGTGGAGTAGCCCGATAGAGTCACCATTACACAGCCGAGAATGACAAAGAAGATGACCGCTGCGTCGCCAATGTATGCCATGTTGATTATTGATTATTGATTTTTGT
This sequence comes from Aspergillus niger, assembly GCF_000002855.4. Lineage (NCBI taxonomy): Eukaryota > Fungi > Ascomycota > Eurotiomycetes > Eurotiales > Aspergillaceae > Aspergillus > Aspergillus niger. Next base: position 861,533 of record NT_166525.1, on the reverse strand, counting down.
TGTTCGATGTTTCGGGTGAAGGAATGTTGGTGGTGGTGCTGCAGCGGAACAGAGTTAGTTGATATCGGAAAATATGTCCGGTCTGTCTTACTTTGGTTGTAGAATGGGTTGAGTGCGGCAGTTATTGAGTGAGTAAAGTCAATTAAGGGATAGTAGAAATGAAAGCAGGTCAGTTGTGATAATGAAAGTGGTGTTGTGTGAGAAATGCAGTCAAAACGATAATATTAAATCGTGTAAAGAGCGACAGAATGCAATCCTGAATGTAGAGAACGACAAAAACGTAGAAAAAGAAGGAATGAACTTTTAATCTTTTTTCCCCTTCATACTCATTATCCCCCTACCCCAGTATTTATATCTCTACCACTGCAACCATCATCCCAGTATCTACTAAATATCCTCTTCGGGGCCAGAACGTCGAACTACTCCAGATATGGCATAGCCTCTAGCCCTATGATGTCATTAGCGAGCTGACCAATAAGGTTGTCTGAAATAAAGTAGAAAAGGGTTTAGCGTTAGCAGTGTACTAGTGCTTAGTATTGCCAAGTCTGAATAAGGAAAGTCTTGATTTGCGGTTCCTGAGTGAGAGGATCCGAGATGGAGGTTAGACTGGACCAATTTTCAGCTTCTAATTCGTGAGATCCGTGCCACAACACTGGCCTTTGGATAAGAATAGACGGAAGGATGAATAGCTAACGCCGGGATTGGAGCCGAGTTTAGATTCGGCTACCTAAATTCCTAGCTGGGTAGTTGTGTACCCGGGGTACGCGCTATGGTGAAACCGATGGACCCCTTTTCTACAGAGTGAGGTTGTCCATACAGGTTGAATTGGGAAAGAAGCTTTTCCTCTGCAAGGGGAATGGAGGTAGAAAGGTACACCCCCCCAATACCCCTGATAAATGGCCTGAAACAATTCTCGCTATTCAGTGTTGCATCCTGTCGATTCATTTCCGAAGCTATACCCACCTCGTGATGTTAGCCCTGACATATGGTCTACTTCTAAGAAGCAGATAGAAATGATTTTAAAAACGTAAAATTGTCAATCTTTATCAATCAAGCACGACTTTTACCTCCCATTCCATCACCACGCACTCATATCGCACAACTCCTATTACTCTAATACCCCTCCTCATCAACACTATACTCGCGATACACTGTTAGACTAAACCTTGCAAACGTACTCCTCGCCCTAATCCTCCTCCCGTACCTCGAAAACAACGGCGGCACAGCACAAAATACCGTCGCTACGGCGGCCAACACCGAAACACTATAATTAGCCCCGAGTCGCTCCAACATAGGCGCCGAGATAAGCGGCAACGCAGCAGACAACAATGCCCTCACCAGACTCAACGCCGCCAGACCACTCGCCGCATAGCTGAGATAACTATCCGTCAGATACCCGCCCAGCACGTAGTCCATCTCATTGAGACTATACCCAGCCAGCACGAGAGCTGCGACCGACACAAGCCAAGGGAGATTCGTGACAGCGGGAGGAATGGTCCAGGCAAAAAGCCATAACGCTACAGCGAGTATGGGTGCGCCGATCCAGAACCCGGTCAATTTGTCTTCGGGGAGCAGTGGTCGGCCTTGGGCTCGGTGGTGGGTGATGATGCGGAGGTCGAGACAGCGGGTGAGGAGACCGAGGGAGAGACCTAGTCCGATGGCCATGAAGGGAAGGCAGGCTTGTTTTCGGGTGAAGCCGAAGGATTCGTAGATCGGGGGAAGGGCTTCGGTGAAAAGGTAGACTAGGGCGATGGCGACGGCGCTGATGATGGAGACGACGGAGACAATGAGCTCGGTGAAGAGGAGGCGGATGGGGCGGAAGAGCGCGATGCGGACGAAGCTGCGCATGTCCGGGGCTTTATCCGGGTTGAGACCTTCCAAGGTGTCGATTTTGGTGACCTTTCGAAGAGTGGCGACTTCGCGGGCAAGGAGGAGGGAGGGACGAGATTCGTGTATAGTGAGGAGTAGGAGGGTGAGGACTCCGGTTACGATGGCTGCGATGTAAAAAAGCCATCTCCTTGTGGAGTGTTAGTGAATATATTGGCAGATGCGGGGGAAAGGAAGTAGATACCAGTGGGTGTAGGCCACGACAAAGGTACTGAGGATAGGACCCACGACGAGGCCCAGATTGGCGAACATGGTCCAAAGGCAGATTACCCAGACTCGCTCGCGGGAATTGAAGGTGTCTTCAATGCTGCCCACTACAACAGTCGTGGGGATGGCGGACAGAAACCCGCAGAGACATCGGCCCATCGCTACTCCTATCAATGATGGTACGGATGCAATCAGGATGCATGACATGCCGTATAGGGCTGAGCTTGCCACATAGAGCTTCTTCCGGCCAAATACTTCAGAGTATGGGGGGAACACGACACCCCCGATGGCTTGGCCGATAAGATATCTAAGAAGTCAGACTGGGGTATTTGAAGAGAAAAGAAGAGGTATACTGACATGGAGACGAAAAGGAAGATTGACAGGGTTTTGGAGATCTTGAAGTCGTGGACGGCATTGTTGGCCGCAGTTGACTATATATTCAGCAAGTGGACACCCGTGATAACATTTTATTACCTACGCCGGCAGTGCTAATGGCAGTCCTGGAACAATTAGTTTAAACACCATCAAGATCGGGGAGCCTCTTACGTGAAAAATTCCAGGAAAATGATAAGAGTGGTATCATAGACCTTACGTTGCAAGCTCCAGTTTCGCGGATGTCGGCAATTGCCCAGAGCCCACTGGATATGGATCCCGTCCGGGGCTAGTTTGAGCCCGTATTGCGGAAGCAGCGCCAGAAGCGTCTCCTTTTCGCTTTCCACAGGGGCCGTAAAGACCCGGGCGACAGTTCTCATTGTGAGAATCGGAAAAGACCTCGAGCATACTGTTTCCTAGACACCGGACTTAGGCTATGACTATATACAAGAACCTGTCTCCAGTATGAGCTCCTAGGAGCACAAGCTCTGAGGTAGTACACGCCATCCAGCAAACAGAAAGGACCAATAACAAACGGATTGTAACAGGGTTACACAGTCACCGGTTCATTATGGGCATAGGCCTGATCTGTCCGGGGAAGCGGTTGATCTCTTTGATCTAGATTCATTCCAACCACCGCCAGTGGTTCTTGATGGGGAGAAGTACATCATCACTCATCATGCTGCAATGACCTGTGGAATGGTACTTTCAGTAAGGAGCACAAGTTGTCTGTGCGGTATAGCGGTCCATGATCTGTGTCTGCCTTCGGTCCGGTACCACGTCGGGAGGTAAACGGCAGCGGCATTTCGCATGTGCAGAACTTTATACATCCAATGGATGTGTGAGTTTCAGTCTCGGGAAGGCTGGCTGGGGAGGCAACAGCCTCAAGCACAGCATATTTGCGGTGTCGGCAAAAGTGAAAATGCCGACTTACATGAACAGGCCAGGGTGCTGATACACACTTTATTTCGCATATAAACTAGTCTACTCTCCGATCCCCACTATTCTAAGCCATATTCACTCATGTTACGCACCTAGTCCTCATCTCCATCATCGCTACCCCCTTTTGACACGCCGCTGTTTCCATTGTAGGCCAGAAGATTGGGGCTACCCGCCACATTGGTGACAGCATTCCGCGTAGCCAACCTCTTGAGCTCGGTCGTTGCAGCCGCTGGGGTAGCAAGGTCCCGCAAGCCCATCAAATAGAGGATCAAACCTGTCACATGGGGTGTAGCCATGGACGTGCCGGAGATCGTGTTGGTGGCCGAGTTCGAGCCGGTCCATGCAGAAAGTACTTGCTCTCCCGGGGCAAAAATGTCAACCACAGAGCCGTAGTTTGAGAATGACGCACGGGCATTGCTTCTGTTGATAGCGGCAACAGTAATGGCGTCGGGTGCAGAAGCCGGGCTAGTCCGTGCTGCATCTCTCTGCAAAACATTAGTCTAAATTTAGCTCAATGGTGGACAGTTCAGCAGAGCTTACATTCTCATTTCCAGCGGCAACACAAGAGAGCACACCCTCGTCAAAAGCATTCTCAACTGCATTGTTAAACGCATAGGAGTAGCCTCCACCTGCATCACGGTTAGCGGGATTAGATCCCCAGAGAGGGCGCACATACCAAGACTCATATTTATCGCCGCCTTACTGGTCCGGTTCTTGCTCACAATATCATTGGCGGCCCAATTGAAGCCATCCAGAATGACCGATGTCGAGCTGGATTCACCTACAAACACCTTCACGGACAGTAGGTGAGCGTTTTTCGAAACCCCGTATGTTTTGCCCCCGATGGTCCCTGCTACATGTGTACCATGTCCAACATCATCAACGTGCTCACCCCCTGCAGCATTATATGCCAGGCTAGCACGACCACCAAACTCATTATGCGTAGCCAAGATGCCGGTGTCCACTACATAAGCGTATGTACCCTCCCCAGCGCTGTCATCATAGATGTAGTCGGTGCTAGACCCACCACGGTGAGAAATGCTCCCCAGTCCCCAAGGAGCTCGCCTTTCGGTAACTAGCGTATCGAGATACCAGACCTGATCTTGTTCCACATAAGCTACCTGTACAGCAATTAGTCGAAACCATACGGTCTAGGATACGTGGACACAAACATGGTCATGTTTGCGGATCTCCTCGATAGTTTTCTCATCGAAAGACCCCGCGTACCCAGCAAAATTGGCAATTCTGTACGTTCTTTCGATCCCGGCGGGAAGGTCATCTTCGGTTGTACTGCGGCCTTCTAAGCTGCGCCTGTGGAGCTCCGTTACCCATGCGGCATGAGACTCAATCTTCGCATTGTCAATGCCGGACTTGAAAGTAACAATGTACTTCCCCGGGATGGTCTGGATGGTCGGATGAGGGACCTGTTCTGTGGCACTGAAAACTGCAGGTAAGATGAGGGCCAGCAGCGGGAGAATGCGTTTGAGGAAAGCCATGTTGAGCGAGTAGCCACCGAAAGGGGAGAAATGTCAATGGTAGACTAGAATACTTGATTTCAGTAGTGCAATAGTTAGATCCTTTTATAGTCTCACAACAAAGTCTAAGTCCTGTTGTCTGGACCGCGCCTTTCAGTCACATTCACCTTTTGTTGATTGCCATCAAGCGGGGACCGGGTCAGAAGGCACTTGGACAGTATATTTAAAACTCAGTCAGATGGTCACATTGCGTCTTCGGACTACTGGGTAATGCCCCATGAGGAAAGCATCATGCATGCACAGAATACAGATAAGCATGCAGGGATGGTATTACGGACTCATTTCGTTTCTGGCGCAGCTTGGCCAGCCATCCGTTAGCTTCCTCTGGGCACTGATTGCTTGCTAGGCGTTAGAGTAAATAGATTAACTCTGTTGATTGGGTCCATACTATGCACGCCTATTTCCGAGTTCTAAACAGCGGCTCTACACTGCAAGAAGCCTTCATAGAAATAAAGGTCGCTCAATGAGCCTTGTACAGGCGGGGGATGGTGAACAGTCTATTCGCCAGCCAATGTAACGCATCAATACTTGGCATCTTCAGGCGGTAGTCTCTGGTGCTGTGAGGCTTCTATATCAGGTCAATTCTGCATCAGCAATTGGAAAGGTGAGGGATATTGACAACCCTACTGTAGGGGGCGGGCATCTGAGGGTGGGTGAAAGGAGTCTACTGTTACCCAGTGTTACACGGCGTTCGAGCACAAAAATAACCTCTGATTAACCAGACCACGCAGCTATATTGGTGGTCCGACAGATTTGGACATTGTCAAAAGGGAATTATATACGAAGCTTTTTCAACAAACACCTTCGGCAACTCAAATTGTACCAAGAAGGCATTGGTTCCACGAAGGTGCCATATGAGTAGCACATGCCTGAAGGCCTTCTGATCCACTCACACCAAACTATGCAAGTGTTGATAATCTGGCTGGGGAGATGATCCAGATACCAGCTGGTTGGGAGATTATCACAATACGTCGTAATTGACACCCGGTCCGGGGAATCTATATCAGCGCCGCCCGGTTGAGGTCCGGATAACAAGCATATGCAGGGTCAAGCGATGTTATGCTGTCCACTACAGTGCGCCCAAAGTGCTGTGGCCCATGGCTTTAGAGACGCAAGACGCACCCTCCCCTGCATTTGCGACATTTGGAATCCGTCCGACATCACGGGGTCGACCGTCAGGCTCGGAATGACCATTGGCAGTGTATCTCCGTGGTGTGCAGCACAGACTGTCACGACCACTTGTCAGCTTCTCTTCTGCAAGTCATCTTCTAGTCAAGCTGCCTTGGCGTGTCCGGTGACGGCGGGATAGGGGCTGTCCAACATAATGCAGATCGCTTTCTAAGATGACGGTTGCATTGAGGGATGGCTGGAGGGGTCGTGACCGGGATAGCCTTTGCCAGACGCTTTGTTTGGTAAAGTAGAGAGGTGGGTAGAACAAGAATATCTGGTGGGAGGTTGACGTCGCAAGCGTGTTTCTTGGTTGGAAGGTCGTTTCACAGGTCCCGTGATATTGTGTTGCGATGATCCATAAAATATCTTTAAAAACAGAAAGGTTTATCCACAGTAAGACACTAGTTAGCATCTCTAGTAAGGGGGCATTTAAGACCTAGCGGACAGCTTGAAGGTTTACCCAAGGCGAAACTGAATATGTCGGGGTGAGCACGCGGGAAGATGCTGTACGAAGTAGCAGTCATCTAATAGAGCAAGATCCTTTAAATATAGTCACCACTGGCAGCTCTACATTCGCAAGCAACAAGGGTCCCACTTATTCAGGTGTGAGGCACTCATTCTGGTGCTTTCACACTCTCAATAAAATCAGTTGTTACTCGCCCTGGAGAAGATATGTAATTATCTCAAAATAGACTGGACGAAAGAGTTGTTCATCGAGCTTTGTAAAATGAGAATTCAGTGTCCAGAGTAAATATTATGGAACCAGACAGGAAGCCTGGATTGCTGTACCTTTAGTTCAAGGTTCAAGCCCTCTAACGAGTAGTTATGCTGATTACTTTCGAGGTGGCGGGCTATCTGAGATACTATCCCAGTACATTATGCGGGGAGGCAGCCAGGCTCGAGGAAAGGGTCAATCAAATACAACTAAACCCCCTGTTATTATGAGGCAGTCCCCAGCTCGTCCACCTACTTTTCTCCAACAACTCTTCCCGCTCCTTTATCACCCAGTAACGTGACCATCAGTCCAGACATTTCGCATCCATGATTGCAAGAAGTGTTCTCCGCCGCCCGCACTTCAGCAACAAACCCAGCTTCCTTCGCCTGCGCCCTCTTATTCGCCCTCCCGCTCCCCAGATCCGCCTTGTGCAGATTAGGCCGCCTTTCATCCCTTCCACCCTGTTCTCGACACAAATGACTTCGCGACAGGACCCCTCTAAGCGCACTCCCGAGATTGAGAGCGGGATGAACGATGCCGACGAGCTGGAGAGACTTCTGGACAAAGATGGTTTTACAACATGGGGTTTCGTTATCTACCGATGCACGTATCAAAGTGACTCCGACTGGGAGAAATTGATGATCCGGTACCACAAGCGCGTAGAAAAATACCTTCAGTATTACAACTGTCTAGATCTCCTCGCCAGATTTACTCCATCGGTCTTGGAAGATCGATCTTTTGAGAGTGCGACGGTCGCCTCGCTACGTAACAAATTCAATGAGTGGGCTGTGTCCGCGGTGGAAGAGGAACAAGGAATTGATCCCAGCCACCTGTGGCGTTTGAAAAACGGCAGGTACCGCTTTTTCATCATGGTGGACCAAGAAGCCTTGGATTCAATCCTGAGCACGCCAGACGACGATATAAACGGAGGATTCGTTCGTCTAGTCAACGCCGAATGGAAACCGGAGGAGTTGGATGAGGAAGAGCTGGCGGAACGCGGGGGACCTGGGCCAGAAGAGGAGCTACTGGAAGGGTGTACAGAGGAGGATGTTGGCTGGATGAAAGTATGCTGGGGGAAGTCACAGACGCCTGGATAGGTTACTCTCGACGACTCCCTTCAGTGGGATAGATATTATTCGCGGCCACCTGTGATTCAACGTCTTGCCTAAGAAACACAACTTGACCATATAGAGGCCTAGGATTTGTCCCACACTTGTAGTAGACATAACATGTCCGGTTGTCTTCTTCAGAAAGAGAACCTACCACGGAGAGCTGGTTGACATGAAGTAGGATAATGTCATCCATAAGCGGCTGGACACCCAAGTATGCTGGCCTTGATCTTTTTCTATGTGAACTAACGGTAGTTTCAGTTCGGTTATCTTAATGGAAAAGCAGCCTACCTAGATCTTGACTCAATGAAGAATAATATCTCGATTTGGGATATGCCTACTTATATATACAGAAGACCATAATTTTAGACGCGAGTTCCAGATAAGTAAAGGTATCGAAAAATATAGTGTATGTTGCCTAGAATAGACCTATAGCGCGATTATCAAGAACCCTGGAATATCCAAGATTGAGCTCAGCTGTCAAGGCTCTTACATAATAGTGCAAAGTAGTGATTATAACTAGATCAAATATTGGTATATGGACTATATGTCTTGACATGACTAATGAAGATGGCCAGTCTTCTTAGGTGGCCAGCCTGCTTATGGAGTATGTTATTGTGAACAGAGTAGCTTGACCTTATGAATATACCTCAACCTTAACCTTACCTTAAGTGTATTATAACCTGGCGGTTAGATTAAAGTATTGAAATCTATTCACTTATACATCTATAAGCAAATCAAACTACAATTAGCAAGACAAGCAAAGCAAATATTCAGTTGAATATTTTGGTAACACTATATATATCAATCTGGTAAACAGATATCAAGAAAAAAAACAATGTAACGATTGATATTTTATGGAGGTAAGGATTCTTTTGTGAGCTATCAAGACAAACCTTTTACTACAATGTATCAGAATATCTAAGGGATCCTTCGTAGTAAAGAATACCGAGTATGATCTAATATTCCCTTTCTCTGGAAGGGGATCGTGTGACAATAAATACAAGACATCATTGATGCGGGGTAATGTTGACGGACTGGATCTAGGCTCGTATCATTGTTGGATCCCTAAGTAAGAAAATAGTATTCTCATACTAGTATTTATTTTGATTAGATCGGGGAGACTGCATGATTCCTGGTGGGGACATAGTCACACTATTCATGCCCAGTCAATGCGTAGTCAACATTCAAATCGGAACGCAGTTTCAAGTACATAAGTATGTGGAATGAGAGAGGGTCAATCAAAGGAGTGGTATCTTCAGCATTGGTTGTATCAGGAGATTGAGCTGAGGTCCCCCGAGTCTCCTGCATTGTAGATGTAACATCCCTGTCAGGCCGGGCGCAGCCACAAAGTTGCTGACTGCCCAGACTTTAAGGCACTTCCGCCAGCACCCGCCTCATCTCCCGCTTATGCACCACTTCCCCGAACACGCAGCACACCTTACACAACCACCTCAAATTCGAACTGTCACCCAGGTGACGCAGTATACATTCCACCCCTCGCGCTAGTCATGGCCACTCCCAGAATGGGTGGCGTTGTCGCCGCAGTCACAGTGGCCATAGTACTCTTCGCCATATACCTCTCACCATCGACTGATGTCATAGTTGAACATATCAATGATTACTACAATGTCGTTTTCCCCAAAGCACCCGTATCTTCCCCTACAGTCTATGATCCTCATCGTGGCATCAAATATATTGGCACTTTGTCAAACGGGGTAGAACACTTTCAAAACATCTTCTACGCAGAGGAGCCGACTGGTCCCCGTCGCTTCGCTCCCCCAGTCCCCGTCCGCCCACCGAAAGGTTCTGTGATAGATGCCACTCAGTCTGGAGCATGGTGTCCACAGGGGACAGGAGATATCCTGCCTTTCACGAGTAGAGTGACAAATATCAGTGAGAATTGCCTGAGCTTGAGGGTTGCTCGCGCGACCGGTGTGAAAATCCAGGATAAGCTTCCTGTTGTGGTGTGGTTACATGGAGGTAAGCGTATTCCTGGTGTACTTGCTTCTAAATCCAGCACTGATGATGATTATGTTTAGGTGGTCATGCTCTGGGCTCTGCTTCTGACATCCTTTACAATCCAGAAGGACTGCTTCAAGAGGCAGTGGCAGCGGGGAAGCCGCTGATATACGTCGGGATAAACTACCGACTAGGATGTAAGAGATATACTTCGTGCACCCATTTGGTTGTTGCTGACAGTTTGAAGTCTTTGGATTTGCGACCAGCAAGGCTATGATTGCGAAGAAGCAGACAAATGCCGGACTGCGTGACCAGCGCGCTGCCTTGGAATGTGTGTAGACCAATCAAGCATTACTGAACCTTTGATAACTGATTGGCCAGGGGTCCGGGGCAACATTGAAGCCTTTGGGGGTGATCCCAGCAGAGGTACAGCAACCACATTATATCTTCAAGAGGCGCGTACAGCTAATGTAGCCATAGTAACTGCTATCGGACAGAGCGTCGGGGCCAGCGACATCGGCCTGCATTTGACATCATTCAATGGCACTAAAGGTGTCCCTTTCCGACGCGCAATGTGAGTTGATCTAATTTCTCCAACTCTTTCCACTCACTTAACCTGTACCAGCATGATGTCTGGCGCTCCAGGTGTCAACTTCAACAGTGACCCGAGTCTGGTATCCGAGAACACCGCAAACATAGCGCGAGAGGTTGGTTGCATCAACACCAATGACGCCGAATCCCTTGAGACCCTCGAATGTCTTCAACGCATCCCCTTTGGCACCCTCACCAACCTCTCCGTCACGGCATCACGTGCAGCTCGCCCCCCGTTTGGAGAAGGATTTTTCTATCCGACCATTGACGGCGACTTTCTTCCCGCTCGACCCTCCGAGCTCCTGCGTGCCGGCAACTTCGTCAAAGATATCCCTATTATTGCTTCGTGGGTGACCAACGATGGAGCCTGGTATGCCGCACCCCCCACCTCCACCGACGAAGAAGTGCTTGCTAGCTTCGGACTGTGGCTGTCAAAGCTTTCCACTTCCACAAAAGCAAGACTGCTGGATTTGTATCCCATCACAGATTTCGCGCATATGATCCGCGAGAGCTACGACGGCCCTATCTCACCACAGTACTACCGTGCCGCGCAAATGAATCGTGATATCTGGTTTACCTGTCCAGTGCTTGATTTTGCATGGCAATATGCTCAGAAAGGGGGGTTAAGCCCGTCCAAAGTCTGGCTCTATGAACATAATGCGACTAGATACGCACCAGTATTTGAAATTATGGGCGTACCAATGTGGCGCGTTGCCCATCTCAGCGATATTCCCTATGTCTTGAACAATGCTAATCTGGAGGGTGGGGCCGATAACTCCCCGGAACAAATGAAGTTGGCACGAAAGGTGAGCAGGAAGGTAATTGGGTTTGCGTATGATGCGAGTCCCAGTGAGGCGTGGGCTGCGGCATTCTCGGGGATCAGTGAGCAGGGTCTTTCTAAAGATTCACCTGATCAGCTGTCGATTCAGACTTTCGGGGGCCCTATGGGGTCGCGAGCCGTCACAGTCCGCAAAGGTGCTGATACCAGTGGTTCCACAGAAGCAGAAAAGGCACTGTTATGGGAGAGGCTGTTTGACCGGTGCGAATTCATCAATAGTGCGCAGATGCGAGCAGAGGCCGGAGTATAGTCTTACCTACATGGTGGTGACGCTATACTAGGCGTGTTGTAAAGAATAAGGGGATAATGGATGGGTTGGTGGGTTGGATGATAACACCGATAATAACACCTAATCGCAGAGTAAGCGGGTTTCATCGGTTCTAAATCCCGACTTCAGTCGCTAAGAAAGGACTAGCGCACTGGCTGCCCCGTGTCAAGATTGCACGAGCTCGGTTTGATAGTGAGCAGCTGGGATTACCGTATAACCCTCTTGCTGGATACCACAAAGCATACAGGGCCGATTATCGCCCCGGTTACGTTTTTAGATGCCTTTTAGTTAGAAAGCAAACCCCGAACTGTGACAACTGAGCGAGATAGTGCAGAGCGCATCTTTTGATGGGCTCATAATTCTATCTTGAGATCCAGATTTTGGTTCAGTCCAATGGGCTAAGGTGGAGGCTGGGTGATGCCATCATCCAGAAGAGGAATAACCACCGCCTGGTCGCAGATTTATTTGTGCGAATGAGATGCTAGTGCCATGTACCTAGCAAACCACGTATTCAGCTGGCAGTACACATAATAGAAGGTTTAGGGTAACATTGATTGGATGACGGACCAAGCCCCAAAATAACCTTGTTGGTTGGTACATGGCAGAAGGCCTAATATGGGTAGAAAATTTACCCCGACGGTCTAGAACTGGGTGAGGCCATGCCGTATGGCTTCCAACTCCATTATGCATTATCATGACTGACAACAGTCTAGATAAGTGAAGATTGGTAGCCGATTGGATAGATGTATAATGCAAGCTCCCTGCCTGCAAGATCCTCCTTGACGATGTCCCGGGTCAGTCAGACAGCGATATATCGTAGCAGAGAACGTGCGGAGACAGATAGTCATGGTTCGGGATTTGAACCTGCAGTCAAGATAAACTAGCACGGCGCTCCCGGCCCTAGCTGTGGGTGCACAGATAGTCGCCTAGTCCCATCCCGAGTCATGTTTCTGACACTGACATGATTCAGACAATACAATTTGCGAACCCTGAAATCCACTAGATGTGATGGAGGATCGTATCCCCGCTTTGTACCCTCGTGACTATCCTAAATCACACCATTCAAGCCCTGCTGGAGCCTTTAGATGGGATGCTGAACACGGAAAGAGGAGCCGAGAGTCTCGATCTCGAGATTCCTGCAGAATTCCACGGAGCTCATACCTCTCCGGGATGGTCTTGCCCATTGCATGCACTGCAAAGTAGATACGCTTTGTTGTTGTTGCAAGCGGAGCGGCCCGTCCGCCCCAATTACGGTGGGTCTCGGATCTACCCTCCAAAATCACCAGCCGGATAATACAACCGTAGAACTGCAGAAGAGCAAGTCCCTAGGGACATCTTCTTTATGGTCCCTATCACAATTTTTTAAAGATGATAAATGATCTTGTGCGGTACCGTTCATTTCGGTATAGCATATTCGGCCCCGTGAGCAGGGAAGCACGACTGATGCCGTACTCAAACACAATCGGAAAAGCAAAAACAAATTCCCTCGGGATATGAAATACGCCCTACACATGCCACTACAACCGCCATCGGGATTTGGTAGGAGTATAGCATGCCACATCCCTGCGATCTTGACAATAACGGTTACGTACTACTATTTGCCACTGTACACTATTATGGATGGTGTAACTAGAGTTGGAGAACATGCACACAAAACCTGATTGATACGACCTCATATTGCCAATGATAGGGTAAACATGACCCTCAATGCCCCTCATTTGATGTAAATGGAGCATTTACCAGAATCAATGCATTCGAGGACAGTCACCCATCATCCGAAGTCAAGCCATGTATCACGAAGTCGATATGACCGACTGCGAAATAGTGTCGTGTGCGTGCTATAAAGTCTCTCTCCTGCCCCAGCTTGCTCAGACTCTTTCATCCAGAGAAAGCCCAAATACTACACTCAATATTCTCATTTACTTTTATCTCTTGCGAATCATATCCCAAGTTCCTTGAACAATGAGCTCCCTCGTCTCAGACGTCACTAAGGCAGCAACCACGGCTGCGACAGCTGCTACTGACGCTACTACATCGGCTGCTACCACGGCTGCCAAAGACACTACGAGCATGGCTCAGAACTTCAGCAAGGAGCTTGAGACTCTCCTGTCCAGTTAGTGTCTCGTGAGGCTTAATCAGGGTAACTATCGCTGACTGACACAGACTTGACTGGCGAGACGCAGCAAGTACTTCACGTCTACTCCTACGACACCCATACCAGGGTGATCAAGGAAAAGGCCTGCATTGCCATGAAAAATGCGGATCCAAGCAAAATGAAGCTTTCCAATGTCCGTGAGCTGCTAGTCAGTGAGAAGGTCTTGGAACCCAAACTGTATGTACGACTGGAGGGAAATCGCCACACATACTAAGTAGTACCACAGGCTGTGGAGTACCTTTTGCAACCAACGTGGCGCGAAGGTCCTGGACAGTCATAGTTTCCAGGCATATCTTGATATCTTGAATGAGAAGGTGAGTGCCATCTGGTCTAAATTGACTGGTTGCTAACATTTCTGCAGTCAAGTGAAGTTGGCGTGAGTTAGCTGAATCTATCCGCGAGCCATTGTACTCATATATTATAGGAAATCGATGCTGATAATGCCGACACTTACCGAGTATACCTGAAACACGAAAGTGATGAGGTTTTCTTCCCATTGGGCGGCAAAGTCATCGTGGACGTAAGTGATGGGATCGTGCCATCAGTTGTCTGTATTTCTCACACCCTATGCAGAACAAGATCGCAGGCGTGTCTGCTGCAGAACAGCCTAAAGCTCCCGCAGTGCCTACTACTTTCAGTCACAACATCTTCACTAATCCAAACACCACCTTCGCCGTTGTGTAAGCCGCACCTCATATGTGAACGGGACGATATACTGATCTTGCTACCATATAGCCACCCCGCAGACATGTCGGAGAAGCACTGGAGTGTTGTCATCCGTAATAACAGTCTTCTCAACGCTCACCAGGTAGTTGAGGTTGATGACAAGGTGGGAAAAGTTGTGGAGCGCTCAATGCATACCGGTGAGTAATCATAGTACAAGTCCGTATGTGCCCCTTAGCTCATGTCTTTGTATAGCCTTTATTCTTAGGCCGCGGCCTTTTCTGAACTACCAGATCTCTGACAGTGCTGCGTCAGACTCTATTGCTAAGCAGAAGGTAAGCCGGCATTTCTCTTCACACAGCCACAATTCCGACTGACTACTTCACTCCTAGCAAATGCTGAGAATCCCCCGGTTCCGCATCGAGGATGATTCGTATGTTGAGCAGTTCGAGAAGACAAAGTCTGTCTCGCGTGCCATTGCACAGAGCTCTTTGTCGCAGACTGCAGCTGAAATGGCCGTGTAAGTTCAGCCATGTACGAGGTGACTTCTGGCTGACGATAAGACCATAGTTCAGGGGGCGCGTTTGGCTTCAAGGCTAGTGCATCCGCAAGATACAGTGAGAATAACTCATCTTCAACCGCTTCAACCTCAAGCGAGGATACCAAGGTTCTGACGATCACCTACAACGTATGGAAACTTCACAACAGCTTCATCATCAATAATATTGACCATCACATTAGTTTCCACGGGTGGTTATTGACCTCGATCACCACAGTCTGGATCTTACGGAGGAATGCAAGGCTGACTTGCTCTCTGTGGATTCGGCTGCCAGCATTTCTAGCTTCAAAGATAAATATGGTGCGTTATGCGTCCACTTTATACAGTATGGGATATAATGGCCTCTAACATGACACGCAGGTCGCTTCTTCGCTACTCGAGTTCAACTCGGTGGAAGGCTTTTGTCTTCTGAAGACATTACAGACACCACTAGCACTGCCAAGTCTGAACAGGCCAAGGCCATGAAAGCGGCGGCAGCTCTTTCATTTTCCTCTCCATATGTGCAGGCTTCTGCAAAGATGAGCTCCGACAAGTCTTCCACTTCGAGCTCGGACACGTCGAACGCTGCTTCGACCAAGTCAATGTGCTGGGAAGCCAAAGGCGGCGATACCTTGCTCTGTAATGAGTACGACCTCTTCTACCCCTTTTT
Source organism: Aspergillus niger (assembly GCF_000002855.4). Lineage (NCBI taxonomy): Eukaryota > Fungi > Ascomycota > Eurotiomycetes > Eurotiales > Aspergillaceae > Aspergillus > Aspergillus niger. Next base: position 845,911 of record NT_166525.1, on the reverse strand, counting down.
GGTGCTCATCTAATCTAAATGTCTTGATCTAGCCCGCCTGCATGGGCCGCCACCGTGGGCTCATTCTATTCCTGGCGCGCCGTCAAAGTAAGTCTTACCCCCCTGACGTTTTAGATAACAAGTCTAACAACCACCATAGCAATCCAAGGTTCTCGCTCTGGAGGACGTGATCTCCACCATCCCAGGCTTCCAGTACATAAAGCAAAAGTTCGCGGATATCCTGAAGAACGACCAGCCAACCCTCACCACGGTATCCGTCGGGTTCCAGCTTTCGCATGGACCTGACAACAAGCTTCTTACCGTGAACCCTACTCTCACCGATAACGATGATACCGATACTTTCGGTAAGCATTGCACGATTCATTATCCTCCATCACTATCGATCCAACTAATTCCATCACAGAAAATGACGTCTATAGCATGGCCACGACAACAACCATGACCGCCGAACGCTACGACTACCTCCACAAACTCGGTATAATCGAGCAATCCTCAGATGCGGTGGGCCTGTCAGCGAAAAGCAGCAGCTCTGACAGCCAGAACTTCTACGTTGACGTAGAAACTGCCGAAGGCAACGAGGTCAAGCAGGCATGTCGAGCCCATTCCCCTCCTTCTATACTAATTTGGATTAATCACCAACTAATCCTATTCCAGCTTAAATACAACTACCCATACCGCATCTACAACAAGCCCAGCAGTACTAGCAGTGACCAGTCCTGGCTTTTCTCGAGTCCTACTCTTCAGGGATACGTCTCCACGTCGCTCATCTATGCCAGCACAAAGCATCATGCCTCTTCCTTCCAATTCAAGAACATTACCATTGGTGAGACGTCTGAGTATATCACGAGTGGATCCCGTGTTCATATCGTTATGTTTGATCATAATGGCACGGAGATCGGCACGGCTACTCGTCAGCCACGTCTTGGTGATCGAGTTGGTGTTGATTCGGAACACTTTGGCAGGATTCGGCTGAATGAGTTTACTTTGACTTATGTTTGAAGAGTGTACTAGTGGGTAGGTAGTAGGGTTTGTTTGTGAGTCTATTGTGTTGGTGGACTACCTGATATACCGCTGGATTCTACAACGGCCCTCACTTGTTAGGATTTGTCGGTAAATGCAGATCTGCTCTAGTGTGGCGAGATAGAGATGACTGGTATATTTGCATGACTACCGTAGGAGAGTGGATAGATTCAAAGTTGGTGCGGTATCTCCTTTCTGATATATTTAGATCCTTAAAATAAAGAACGTAATATGACGGTAAGGACGGGATGAATGATGATGGTTATAGACAATCAATGATGATTTTGTAGAGCTGAGGCTATTTAAATATACGTATGGGAAATACACTCCGGAAGAGGCCATAGTACATCCATTCACGTGAATACCAAAAAGATTCACGCATCATACCATATTCAAAAATAGATGTGTTGCTGACTTGCCTACCTAGCAGGCGGAAGCTCCAAATCAACTTGCCAAACCGGGTGCCTTGAAAGGCCACCATCTGATATATTGTTGCCCTCAAACGCTGCATTTACAAACAATGTCTGATCGCCCGGTATCAAGGCTACCGCATCATGCGTGCAGTGGCTTGTCTGAATAACAGCCGGCGATGTCATAGAATCAAGCTTCGACAGCTTATTAATAACCGTCGACCGTCCATAGTCAATAGCCGTGAAATGAGAAGGTTCGTTGCCAATAACAGTACTATCCCTCCAACGTGCAATCATCGCACCCCACCCTTCATGAATATGTCCAAAGCAGTGCATCCGGGGTCTAGCTCTGGCAACGGCTTTGAAAAGATCCGGACACCCGGCTCTTCCATTTTCAGTGCAATCCATAATTCCTCTAGGTGGGCCGTGGGTAATCACGACATCAACATCTTTGTCGATCTGAAAGTCATGTCCTTTTCCAGGATGGTATTGGAAGCCCCAGTCCCCGAGGGAGGGGGTATAGGGACTGGCATAGATGTTGAGTTTCGCACCGTTTGGTAGGGTAAACGAGTGTGTGCCTTCGTCTAGGAAGATGATTCCGTTCTCTTGTTGGTGTTTGAAGAGAGTGCGGATTTCTTCGTAGTCGCCGTAGACATTCTTGACGGTGGGGTCGTTTTCGAGGCCCGCCTCGCAGATCTTTTGTTGGAAGGTTGGTGTGTCTAGAGTGAAGTCGTGGTTTCCGGCGATGATGATCTTGAGTGGGGCTTTGAGACGCTGGAGTTGCTTGATTGTTGCTTGGAACTCGGTTATATAGGATGAGGTTGTGAGATCACCGCAGTGGATTACAATGTCCGAGGAGTGCTGGAAGCACGATTCGGGTAGCTCTGCGCCGTGGGTGTCGGAGAGGATGAGGAATCGGGTTTTGATGCCGGGGGTGGGGGACATAGTCTCTGTCGGAGTTAGGGTTGTTGGTAGAATAATCTGACTGGTTATATGCAGCGGAAAGAGGGGAGGTATATAGAGTAGTTCCTAAGAGTTACCGTGACGCTACAATTATGCCGTGACTCTGTTCAACACGGCTGGTTCAACACTACAAGCATCATTAGTACGTATTGGATCCGAAGCTCTGACACATTCAGCACAGTGATAGTGATAGCAACATATTAAGCAGTCCTTCAAGAAAACAGAGGAACGTAAGGGGATGATTAATATATCTGTGAAATGACCGAGCTGAACGGGATGATGGGTTCTACAATGTAGGACAAGGAGACGAGAAAGTTGAGATTTGGGAAGAAATAGCCAGATAATGCATCTCTATATATGCAAATCTTTCACAAGAGATTGGCGTGGATGTACTTGTTTGAAGTATAATGGTTGCGAAAGGGAAGAAACGCTAACCTACATTCCTAGCCTGAGGCATATATTTCTGCCTGAGGTACGTATCAATATATGTTTGACTGCCTGAGGCTGTGTCCAGGTTGGTTGAAAATCACGTGCCCTAAAAATATGCGGGGTAAGTGCCACGTGATGCATGTGCCACCGATCGTTGTCCGTCTTTGGCCTTACAATTCTTCTCCGTGGCACAGAGCGTCATTGCCGTCCAATCCCCTGTTGCCTTCATCTCTATGCAGCTCTGCGTATATCCTCGGTACCCGGCCATCTTTATTTTTATTATAATGTGAATACTTTGTTTCTCGCTGCATTACAGGTTGTGGTAAACTGAGCTATAATATAATCAAACCGGTTTTTGCCCAATGGTTGCTACCAACCTGCGTATCCGTAGATACCTCGGTCTCTGCAGGTCGGGAGCCGAGTGATGTGGGGGGCTGCTGACATGCATGCTGAGGAGACATTACATATCAGCTCTCGTCTTCCGTCAAGCTGTTTCCCCTTCCAGAGGACCAGTTATCGAGACAGACGACATGGCAGAACGGACACCTATCAAGCCCTCATCATCCACAGAAGGGTTCTTTCAAACCCTTCCCACTATCCCGCCGTGCTATAGCTTCACTACCGCAAGCGCCCGCGGAAACCACTCTTCATCCGACGATGTAGTTCTAGGCCGGATCCTGGAGCTTTATCTTCCCCACAACTGCGGCAACGCGGGCTACTCCATCCACAATCTCTCTCGCCGTGCCCTAGAGCCTAGTATCCTTCAGCACAGCGTCGACGCAGAGACCAACCCGCCTGTTCTCCGTCCGCTCACCACCTTCGGCGAGGAAAACCGTGTTAATCCCTTATGGACTTCAAATGGTTGGCAGGCGCTCAAGGCAATTGGCCAGGAAGAAGGTCTCGTGAGTGTCGCATACGAGACGGAAAACACAACCTGGAATCGCCGCGTGCATCAATTTGCCCTCAACCATGTTTGGTCCGGTAGCGCTGCCATGACGGGGTGTCCTGCCTCTATGACGGATGGGGCAGCCAAACTGCTGGCAGCTCATCTCAATGAACCGGACGGGGACCAACCCGGTCGTAGCGAAGTCTTGCGCGAGGCACACCGGCGCCTCATTTCACGGGACCCTAAAGTCGCCTGGACAAGTGGGCAATGGATGACGGAGCGAAAGGGTGGCAGCGACGTACGCGGGACTGAGACGATCGCACGTCGGCTGACTCGCGAAGAACTGCTTCAGGAAGCCTCCCATCACGACGCGCACGGCATGCCGCTTGGTCCGTGGCGTATTGATGGATTCAAGTGGTTCAGCAGTGCGACCGACTCGGAAATGACGGTGATGCTGGCGCAGACCACCAAAGGGCTCAGTTTGTTCTACGCGCCAGTGCGGCGGCGCGCTGGACGGTCGGCGTCATCTTCGAGTGACACTGAGTTGAATGGTATCCGTTTGCAACGGTTGAAGAACAAAGTGGGCACTAAGCAACTGCCTACCGCGGAGTTGGAGCTCAAGGGGGTGCGCGGCTGGCTGATCGGGGAGGAGGGCCGAGGTGTAAAAGAGGTTGCGACCATCCTCAATATCACCCGCCTGTACACAGCGGCCGGCTCGACGGCGGGATGGGGCCGTGGGTTAGCCATTTGCCGGGCATACACACGAGCTCGCAAAGTTCAAGGCTCACTTCTTGAGGATATCCCGCAGCACGTGCGCTGGATGGCGGGTGAGACGGTAAAATATGCGGCAGCCATGCACTGGGTCTTCTTTGGCATCGCTCTGCAGGGGTCCGTCGAGCAGGAATGGGACCTGATGGTTCGTAATACCAAAGCTGCTGCCATAATCCCGCGTGATAGGAAGCAAGCTGCAACTCTGCTTCGACTCATCACCCCGGCGTTAAAGGCTCTGTCCAGCGTGGGCTCTGTCCAAGGTCTCAGGGAGTGCATGGAAGGACTCGGTGGGGTTGGCTATTGCGAAAACAATGAGGACGGTGGGATTCTCAATGTAGCGAGGATCTTCCGAGATACGCTGGTCAATCCCATCTGGGAGGGTACGGTTAGTGTGATGGCTGAGGATGTGGTAAGAGTCATTAAGGACCGACGCCTCGGTGATGGTGAAGTCATCGACAACGTCCTCGGGAAATGGGTGCACAATGTACTCCAACACTGTCAACATATGCTTCCCGACGAGTGTGCGTTCGTCAAGAAAAGACTGGAGAGTCTCGTCCAAATCACGAATCGGGCTGACAAGGCGGAGCTGCTTTGGCGGGGGAGGGAAATAATTGGTCATTTACAAGCCATCGTTTGCTCTTGTCTGCTGATGTATGATGCTTGCACTGATGGTAATGAGGTAGCCGTTATCATGGCAGCAAGATACGTTCAGTCATTTGCGGACTCTGGTGTACAGCCACCGTCACAATGGGATGTTGAGTCACGGAAGGATAGAATGATATTCTTAGGAGAGAATATGGCCCGGGCTGTACATGGGAAGCTTTAGAAGGGACACCTTGGAAATATTGGTCTGTTTATTTGGAAAGGGAGCACATTACTGTGAGATTTCGGTCTATAGTATGTTTATATTGGTACATGTAATGTTGGCTTAAGTAAGGAGGAACTCGTGGACATATCTCTCGCACTGATCATGTGATAATCGGGGACGTTGACTACAGAGTCACAGCTGACTTAGCAGAGCCTTTCCAGCTTATTAAAAGCTTTATGATGCTAAGAATCTTATTATCTTGTTGCAACAAAGTCGAAAAATGAATGGAAATCCCACAAAACCATAGCAATATCTAAACAGAAAACGTCCTCACCACCTTCTCCTTCTCCCTCTTCAAGAACCGCTCAAATGTTCCCAGATCCAGATTCCACTCATTCGTTTTCTCCAAATTCGCAAACTGTGCCATGTCTCGCATTGCCAACTGCGCCTCAATGAGCGGATTGACGGCAGCCTGCACTTCGATCTCCTCCTCCGTCAAATGAGCAGCTTTAAGATCACGGCCCGTGGCCTTCCGCAGCTGGCTAACAATCTCCTCAACAGTCAACAACTCCCCCGCAATTTCAATCTCCTTGCCATGGAACTTCTCATCAGTGAGCGCCATTGCCCCTAATTTCCCAATATCCATCGGATCCACCAGCGGAATCTTTGTCTCGGTGGTCCACGCTGTAACCCAGCATCCCTTATCCACCAATCCAGAATACATATATACCATTGGCGCCACGAAGTTCGACATGAAGCTCCCAGGACGCAGAATAGTCCATCTCTCGAAGCCCATTGTCCGGACCTCATTCTCCAGTGCTTGTTTAGGCAGCAGCATCTTCCCAATGAAACCAGTGGGCGTGAAGGTGCGGATCTTGTGGGGTTCGTTGACGGCGAAGGCGCTGCTGTAGACAACATGCTTGATGCCAGCTTCTCTGGCAAGAGTGAGGAGTCGCCGGCCACGGATGACTTCGTTGTCGGGGTTTTGGAAGTCGGGGACCATATTTAGGAAGAGACCAGTGCAATTGGTGAGACTGGCTCGGAGGGAGGCTTCGTTGTCGTAGTCACCCGCGGTCACATCAGCACCCAGGATGCGAAGGTGTTGGGCCTTTGTGGAGAGCGGGGTACGGGTGACGGTGTGTACTTTGATACCATTTTCATGGAGGTATTTTGCTATGGCACTGCCTTGGGTGCCAGTTGCGCCACAGACGAAGACAGACATGATGTGTGGTGGATTGATGGGTGATGAAGTTTGTTTTGAGAGTAATTGGAGTGATAAGCAGAAAGAGGGGTGGAGGAGTGAATTGTAAGACTGGAATGATGTTGATGAAGATGGTAACATGTTGGAGGCATTCTGGCTGTTTATATAGACGAGAGTTGAGATATTTGCAGGGAGAGTATACAAAAGTCCGCCGCGGCGTTCCACTTGTTAAACCAAGGGTCATTGGTTGAGCTAAATTAGCGGGCGGAACTCCGCCGCCCCACTGTTTTCCTCCACAGCCATCTTACGTTGGATTTCCCACTGTCCACACATATTTCCAGAAATCTCGCATTTTCTCGATCAATTGGGACCCATGAACTCATCAGCAGAGCGGACTAACGCTCCACCGCGGCGGAAGTCTTGCGAGGCCTGCAAAATCGCCAAGCGACGCTGTGATCTCGCCTGGCCAGCCTGCTTCCGATGTGCCCGCCGCAACCAAGTCTGTATCTACCCTGGCAGACAACCACAAAGCATGGACGTACAGGCAACATCGCTTGCAATGAATTTCTTGGAAGACCCTTTGTTACCGGTTCATGCCGAAGCCCAGTGTGTGCCCGATATCCACTTGCACCTCCCTGAGGTGGACTCATTATGTGCTCTTGAGCTTCCCACTCCCGAAACGGAAGTAACCAACCTTTTGGCCCAATGCCCGCCTCTGGAAATCCCTGGATTATCGCTGACACAGGAAGGTCCGGGTCCCACTATGATTAGAACGAGGTCTTCGCTGTCTATCTCGGCTATTGTAACGGAGCGCTTACAATTCGGCATGGATGTGCTGAAACAAGCACCAAGAATGATGGTCCTAGAAAACCAGACGCCCTGGTGCCATCGCCAATTGTACAAAGATGGCATGCCCAGGTCAATGCAAGGTACGTTTGTAGCACCTCACCTATGCTCTATGCTAAGAAATGCAGACGCCGTCGCCTGCTGCGCCCTGTACATGGCTCGAAATGAAATCAATGCTCCAGTCATCCTCTCTTCCTTCAAAACCCGCATTGACGACTTGCTCGCTTCCCCGCCTCCAAAAACACCGCTTGAAGCACTCGCCCATACACAGTCCTTGATACTGTATCAGATAATGCGCCTGTTCGACGGAGACATCCACGCCCGGCTGTCCGCCGAACCTCTAATTCCTATGCTGGAAACATCGGCCTTCAGCCTTCTGAACTATGTTTACTTCCCGGCCGCAGAGCCCGACACTGCCCTGACTGCGCCCATGGATGCTGTCATGCAGTCCTGGACTGAGTGGGTATATCAGGAATCTGCGCGTCGCACCGCCCTCTTCACGTTTTATTTGGTGCAGATATACCGTTTAGTCACGGGTGAGAACAATCTCAGCTGCGACGGCCGTTTGGGCCTCATCCACTCATGGTATTTATCAGCGTATCTGTGGAGTGCACAGACTGCATTTGACTTTGCCGTTGCATGGAACGAGAACCAGCATTTTGTGGTCTGCAATGCAGATTTTGGCCATGTGCTTGAACGCGCGCGACCGTCGGATGTGGATGTGTTTGGACGGATGCTCCTCAGTACGCTTTTAGGAATTGATCAGGTCAAGGCCTGGTTTTACTCCCGAGGAGCAATTTTGTAAATTCATGAACCGAAGTCATTACGGCACATATTGCATCGATAGTTCATCACCACCTTCGATCGACCTTCGATCTCCACAGAGCACACAGACTTTGGCTCCCATGCGGGCTCGGGCGGATATCCCTCCGGCATCCGTCTCCAGCCTTTCAAGTTTCGGATTAGCGGTATGGCACCGTCCTGCTTGCTACCCCTGAGCCCAGCCCATGTTCCTTGCCCGCTGCTTAGCACCAAATTTGTGTCATACCACATCTTCGCGGCTGGCCGGGAACTACAATAGTGCATGCGAGGGACTAGAGAGCCTGGGTATTGAGGAGCAGGTCAAGGTCAGACTAGTCATAGCGAGGTCAATGCTTCAAATGCATTGCAGCTTCTCCGGTGTCCTGGAATGCTGGGGGCGCTAATGCAAGGCCATGTGACTTGGCCAGCCTGACAGTCAACTGCAGTCTCCAATTAGCCCCAAGGCGCTCTGGTGCTGATGAGGCAATTATGGTGTCCTCTGAAGCTGTTGCTTCAGCTAAACCCATAATGATTTGATCGGTACCATCCATGAAAATCTCGGTTTCCCCATCGTATTGCGGTCTCTGGAATCGGCAGTGGGGTTCGACCGGTCATTAATGATTCTTAGCGTACTTCGTCATGACATACCGTAACAGCCTTGAAGGCCAGCCTTGCGCTGTGTCGATGGAAGAAACTGGGTGATGGGGCTCTTACAAAGGCAATCAAGCATTCTAAGTCGTCTTTCCTTGCCCGCCATCATCATCATTCAGAAGCTGCACTCTCCGATACATCGTGACGGCGAGCTGAGAATTACTGTGCTCGTATTGCCAGTGGATAGAACTCCCCCATGACTATTACATTCCGTCGGGGACAATATACTCTTAAACATGATGTTATAGCGCTTGATACTCTAGCTTTATCGCTTATTAGAAAATTGTTTCGGAATCTAGTTCGGATGGCGAGTCGGACGCTAATTCGGAAATTGCTTCGGACAATGGCCTTTGCTGATGGACTGGAGGGCCCCCCACCGTATCCACAAAGCTAATCAAAGGCTTGTTCCTTATGAAGTCAATGTGTTGATGGACGCATGACTGGGTATATGTCTGCTGATTGAAAGTTGACGGCTCATAAAAAGCTATTGTTGAGTTGGGAGGAGGTTCCTATTAGTCTGGAACCACATGGACGGCAGCCTGCTAATGATTGGTGACTCGACGATCACCACCAGGGCCCTATTCGCTTTCCTAGTGGCCGCCAGCTTTCCCCCGGTATCAGCACTAGGGGGCTTTCACGCGGCAGCTGCATTGTCCTCCTTGGTTTCCTCCAGCTGTAGTATATAGTGGAGTAGAATGGCACCGATGGCTGCCCCTGGGGCCTTGACGACCTCTTCAACACCTAGACTCCCAACTTAAGTTCAGTCATACAAGATGCTTCAATGGAGCTCGCGCTGCCTTCCTGGGTTTAGCATTCTGCTACTGATAGCCCTTCTTCTCCTGGCTTTCTTCGATAATGCGGACTGGAACCTCAGGAAAGGTCTGAGGCCATCGCCACCTAGGAAACCGGGTCATGATCCCAACCGTGTACTGACCTTGGCGCAAGCCTTGTTTTCCATATACACTGTGGTAATTCACCTGAACATGTTTTCCTTCACACTCCGACTTACATGGTCGCTGTTCTGGGTGACAAGGCGAACGCGGCAGGTTTTCCAAAGGCGCATCTGGTCCAATGCGAGCAAACTGGACTCTACAGGCGACAACCTTCTGGATCTCAGCACCTTGCAGGGCTCAGCCAGAGAGCGGACCATACCACACTCACGGGGTATAGACATTATTCACGCCATTATTGTGCCCAACTACCGTGAGGACGTGGACACCCTTCGAACTACTTTAAGCGTATTGGCAAGCCATCCACATGCAAGATTTCACTATGAGGTCTGGCCTAGTCTGGAATGTGGTCGCCGCTGAATGATGCTTACTCGTTTTAGATCTACCTTGCCATGGAGGAGAAAGAGTCAAATGCCGTCGAAAAGGCAATGAAGCTAGCTGCCACTTTCGATGCCTCGTTCCGCACCATTCAAACCACATTTCATCCTTCTGGAATTGACGGTGAGATTTCCGGCAAGGGTTCCAACGTGGCATATGCAGCACGTCATATTGTCGGTGTCCACCATAAGACCCTGCGCATGGAAACTTGTAATGTTATCATCACAGTCATAGATGGTACGCCGATCTTCCATTCATTCCCTCTTCCAGCCTAGTTACTGACCTAGGGGTAAAGCCGATACCCATCTTTCCAGGGATTACTTCACCGAGATACAACGCATTCGTGATTTGAATCTTCTGGAGGCTGAGCGTACCCTATACTGCTGCCCCATCATATTTGATCGAAATTCAGTCGAAAGTCCCGTCCTAGTGCGATGTGCCGATCTCCTTTGGGGATTCGCCGGCCTATCCACCATGTACCCAGGGACCGTGCTTGCTATTCCCACGTCAGTTTACTCGTTACCGCTATCCCTAGCAGAAAAGGTTGGGGGATGGGATAGCGATCCAACGGCGATTGGAGAGGACATGCACATGCTGCTGAAGTGCTACTTTGAGACTTCGGGTAACTTGATAACACAGGCCATCTATGTCCCCGCCAGTCAGTGTAATGTTTCGAGCGACACTCGCCGAGGATGGCGGTGCTACCTAGATACATGCGTTGCTCGATACAGACAAGCGCTGCGACACATGTGGGGGGCTCTAGATTCAGGATATGCGGTACGACGGACGATGGGCCATCTGCGCTTCCGACGTTGCTTTGTCCTGCGGCCACGCCAGCTAGCTCTCACCCACCTCCTCTGGGAGGCTCATTTCCTGCCCTGCCATGTCACGATCCTTCTGGTGTTCTCCGTGTTCTATACCATATGCAACCCCAGTGGCCATATGCACCCGACCTTGGCATTCGCATTCAACTTCACCAATACCCTTCGTACTTGCTCGTTCGTCGGCATGAACTTGGCTATCTCGCTATACGACCGCTGGCATCAGATCTGTGTTGACCGGCGCATGCAGGACATGCATGCCGCTCAAATTCCCGGCACTGGCTGCTCACGACGCAAGTGGTACATGCCACAATGTCTGCTGGAGCGAGTTATCTTTCCCATTTCCGGCACACTGTATGGCGCCATCCCCACGTTACAGGCCGCTTTCTCGCATTTTTGGACTGATCGGCTGGAGTACCGGGTGAGTAAAAAGCCTAGCTTTGAGGCCGAGTACGTGGCCGAAGCGCCGATCTGCGCACCGGTCCATGTTCATGTTGCTACTGAGTGTGCTTGACTTTTCCCATTGTCTTTCATTTGGTGCAAATGTTTTGATTGGACGGTGGCAGGTTGGAGTCGTTCTTCAAAACATGGTGGCGTATTTACATAGTACTCTCGACCGACACAGACACATCTAATATCAACTAGTAATATAGAGATAGCTACCACTGTAAAAAAATAGACTACTTGGCACGAAAATACCACCGACTAGTAGTAGTAGTAGTAGTAGTAGTAGTAGTAGTATATTTGATGATACAACCCTAAAAAATCTATTACCTTGACTACTATGTTAGAGTTAGCATAGACACAATTAGATCGACCAGCTGATCCAGTCACGGTCCCGCTGATCACTGCGACTTGCAAGACTTTCTTGGTTCTTCCGCCCGCGCGAACCAACCGCAACGATGCTGGCGACCACACGTCGCATCCCGAGCAATCGGGTCGTCTGGATAGTAGTACGCTTCTAGAGGAACCTTGTCAATCCATTTTAACTTACTACGAGCGCCGGTCAACCCTGACCTGGATAACTAGACATCTAGTTCTGATCGCTCAACCATGGATGGGATTTACTCTTCTGCCCCACCGAGTGACAATGTCCGAGTGTTTCGGGCTAGGCTCCCCACGTGCGTCGGCCGAGCATTTATAGCATCAGTCACTTTGGAGGTAAAGGATATTGTTGCCTAGTGTGTTCTTACTAGGGTTTGGGTTCCGGGTGGTCGGGTTGTAGATTGGGATCGTCATTGATCTGGTCGGTTGGAGAAGTAAGTGATATAACAGAAAATTCCACTGTACCCAGCGTCCTCTAGTCGCCGACGACTGGGCGATATTGGGCTAGGTCAGAGACGGGATGACTTCACATTTTATGACCTTTGCTAGAGCATCCTCGAAGTAAATAACATGCAGGTAAATATGTTAGCGCAGAGACTGGCTTTTCCTGCCATTAGCGAGACCTTTCCGTAGCGTGCTCTGGAAGCAATTTGGAATGCACGTGGGCTGCGCAATACTCACTACACGATGAAAGCTGGAGGGATGTAAATAGCGGTGTTTAATCCCGAGTTAGTATCTAGCATATCTTCATTTAAGACAAAACTTATACAATACACTACTTTCTTTTTCCTTGCCCTTTTAGTGCTGCCTGTAGCGGAGACTTATTCTAATCACTCAGACACCATCAACTGCCCGCTTGAATTTGACTGGTCATCCCTGTACAGGGTGTGATGTGGATCGGCTTTATTGGAAAGTAATACCTCATTATGATACATGATCATGGACTAGGCTTGATGATTAAAATACTGAGCTCATCAATGGCCCTAGGAAGGTTGAACACTACCAGACAATATAGTTGGTGAAAGTGAACACTGGCTTTTAACCAATATCGATAGGTTCTGGGAGATTGTATAGCTTGGAGTTTTCAGCCGCTATAAAGCCATTACCTTCTACGAAATGGCGGCAATGCTTCAGCACAGATGCCTTTGTGTACGTTGGATGAAGCGAACATACTTGGCAATTGTGACAGCCACCGCTCACCACTTCCGTGATCGACCGGTTAGATTGATGGCCGGAGACAAAAACTCTTCATGCGGCCAGAAAATAACTTCCTTCATTGGAACTGTGCATAGAACCTCGCGTTGTCAGAGAATGGTTTACTGTTCGATGATACTGTCTGCATCGAACTCACATTCAGGGATGAGGCCGTTGAGTGCTCTAAGGGGAGACTCAGATCTTGTCCGAGATAGACGATAGAACACAAAGACATTGGTGAATAGCAACAATGAGAAAAGAATGCACGGTAACCCTGCGTTACGGGGAAACAAGTGTTTTCATAGCTATCGGCGAGTTGCCTTTAAGTCATTGTCTGATGAAATTCTGGTGGAGCGCACTGATGTTGTGTTGTTATTTGAACAGTGTACTACTCTCTTCGTTTCTGTCCCTCTGATTTCTGATTAAGCGTGATGGTACTCCTAATTAAACGTTTCATTTACTTCTGTCTGAACAACTTCATGGCAAGCTTATGTGTCTCGGCTCGGCTTTCCGAATGTTGGTTAGACGCCTATCATGTGCTCTGCTGCAATGTACTAAATTAGCTCGCTGATAAGACAGCTTTGACATAAGGCTGACACAGAACACCAACGCACATATTTGTCTTCGCCCTTTTTTCACTCTTTTTTTCCATAGTAGTGCCACAGATATCCCTCACACTTGCATTGCAATGGGTTCTTCAGAGAAAGGAACGTGTCATAAATCAGCACCTGCAAGACAACATCTGTTATCGTTACCTGCAGAGGTCCGACTCCTAATTTACGAAGCAGTATTTGATCATCATGTTTGCCCTATTGAGCGAAAGCCAATTACAGTTCAGTGTAAGGTTTCGAAGTGTTCCTTGAAGATACAGCGAAACCTCATGCGGCATCATTCATCAATCATATCCGAAACCTGCGACCACCCAGAATGTGTGACAACACAGCAAAAGATCCTCCAATCTGATCGGTACACGGGTATCGCACCTCAAATCGCATCTCAAGACTATCCTTGTCCGCAGGATCTTGCGAGCAATTCGATGAATCTTTCTTTACTTTTCACCTGCCGACAGATCTATTATGAAGCCCGACATTTACCCTATATGCGCACTATTTTCTTCACACAGGAAGTTGGAAGTTTCTCCAATTTTTCTTTTTGTTTACGGCGCTGGCAAGTTCAATCGATACAGTATCTCACAATACGCGTTCCACCGGAGCAAGGGATGGATACACACCTCGCTGAATGGAATGAGACCTTTTCGTTGATCAGTCTCGGTTTCTCCAATCTCGCTGCCATCTCTATCCAGATTTCTCTTCATTTCCCTGTGCAGGCGGTACGAGACACTTTTTGGGATGGTGGCCTCCTCGAGCTCTGCCGCCTGAAAAGTCTCCGGGGCATGAAGCTCTCCATTTTCGTGTTTGACCCTGCGTGGCAAACCACCAGAGACCCCGTGGCCTTCTTCACATACGCGGCCGGCTCATTGCCCGATTTCATGGATGAGACAACAGACAGGAACAAACAACTGCCATCCCTCTTGCCATCGTCATTACCACCCCATCAAACAGCACAACACATCTGTTTCCACTGTGCGCGCGACAAACTCAGGGATCAGGTCCAACAGGACACGTCCATCAGCCAGGAGTGGGCATCCCCTGACTCCTACCAGAGTGGCCGGCTCTTCTTCCGCTTTGCTCCCAATGTTTTCCCGCTCTACGTCCGCAGCCTGATCCACACCCTCCCCAGCCGGTGGCCGCATCGAACCCATGCGGACATCCGGCGCGAGGATCGCTTGCATACAAATAAAACTGACTACGCGTACGTCTATCTCGACGGCGGGTCGGATCCAGAGCACACTCGATACCCAATCTTCGGGTTCCAATTCAATCCCAATCTGGGGCAGCAGCATAACGAGGAGTATATTACACAAGGACTAGCAGCATTGCGGCTGTCCCGCGAGCGGCTTCGGCATTCTCTTGCTTCTTCTCCTTCTCCTTCTTTATCTGTCCGGCACCGGCAGCGAGAGGATGATGGCGCTCGACCATCATCGCGATCGTCTAACAACCAGGAGCGAAGGAAAGAGCCTTGGCATCAACGATCTGAGGCTATAGTACCAAATACTCGACGCTGGACTCGTCCGGTTGTTCCAGAAGAATCCCCTAGTCGTCGAGTGGTGGCATCCGCAGAGAATGAAAGACCGGGCGATTGGAGACGGCAGCTCACAGAGGAGGCATTTGCGCCATTCATTGAATCGTTTCCTATGGCACTTTGTTGACATTTTGAAGACTCGGCTTGTTAGCAGGGAGCCTCATCATCACTCATCAGACGGAAATGTGGGAAAGTGACTTTATCTCGCCGCGAGATAATGATCCTCATATTCGAGGTCTGTGTCGGGCAGAAATGGACGTCAGCTCAGATCTCTCTTGATCTCCTGGGTTTATTTTTTGAGTTCGCTCAATTTCCTTGCGTAGGCGGGAGGGGAGAGTAGTGAAAGGAAGAAGGGATGAAGCGGGAGGAGAACTACAGGTTACAGGTAACATAGCCTTCATTCATGCTGTAGGCTACCAAATATTATGACCTACCAGCTTCGGGCTAGTAATATGGACGTGTGAACTTTCTTTTTCTTTTTCACTTTTACGGGACTAAAAGATTCATGTCAAAGCATTTTTGTTTTGTTGTTCATGTTGACTTCACGAGGATCAGAAAATTTACAACGAATGCATGTCAATTTCATCCAACTTTGGTTGGCAGAACATTGTACATGCAATCTCGATGCAAGATCAGTATTGTACTAAAAGGTAAGTACAACCCGATTTCACCCAAAGAAAATGACACTTTACTGTGTTGGTAAAACAAAAGCCTGGTAGGCATTTACCGACTGTTCTTGTGAAGTGTTAATTGAATGGTTTCTCGTAATGTCGTTGAGTGGGTTAACACCAATTGACGACTTGGCAGGATTCCCTATCATCCTACATAGGTTCTCGATTGGCCAGATAGGAACTGTTTAATATCAACGGCCCGCCCTTGGCTTCTTATCATCATCGTATTCCGGCCATGAACGCATGCTGGGCCTCGGGTAAATTTATTTCCATCTTCGCCTCTTCGAGGACGGGGACATTTTGAACAGCTACCTATGCTCGTGTCAATGGAATGAAATGAACTGTGAGGACTTAGGTTTGACGAGTAAATTGCACCACTAACAGGATCGAAACCATGGTTCTGATGCTGGACAACCCGTGAGGGGTAAGCCACTAATCCTCCGAAGTGGACTAGTGATGTCTTAGTGTTGGAAAGGTTTTGCAGAGAGGGTGGGGTTGCGCGGCCGGGAAATTCCCTCGGATGTAATCAGTCCCTTCCATCTTATCTGATCATCTGATTATCTCTAAACCCCCCATTCCCCCGATTCTTTTTTCTTTGAACGTCTTTATTTTTGAGTAGACACCACCGGTCTCATACCCAATTTACATAACAATCTTGACAACAATTGCTGAACTGCGACTTCATGGCCAGTGAAGGCCTTCCCAAGAGTCCGGATCTGTCCGATCCCGAGACTCAGTACATCTTGGAGGGCAATGCCAGATTTCGCCGGCTAGGATGGAAACGCCTCACAGTTATTTCCATAGTGGAGGCCATCGCTCTTGGGAGCTTGGGCTTGCCTTCTGCCTTCGCGACTCTGGGCATGGTTGCCGGTGTTATCCTCACGATCGGTATCGGACTGGTAGCCATGTACGCGGGCTATAACATTGGACAAGTGAAATTGAAGTACCCTGAGGTTGGGCACTACGCAGATGTCGGTCAGCTTTTGCTGGGAAATATCGGAGGCAAAATATTCGTGGGCAGTTTTGTCGCCCTACTGGTCTTTGTTATCGGGTCTCACTGCTTGACGGGCGCAATTGCATTCCAGACCATCGCCGAAAGCAGCGTGTGTTCGGTGGTTTTCAGTGTTGTCTCCGCTGCCATTCTGATGATCCTCGCCATTCCTCCGTCCTTTGCCGAAATTGCCATTCTTGGTTATATCGATTTTGCTTCAATCATCCTGGCAATCGGCATCACTATGATTGCTACAGGCATTCAGAGCTCTAATTCCAGTGGTACCTTCTCCGCCGATCATATCCCGTGGTCGGCATGGCCCATGGCTGGCATCACATTCTCGCAGGCAATTGTGGCCACCAATAATATTGTCTTTGCTTATTCCTTCGCTGGCTGCCTGCCTTCGTTCATGGAAGATATGCATACCCCGGAGGATTACGTCAAAACCCTTTGGTGGCTAGGCGGCATTCAAATCGTCATATATACCTTGACGGGATCGCTTATCTACGCATTCGTGGGCCAGGGGGTGGAATCACCCGCGCTGCTATCAGCCGGCCCAGTCATTTCAAGAGTGGTTTTCGGCATAGCCCTGCCAGTTATCTTCATCTCCGGCTCCATCAACGTGACAGTCGTCTGCCGATACATTCACGGCAAGTTCTACCATGACTCGGCCGCCCGCTTCATCAACACCCGTAAAGGCTGGATGACTTGGTTGGCTCTTATATCCCTCATTACTGCTCTCGCTTGGGTCATTGCAGAGGCTATTCCGATTTTTTCGGAGCTGCTTTCCATCATCTCGGCGCTTTTTGTGTCCGGTCTCTCGTTTTACATTCCTCCGGTGATGTGGTTTGTGCTGTTGAGGGATGGGGCTTGGTATGAGAAACACAATCTAAAGCCTGCAATCTGTAACCTGGTGGTCTTTATTGTCGGTGTGATTGTTTTCGGTTGCGGTACTTATTCTAGTATTGCAGAGCTGGTAGGTGATTTCCCTGCGGACATGAAAGATCTCATGCTAACGTGATATTTATAGGTTAATGAGTTTCGATCGGGGGAGATAAGTAAACCTTTCACGTGCTAGGACGTTGAAAGCTACGATATGATTATACATTGTGATGTACCGTGAGAGACAGATGGTACTGTCTGTCCATGCCGGTCGGGCACCTATATTGTCTATAGTTTGTTATGTTGGGAGAAAATAGATTAGACCATTAAGACGAATGCACTGTGTGTATATATTACATGACACCATATCCGCTATAACTGCCCCTTCTAGGGAAATTGGCATCAAAGTTGCCATTAGTTATGTGTTTGAATCCCCCACAAAACCAGAGCGAAAAGGAATAAATGCTTTGTCTGTCAGAATGTCAATGTATAATTGTGAGTGGGTATAAGGATGAAAGACGCCGTTTTGCAATGAAAGGTTTTCCTGTCCGCAAAGGTCGGAATTTTTAGTTTTGTCGGGATATACTTTGGCTATAGGTGCCGTGTAAAAGGTGTTTTTGAATAGCAGCTCGCTTGGAGTGACAAAATGTGTTAGATAACAACAGTGATAATTTTAAGAAGTGCTTGCTTATGCACGTCCGGACATGGTTCTTTAACAGTATGCAGTATGCAGCCTTAGCGATGAGGCATCGAGCGGCTCAGTAGGGGATACGGCGGGAAAGACTCGACAACAAATTAGAAATTTAGCAACCAAGTATTCTCGATAATACTTCGAGGATTGTAGCCTAAAGGAACAAATGTTCATAGACGCCTAATTCCCATACGGCTCAAGGCATCCGATCTGAGGTTATATTGCGTTCCTTAGGCAGATATGGATTGCCTACGGTCGGACATCCAGGCAAATCTCCGACCACGGCTGTACACTTAGCAGACATGTTCAGCCTCATGCGCCCCACGACACGAGAACAATTCCACTGCCGAGCCAAGCATCTTCACAGTCAATAGTTGACGGGGAATCCGACTGGACATGTTTCACTGTAGACCCAGTTGGGCACAACACTACCTATGCACTAAGCACGTTGAAGCAGGCATCACCGCGCCCTCTGCAGGCAGCATCACCGGAGGCCAGGGTCCAAAGCAAATAGTGCTTCCTTCCATGGTGAGAATCGCCTCAAACCTTGTGCCTAACCATGGGACGTCGCTAAAGGGGGAAGTTTCCTATGGGAGCCAAATTGACGGATCGAGCCGTCGAATTCGCCCCATCCAAATTAAACGAACCACCAATACGCGCTGGTCCCTGAACGGCCCCCACGAGCTTCAGTATGGGTCTTTTGCCTATTCGGGAACCCAACTAGCTCAGGGATTCATGCTAACAGAATCAGGGAATTCAAGTTCTAGAGTCGCATTTTTGTGAGCGACTTCGGCCAATACTATGGATCGCAAGGATGTTGTACCATGAGCATGGTATAAATATGGCTGTCTGGCCCGTCGAGGAATATTAGTACTCCAGGCTCAGATTTCCACATCACAAGTACTATCCGCATCATCATCATCACCATGATTCCCGCTATCCTGACCGGAGTTTCCATGCTTGCAGGCTCTGCCTACGCTTCGGCCGTGCAGCCCGTTCGTGCAACCGGAGGATGCGCCAACATCAACTCGTACTACCCGGAGACCGGAACCACCGGCTATTTCATGCTTGTTGCCAGCGACTGCAAGAACGTGACGGCTCCGGATCAGGCTTGCCCTATTGAGGGATTTGGTGATACTAGCGTTGTCTTCCGCACTGCTGGAGAGACTGGTATCCACGAGGGATATGTATGTTCATCTCCCCTTTCTTCTTGACCATCATCTATCTAATTAACGATTGACTAATTGTCAATTAGATCGCGATCGGCTCCGAAAACGACGAGGCCAAGAACCCTATCATCTGCGATGACTCCTCTCCTTCTATCCTCAACGGTCTTGTTGAGACCGGCGTGAGCGGATACAGCTACCAGCCCTTGAACATCAGCTCTATCCCCTATACCGCTCTCTTGATGTGGGGATTGCCCGAGGAGGCGTCCGTCCCGGTCGACTTCTACCACCACTATGTGAACGGCACGCAGCAGGATGGGCTGTTCATTGGCGCCAACAATGTCACTACATGGGCTATTAAGGAATACTCTGATTCTGGTTCCAAGTTGCCGTACTGGTTGTTCCGGTTGTTGGGGCCTGACAGTGAGGATCCCATCACCGGTGCGGCATTGGAGGAGGGTGAGTTGGTTACCTATATTAAGGTTAGGTATTGAATGGGGATTTGCAATTGGGATCTGTGCCTGCAGAATATGGGTTAGCTGTGGAAAGGGATATAGATTCCCTGCTCTGTGAATGGATAACGAAAATACCCGCAGACGGGTCAATCAATATGTTGAAGAGGCGCCCACCAGTTCCCTCGATTAAACTTTTTGTTTTTTTCCCAGATTGCTTCTGCGGATGTAGATCAGTAGTGGAGCAGACACATCGCATGCGGCATTGCATCACGCATGAACATTTTCTCGATCTCGTGGTTGACACCTGCGGCAATCGGATCGATCGGAGTTCGCATCTACGCCGCGGCGGTTCTTTTCGATCGCTTCAGAACGCGATGAGAGGTTGCCTTTTCTACCTGTCTTCAGGGGATACCGTCGTAAATAGCAGCGATCTTTGGATATGTCGTGTCTGCGAATACCGGTATGCTGTATAAATGGGGTGTAATTGTCATGGCTCCTGGAGATCGGATATGCGACAGTCATAGACTCAGTCACAGCGCCAGACATGGACCACTTCGACGCAGGCTCGCTGCGCTCCTACCCATCCACTGTCGCATTGGATAATTGCCCTCCCTCAAACGCGATTTCGCCATGGCGGTCATCCTCCTCTTCCGCTCCCACCATTGAAGATGAATCGCGAGAGGGGCACAGGCGACGGCCCAGCGAGATCCTCCTGGGATTCCCTCGCCCTCCTAGCCGTGCACATGTCGCAACGAAAACCCTCATCTCGAGGCCTTCTATCAAGACGCTTCGTAGGAATTTTATGATTCACGAGCTGCCCCTTCTTCAACAGCCGAACCCGTACTATGACGAATCTGAAGAGTTCAATCCTGTCTATGACCCTGGCTTATCCTATGATCTGATTGCACCATCGCACGATACAAACGAAGCTCCGCCGCTTCATGACCTTGAGCGTCTCGCTGATCTCGTATTCTCATCGGAGCATATGCTCACCATTCTGAACAACCCGCGCTATCTTGCGCAATTTCGCGAATTCCTGCTTGAGGAACGTCCCCGCTCTCTCCATCGGTTGACTTATTATTTGACGGCGCGCAAGGCTCTCAAGGCAATAGACTACGCGAACGGCTTGGTGCGATGCGTCGTCGATGATGCTCAGCCGAAATCATCAACGTCGGGGTTGTTAGGACAGAAGATCGGAGAGATCGCCCACCCGGCACTGCAACAACGAGTACAGGAGGCTCTCAAGGTACTCACTGACGAGGAACTCCCTGCATTTATTACCTCGCGCTGCATCGGCATTACCAGCCGGGTAGTGGAGGAAAGGGTCAGGGGGACCTTACCGAAAAGATTTCAAAGAACAGACGAGGAGAAGGGGTTGGCGGAGGTATTCTGTCTTACGGATCCATCGAGGCGGGACAATCCGATAGTTTTTGCTTCGGAGGGTGAGTAGATTCCTGTTTTTGCTGAGTGTGTGCTCTTTTGCTGATATTTGTTGGTTGTGGCGGGGCGCAGAATTCCATCGCACGACACAGTATGGAATGGACTACGTGCTTGGTCGGAATTGTCGGTTTTTGCAGGGACCAAAGACAAATGCGAATAGTGTGAGGAGAATTAAGGAGGCGATAGAAGCGGGGAGGCATCATTCAGAGTTGTTTCTGAATTAGTGAGTTTGTCTGCACCCATACTGCGATCATTCGCTGACAGTCGAACGATGTAGCCGTCGGGATGGCTCACCATTTATGAATCTCCTCCAATGTGCTCCACTATGCGACAGCCATGGCAGAGTGCGGTACTTTATTGGTGCTCAGATCGATGTTAGTGGATTGGTTATGGACGGCGTCCAGATGGAATCGCTGCGAGATTTGCAACAGCAACAGATGAGAGATGGTGTTGAAGTGACAGATGCACCCCTTGGGATCCAGAAAGACGAGTTTCGTGATTTGAGTGAGCTATTCAGTCCACGCGAGTTGAAGGTCACCCAAGATATTGGAGGAAGTCTCTTCCAGCCGGTGACTTCTCCGGCATTGCGCAATAGCTCCCGGACAAAGTGGTCTGTTGCCGATGGCGAGGATTCTGTTGAGCCGAAGGCGAAAAGAGAGACAAGCATCATGACAGGTACAGCGTTGGTGGGCGCTTACGAGAATGTAAGTATCCCTCACCTAATATGGGGCAGAGGGCTAACTCTTACAGTATCTTCTCGTCCGACCTTATCCATCCCTAAGGATATTGTTTACTTCGCCGTCGCTTCAAATTCCTGGAATACTACAGTCCTCTTTCCTCTCTAGAATTGGGAGCAGTGCAGCAGTCAGGGATGAATTGCTGCATGCATTAATGAGCGGACGGAGCGTCACGGCGAGGATCAAATGGTTGACGAGATATAATGCACAGGGGAGGGATAGATGGGTTCATTGCACGCCGCTGCTGGCAAGTAATGGGGAGGTGGGAGTTTGGATGGTGGTCGTTGTAGACGATGATGAGTGACATTAACCGTCACTATGTTCGTGAATTGCACATGGGCACATCTGAGTAATAGTGAATATAGAGATAAA
This sequence comes from Aspergillus niger, assembly GCF_000002855.4. Classification (NCBI taxonomy): domain Eukaryota; kingdom Fungi; phylum Ascomycota; class Eurotiomycetes; order Eurotiales; family Aspergillaceae; genus Aspergillus; species Aspergillus niger. The sequence goes on along the minus strand of NT_166525.1, from coordinate 823,410 downwards.
ACTGGTCACGTGCTCATGAAAGCGTGATTCTCATCGATAATATGTGTGACTTTCGAAATTCTTCTCATTCCTCATTCAGTCCATAAATCATATCCAAGACTGTATATCTTTACCATCTATTGTTGTCTACCGGGCGAGCAATCCCTCCACTTCCTCATCCTCTCCCTCTCCACCCCTCACCACATCCTCTGAAATCTTGAGTCCCTCTTTTCTTCCTTTCTCCGCATCCACCATCCACACCAGAGGAATAGGCAACACAATCAACACCGCAATGAAGAAGAACCCACTCCTCACCTGTCCTGTCGCATCAATTAGCACCCCGACAATTGCAGGCCCGATAAACGAGCTCCCCTTGTCTGTCGCAGCGTAAAGTGCATAGAACGCAGCCTCCATACCAGGAGGAATCAGCAACCCAAAGAAACTCCGACAATACGAGGACAACCCGCCGGAAACGACGCCATGCACGATGGCAAGCGGGTAAATTTCCCATGGCTGCTGCAGTCCGATCACGCCCCATTTCTTGAATAGGGGAATGTATGCAAGCATACCGTAAAGGGGAATGAGCTCGAACAACGCAATGCAGACCATGATGGTGTGGTTGGACTTGAGACCGAAGTACCGGGAAACAATAGGCCACAGGAACGCTCCTGCCATGCCGGACAATGTCGCAGTAATGGAAAGGAGGGCAACCATAGTTGTGCTCATTTTGAGTTCGGTGCGGGCGAACAGGATCGCTGTTCCCGAGACGGTGGCCATTGCGTCTGACAGGAGGAACCACGCCACGAGGAACACAATCACTTCGCGAAGCTTGAGCGCGATTTTGACCGTTTTCCACAGTGACTTCCACGCAAAGGCGACGAGGTGAAGCCAGATGCGCCAGCGCGGTTGGTGGCTACTCGCGCCGGTTGAAGTAGATTCGAGGGGTGGACCGGGACGGTTGCGCAGCCAGCGCCGGCTCACCATGGTGAAGCTGAACCACCAAATGCCGACGAGCAAGAGCACGAAGCGCAAAGGGAGCGTGCCAGAGGCTTTGGAGATCGAAGTTTTGGACAGAGTGAAGAGGAGCAAGATGCTAAGGATTTGGACAAATACTGCTGCGCAGTAGCCCAGACCAACGCCCTTGGAGGAAATCTTGGTGGACAGCTGCAATTCTGGGGAGGAAGTGCCTGTTGCGCCGCCTAAGCCGAGCCCGGTCGGAGGGCGATGGGTTGGTTCGTCCCCGTCAAAGGATGTGCGGGCATGCACGTATTCGGCTTCTGGATCCAGCCGATGCAGTTCGGCGGCAGATTCCTTGTTGCTGTTCTGAATGGATGGGTCACTTGCGACGAGCACTGGTAGGAATGAGTTCAGTACGACAAAGGATGACCCGAGACAGACGACTCCAACGACGACCAAGAGCGCGCCCAGCACGAATACTGGGGGCGCGATGAAAACAAACAGCATGCTTGTTGCTGATCCAATAAATCCAAATGTGACGAGAAGGGTCTTGCGGTTGTTCTCTATATTGCATTCTCAGTATTGCTTTATGAAACAATAGGGCAACAGATCATACCATAGTCTGCCAGTGCGCTGAACGAGATTAGAGTCAACGCCTGCACCAGAACCGCCAGAGAGAAGGTATACATGGCGAAACTGGCCGTGTTGATCTCTAATCCCATCAGTCCAACCACACACTGCTCATTGGTGTCATCGCGGCGGAACATGGCTGGTGAAGATTCCTTGGGCGCGGAGGGCGAGTCGGGACCGACGCACGGCAGATGGCTGCTTTGGAGGAACCCGCGCTCACGGGCCAATTGCTCCAGTGTGAGGGGAAGGAATGAGCCTATACAAGATCTTTAGCATCGCAGATACCGGATTGGATTCAAGGAAGGCATCACACACCTACGCCGCATACCGCAAACACTTCAGCAGCGATACCATAGGCGTACCATCCCCAGATTTCCTGGCGGCTGGTGGGTGTTGTATCCTCGCCGGGATAGCGCGGCGCGCGGGCCTGGCCATCCTCATCCGGAGGAGAGGCCGGCGGAGATGCAAAAGCCATCAGAGGAAGCGGGAATGAAGAGCAGGGGACCAGAGGAACTTCACAGCAGGTCCATCAAGGGAGAAAACACGATCGAAGTCACATTCGGAGGTCTCGGAGACCTGCGGAGATGAGACCAGCCAGTGTTGTGCTGCTGACTCAGCCAGAGAATGTGCACAACTCACACTAATGCACGCTACGTCATGGGATCCACTTGGACTGTTCTTATCAGAGCAACTGATCCGATCGATTGATATCGGCTTGGCTTGCCGGCTTCACATCTTTTCATGTGCCCTCACTAGATTCCATGTCAGGTTGGTATATCCTTGTGCTTGTGCCCATGCCTGATCGTGAAATCTGCTGCCATGCTACATGTTTCTACAACATCGTTGCCTTATTCCGGGCTCTCTTGTTCATCCAGTGAATCATCCTCTCACGGCTTTAGCCCCTTTAAGACGCGGGCCATTATTTCCTGGGCTTGAGAGTATGACTGGCAGACGGCTATTAAATTGGCAAAAGGTAACACTAGACTGTTGCTATTTCTATGGAAATGTCGCTTAGTCTAGTGCAGCCGGCCACGGGCCGGTTCAGGTGCTTTTCCTCGACTGCGTTGAGCCCTTCCCTGTCAACAACACGTCGATTGTTTCTTCCTCATCTTCTACTCCTCTCCTTCTTCTTCCTCTATCACCACCCTCCAGACACGTACTGTCTTTCTAAATATTCCTTGTTTCGAACACTCTCTTTGATCGTACAAAACCTTTCACAAGTGCTTACCACCCGTCGAGGGTTGCTGGCGCCATGTTCTCAGTTTTCCTCCTCTATTTGCAGCTTTTGCTGTTCAAAATTCTGTACTACATCCGCGGCCATGACAAGAACCTTATCACCAAGTCCGCTGCTTTTGCTCACTTATCTGAGCCCAACATGAAGCTCGAGGCTCCGGAGTGCGGGTTGCCCGGATGTAGCCTCCTCGAACATCACACTTATCTCGACCTCGAAAAAGGAGGAAGATTTCCTCACCTTCGCTGGACGATGCCTCGTTCCGGTGAAGCCAAAGAGTTTGTGCTGATTTGTGAGGATCCCGACGTCCCTATCCCGTCTATGGTTTTTGTCCACGGCCTGTTCTTCGAGATTCCACCTACTTGCTTTGTCGCATATGATGACGACGTTGACAAGAATCCTAATATGCCTGGCCGCGTCACCTTTGCTGGTTGGAGATACGTGCCTAACCTGCTGGGCTCTTCCTACATTGGTGCCTCGCCTCCTTACGGCCACGGATACCATCGCTACATCTTCACCATCGTGGCGCTGAGCGAGCCCCTCGACATTGCTCAGCCTGACAAAGCGACCATCTCAGTTATCAAGGAAGCCATGGTTGGCAAAGTGATCGGCTGGGGCGAATGGTTGGGCACCTTTCAGCGCCACACGCCTCGCTAACTCGCAAAGCTGCCCCTTTGCCATGTCTCTTCGGTTTGTCTCTTAATGCGAGTTCTTACTTTCGACACGCCTTTGGTTCACGCCTAGGATTGATTACGGACAGCTCGTTGGGATGAGATCTGGATAGGATGTGGCGGATGCATTGGCCTTCCTCGGACTGGTCTTCCTTGGAGTGGTCTTCTCTGAACTGGTCTTGTGACTGGTCCTCGTGTGTTTTTTCCCTTTCCGATTCTGTTATTGACTTGATTTTGTGTCGCGACTCGTCGTCGTGTGTTGTTTTTTCCTCCTTCTCTAGTTATGTTCTCGACTTCATGTTTCTCGCGACTGATCACTCGTATGTTATTTTGTCTTACTTCATATGATGCTGGTCTTAGTACCAGTTCAATGATCGGATTGAGCTAACGCGTCGAAACCCAATCTAATTTATCAACTTGCCTGGTCTCACATAGTATATAGGGTACGCCTTGTCCTCGCCCATCGACCCTCGTCGTCGTCCTTCACGCCCCTAGACGAATCAGTATTAGCCACTACCGCGAGCCTAGAACGTATAAACGACCCACCAGAGCTATCCTCAACCTGCTTCATAAACACCGCGAACCTCTGCATGGTGGCCTCAACCGACGACTCACACGCCCGTAGCGTTGCGGGGCCCGAACATCGTCCCCCTCCAACCGCCTCTTTCCCCAACGACACGAATATCTTTTGCAGTGTTTCCAACACTTCCAAGATTTTCATTAAGTTCCTCCCCAGTAGCGTTCTTACCATCATCAGCGATTCCTTTTCGTCCAGCTCTATCTGTCCCAACACTGTCTTACTCCTCATACAGATGAACTGCGACAACGGCTCCTCGAACGCCAACATTGCCGGATCGAACAGCATGTTCCCCCTCGTAATGTTATATGCTATGCATACTGCTTCAAACAGGGAGAGACATTGCTCTGCTAATGCTGGTAGCATCACATATGATGAGTGTGGGCTTTTCCGACAATCTTGGCATTGGAGTACATCCTTGCCGTGTGTGTATACCCTTTGGACAATGTCAAGGACTGTGCCGAGTTCAACAACGGGTTGGACAGTACGGAGCTCAGTAATTATCTGAATCCCGTTGATAGAGCAGGGGCAGTTGGTAGTGGACGGTTCCATTATGCTTCCGTGCTGGGGCATTTGGCACTCCGTTGGCCTTGCTGGCGTGGCTTTCTTGTCGATGGTGAGTCTTATCCTCGCTTCAAATGCTGTGTGATGGAGGGCTTGGGATATGACTCAATCTAGCTTCATGCTTGCCTTCACGTGTCGTTCCATTCAAGTACAACCTCGGTGGGTGTGATTCATGGCAGCCTCACATTTCCGATTAACCTTGAAGGATTTGGCTTTGTTGGTCCAGAATATCTGGACAGCCTGTTCGTCGTGGAACATGTTGTCATTCGACCCGCCGTGGGTTGCACAGATATCGTTGTGACCGGCAGGCTGGTCGACGTATAGCAATGTGGTTTGAATGAACGCGAGAAGCAGATCTTCGCTTTAGCAATAAATTGAAGCCAGTACTGATTGTATTCTGATTTTAGGAGAGACGGGACATCAGAAGGGGGCTATAGGTCAGAATGGTTTTTGAAGAACATGAGTATTTGAATCAAACTAATCACTACAGAGTTGCTGAACTATTAACGGCATTCTTATTGCCTACACCCTGGTCATCCTCTTCATCTGCAGCATGACCTCCTCTAATCTCCTCTCAGTCTCTCTAGTCAATGATATGCGAGCCGATGACTCCTGCGTATAGAGATTTATTCTTTTGACCGTCGACAACAGATCTGATAACTGGCTGTACAAGATCTGCAGGATACAAAAGAATTTGTCACCAGACTGGACGCAGAACTTGCCGACAACCAATGGACACGCATCAATTTGACTCCTGAAATGCAGTCCACCACTCCGATACCGTCTTGCCATATTTCCTGGAACATCTTGCTTGCAGTCCGGCAGCATATGCTCATGGTACCCGTTGTACAGGAGTCTCTGCGTATGCCCGGCCTCCCCGGTCGTTATGGCCTCTAAATTAGTCATTAGACTGTCGATATTAACAACGACGACCATGAGTATATCCTTTTTCGTGATGCAGCAGACGCAACATTTGAGAATTGTGTCGGATACATTCAGCAGCATACGCTGACAATGAAGAATATGGTCAATCGACATATACGGTCCCATTCGTATCGCGATCGACATCTGCCTGAACGATTCCTGGATCGTGTACTCATGACACTGAAATTGATATGCGTGTGGTGCTAGCACGGCTGATACGGGCATCATCTCACCCGCAGGGAGGCCATACAGGTATGGCCTCTTTGTCATCTTAGCTTGAGCAAATGCATTTGTCTCAGTGGCTGTCTGTCTGGTCGGGAAATTATCCATGGCCGAGAACGGCAACGACCAAGCCAGCGGATCCTCTTTCAAATATTTTGCCTCCGACGGAGCATCCATGATGCCAATATTATTATCCAAGGTCGTGGGTGTGATGAATGGTGTATCCTGAATAAAACCTCTCGAAATATGCTTCGGGTCTACTGGAGTACGACCGCCAGTACTTTCAGGCTTGACACTGCTCACAATTGAATCCAGGAGTAAACCTTCCGGCGCGAGATCGACCGGCGGGTTGGCAATGAACTCTTGCACCCAGCTATCGGAGAATAAGTCGAAGCCACTATCCGCGACTGTTTCAATCAACATCACACAGCTATATAGTAACAGGCACAAGAGCGACACTTACATAGAGCCGTGGGAGTAGCCCCATCCAAGAAGCAATCACCCGGTAAACTAGATACCGGATCTATCGCACCAACAGGATCCAAGACACTCTGACTCCCACCTGCCTTGTCCAAGAGCAGGAGAGTATCATCCAACACTGTCTCTTGCTCATCCTCCAGCTTCATCCTTCTCTTTCTGCTGTTGCTGCTGCTGTTATTATTGCCGTGACTGTTCCTGGAACAATTCCGCGCTCGCGAGTCTTGCTTCCTAGGCCCGTCTAGAAACTCACGATCTCGACGATAATCGCTCTCATCGTCGGCATCTTTCTTCTTCGCTGGTCGCCCTAAGCGTCGCGATATACTGTAGACACAGTCGATGTTGTGCTTCTGACACCGTCGACAGGCTGGCTTCTCATGACTGCAGCGGATCTTGGCTTGTTGGCAGGCATTGCAGGTGGAGCGGACTTTGACGCTTTTGGGAAGGGGGTGGGGATGGTCATTCATCTTGAATAGACGTAGGTAGCTTGCCTGAATAGACTGAAACCCAGTAGATTGCAGCACTAAGGCAGACGAATAAACACATTCCAATTCCCTCCGGGGGTACACTACTATTTGTACTATATAAATAGTATACAGCACCCAGTACTACGAATCACAGCAAACCCAACCCAGCACAGTATAAACTCCATAGACAGTATAGACCGCCACGCCATGCCACGCCACGCCACGCCATGCACACGCCCTACCACACAGCAACAAGTTCCCACACAGTAAGCCACCCGTTCGGACGGACGGGTGATAGTCGGTAAGGTTACATGGAGAGGAATCTTCACGTTCCACGCAACCTACTACTACCACACATAGTCTACTACCCACATCTACCTCCTATTTCTACCGCTAAGGCTGAGCCTGGAGCAGTTTACTGTCTGCCCAGGAATCCAGAATCTGAGTTCCTTGTCCTACCTCCTTAGTATCCTCTGCGTGATGGTGATTGGAGAGACATGCTTCTCCGACGGCTGGCTTTGTCTGCACTGAATTGAACTAGAGTGTGCAGCGGTGTAGTATATGCTTGTCATAAGTCCTGTTCAGCTTTGGCCGCTGCTGATGATTGGACATGGCCGAATGAGGCAGGTCTACCCCCTTGTGTTACGTGGGTGGCTTACAGATATGGTAGATGGTTCGTGCGTTTTGATTCATTGACAAGAAAGAAAGAAGGTTTAACCATACCCCTTGTTGGGTCGGTTGGGTTTAGGTTATAGTTAGTGCTAGATGGGCTTGGGCCTGGACCTGGCTTTCTTCTTGGTCATTGCTCATCGCTGGTGTGATGCCTGTGTGGGGGAGTCGGTGGCTGTATGTGTAGGTGTAGTAGCAGAAATACTGCTACTGCTGCTGCTCCTGCTGCTAATATCACGTTCAACGCACCTCATCGAAGTCGTCAGAGCCATACTCATACTCCTAGACGTAGCCACCCCCCTCCCTCGATCCCACTCCCAGTAGGCAAAGAAACCTTATTCCTAACATAAAACCGATCCCCTGCTACGGGCGGCGCCCCCATCCCTGCTGCATCTGCAAATAGTTTCATATCGAATCTTGCTCGTGCCTCCACTCTGGATGGGAATATATGCTCGAAACAAAGCATTCGGGAAATATGTATTCGGGTGGTTGGGTGTACAGGAGGTAGAGGTATCGGTGGTGGCAGTTTGGCGGGGGTTTGGGGGGCGATGTTAGGTTGCTCGTTTTCTGCGTGGATTGTGTGGGTTGGGGAAGAGTGTACTGCTGCTGTTGTTGTTGGAGGAGATCAGGTCGGGCTGGTACCAGTGGAGGATGACGGTTGCTGTGGTCCGGTTGTAGAGACGTCGAGGTCGGGGAAGAGGATGATGTAGGCTTGGTGTTGGGGGAGGTTGATGGTGCTGAGGATTGGGAGGGGTTTCTTGTCTATCATCCGTTATATTAGGTAAATGTGTCAGACGAGGGGGGGTTATAGGGAGAGTGTATACCTGGTATTTGGAGAGTGTCGCTGGGGAGGATTCACGGGGTGTTGGGATAGTGGAGATGGAGGGTCTGACGATAGTGTGAAGGGGATTGATGGAGAGAACTATGCGGGATAGAATGTATGTGGGCTCCTGAATGGTGGTCTTTATAATTTCTATCATCGTAGGCTTTAGTGTAACAGGACGGTGAATATTGTTGACCGGTAAATATTGCAATTCAGTCTCACTATCATGATTCTGCTACCGGTCTATATCTGTCATCTGCACATCTCCATGCCATCCTCTTCACATACACCCACCCCAACAGCGGACACACTACTTCCCCTACCATTCCTCCCACATTCTCGTATATCTATCCAAGTGTACTATGGCTGGATGCACTAGTCCAGTTGCCGCTGCTCCCAGAATGCAACGCACCAGGGTATTCGCTGCCGTGGCCGTGGCGGGCGTAGCGTAGTACAAATCTACAGTTAAGATGATCAGTATAATGTAGGCAACTGTAATGGAGAAACTTGTGGCGAAAATGAGGACAAGAGCGTGGGAGAAAATCGGCATGGCTAGGCTCATGAGCATGGCATAGCTTAGTATGGACAAGGCTGCGAGAAGCTATAATGTCAGTCAACAGCATCGTCTTGGGGATGTCAAGGAACGAGGGGTAATACCGTCAGAGAAAGACAAATTTGGTTCGGGCACGCTCGATTAGAAATGCCCCGAGTTGGTCTGCTTGAGGGATCGGGGACTCGAACTGTCCCTGTAGACGCCGGTAGTTCCAGTCAAGTAGGAGTTCGCTGATAGTTGTGCTAAGAAGGTATCATACGCCAGCAGGTACAAAGACCAGCCCAATGGCGAGGTCGTTCGAACGGTATGTCAGATGGGATAAAATCCCGGCGGTGACAGCGTACTAGCTAGCGAAGAGAAGGCCGCTGTATAGCAAGACAAGCCCGGTGGAGTGGTGCAAGAGGAGACGTAGCGTGGAAAATGGGTTAGAAAGCGTGATCCTGGGAGATTCCTGGCCCTCTGTACATGTAGTCGCAGATGCATATGCCATGTCAATACCATGCCAGGCCAGATTGAGTTCAGCCCTGTGGGGGAAGGGAGCCATCACCTACGATATTGCGACAAGTTGCCGGAAAGAAGAGGAAGTGAGGGACAAAAGATACCCCAGATGTTATTGAAAGAAACCAAAATTTAGCCTTTCAGCCGGGTTGCTGGCTTAGAAGTCCCCCAAGAAGGGGTCCAATAGATGGAACGAGCATGATCCCCAGAGATGTGATGTTCATATAAGGGCCGCGCTCGGCGGAAGTTAAAACGTCTGCAGCCACAGCAGAAGCGAGCGAGACCTTGACATAGCTGGCTCGATCAGTGCGACTGGTAATGAAGAGGCAAGTACGGCAGATAAAATGATGAGCCGTCTCTGGCGAACTGTGAAGACACAGTATGGCTTCTTTGCTGGCTGGTCAGCCGGCAGGGCAGTAGCTTCGGTGGCAGGCTGGCTAGCTGCCATGAGAGTTGCTTGACCTTGCTGACTGTTTGACATCATCCTCGACTCTATTACCGAATTCATACAAATCCAGCCAAGAATACACTACTTCTAAATCAATATTGCATGCTCGTGAAAGTCATAAATTGCTCATCACCTAATGTAGCATCCAACCATACTTACATCCCCGGCAGTACTCCTCCCTCTGCCTCCCCCGTGTAGATGTGGGATGGCCGCAACAACTTGCCGCGCATCACTGTAGACTGTTAGAAAGTCCCGATATCCTACCGTCACATCACTGCTTACACATGTACTCCCGCCAATGCGTCATAATTCCCATGATCCGCTGGGCCAACATAGCCATTGAGATGATCTTCGGGTAGAAGCCATTACTCGTGTCAGCATCTGGTCCAATCGAGCAATGTCGTTCTTCGGGCGCCGTACATGGCTGTAAAGACAAAATTTCCGGAAAAGTCACCGTTCACGTACAGCCCCTGCTCTTTGAAGTAGGCATCAGTTGGACAAACTCTCGCTCGGCTAGTTTGAGGGGATTGTCGGCAGACAAATCCAGATTCTTCAGTATGGATTGGATTGGCGGCACTCGCGGATTGATGCCTTTGTACGAGCGATGGCCATACTCAAACACCTTCACGCGTCCCTGCTTCACTCTCTGGCTATATCCTGGTATATTCCCGGATTTCCAAGATCTCTCAAAGTTCTCTTGGCAGATTCTGTGGCACCGAAATGCAGCCGTCCCCACGCCGAGCCTATGGCGGTGATCAAAGAGAAGATAGGATCCGTCAAGGATTATGGTGTGGCCAGGGCAGAGAAGACTGTAAATGCCATTCCGTGGTCCGAGTTGAGAATATCAAACTGCCGGAAGCAGGACAGCTTGACACGACCTGGCCGACCTGTCCTTGGGACAAGTCCAGCCATCACAAAAGACTTTTCATAGTATGATCTCCCCCTCGTCGGCGGCGTAAACCGTAGACCCTTCCGGTGACTATTCGCGAGGCCAGATACCACAGCATAGGCTGCCACAGTTCGGATCATTACACGGTCGGTATCTTCAGGACTTTTTCGAAACATATTAGCATCATGCGATGCCGTAATCATGTCAGGGTGGCTGGCTAGACAAGCAGAAATGCCAGCAACTATGAGCGGCAGCGGCGACGAGGTGCTTCCAGACAGCCAATCCGTTAGCAATGGCAGGCGCAGATCACATTTACTTACGGATGGGTCCAAACCGTTCTCTGCACATCATCTGGCACGGCTAGCATGGCTTCTGTCAATTTGTGGCTCAAACCATCCATGTGCGGCATCGTCGGATAAGACCCCGAAACAAGGCGATGCAGTACGTCCTCGAGGTCGATTTCACTGAGTTACTCCAAACTGTGGCCGCCGAAAAGAAGCAAGCTCCTTTCAAGATCCCTAGAATAGTCAGATTGTTCCGCCACTGCAGTGGACCTCGCACGAGAAACTTATGGCCGTCTCCACAACAGTAGTGTTTCTCACCCCAGGTCATGTACCCTGAGGCCACCCGCGACCTGATCTGCGCGGTCGGTTCCCGTTCCTGTGGCTCTGATCTTCGTGAAGTCCACGGCTGAGACCGCCTTTCTTCGAATTGGGATCTCATATTGCGCATCGGTGTGCGTGTCTTTGACATAAGTATCTCGGAGGACAGTGGATTGACGATGTTCCGTAGCGGGTTAGCTAGTTGGGCTCTGTTGTATAGATGCACCGCAATGTAGGCGATACCATCATTCAATTTAAGATCACCTAAGACTGCGGCATAATGTCCCGGTGATTAGCGGATGTCCACAGTAGCAGAGTGTTTCGGATTTCCAAGACTTTCGATTGTGTTGCTTGACAATGTTGCTTCCCAAGTATCGACCGTCAGCAAAATCCCAAAATTTCGTGCTGCTTACTCGGCTTCTTGCGGAGTAAATTTCTCGCGTGTATGGCAATTAGCTATGGTGTCACCATGTTCAATCCGCCGTGGCATGTCTTTTCCAATCGCCGCTGAACACTGCCTCTTGACATCGGTAGCCATATCTGACCCTCTACATGCCTCTCGGCGATCAAAAAATATTGGTCAAAATGAGTAATATTCCAAGAAACGATAGTTGATTCAGGTGAATACATCATTAACTACATTGCATAATATTCGTCATATCATAGCATGCCTTGTGAACCCTCCATTCGGTGTTTGCTTACTCAGGCATATGCTTGAAAGGCTTAGCCAGGTGCTCCTGGCAGAAAGGAAGCTTGCCAACGGTCCAGATCTCGGTGTCCTAGAAGGGATTCAGATCAGCATGGGGCCTATTCCACGGGATCGCAGCACATACTGGCTTGAGGGCTTTCTTGATCTCCGTGTCCAAAGTACCAGCTTTCAGAGCGATAATTTCTGGGGCCGCGTCGGGATCGTGCGCGATGGGAGAGCCACATTCCGAACAGAATAGACGGTGCACCGCATTGCCGGAGGATCCCGTTCCAGACCACTTCTTGAGAGGTCCATTGACAGTCAGTTTGTCCTTGGGGACAACAGCAACTAGAGCTGTTGGGAAGGTTAGTAACCATGGTACGGCCATGCTTAGTTCGAACCGTGGGGGTAAGCCAAGGAGAGCACCTACAGTAGGTTGACCCGCTCTGACGCTGGCAGTCGTCACAATGATCGTACCCCACGAGGAGGGGTGCATCAATGTCCACGGTGTAAGTGACAGCCTTGCACAGGCAGTGGCCGGACAAAGGCATTCTGACAATAATTGGACGGGGAATCTGGAGGGTGTTGGAGGATGCTGATTGGAGAAGGGGAGACTGAAGGCGACCAAGGTGCTCACGAGATGAGGACCCTCGAGAAAAGTGGAAGACGAGGCGGCGTATTTATAGCTCCCATCTTGCCCCATCCACAATGTGTTGAGATGATTGTCACCCAAGGATCCGGATGGGCGATAGAGAGGAAGAAGCCGTTCTCGTTGACGACATGGCTGGATGGCTGGAATTGGCGCTGGCCGCGACCGTCTGAACAATTTGTCATGGCCTGAAGAGGGGGGCGCCTTTGCGTCACGGGACGAACTCTGCTTCGTTCTTCTCCTGCTCGTCACCGCGCCAATTCCCCACTCCTCGTCCCTCGATGCGATGCACGGTTTCCTTCTTTGTTGCGCCTCAAAGAAACTTCTGGTCTTGGCCCCTTGCTTACTTCTCGGACTCCATTATCAGCTGGCTCATCTCTCAACAGGTTTCGCGGCTGTTTGTGCGGTAAATGCGGAGTTATGTCGGGAACCATTCGCTCCCTCACTGCACTGCCCTGCACTCTCACCAATCATCCTCCTGCTGCCCCATATCAATCAGGATGCTGATCGCGCACTTGACATGCCGCCATCCTGAAATGGTGTGGGCGGTTGTTCCAATAGACGTGTCGGATCTCGTCCATAAACCATGTTGACCGGATAAGGTGCAGTGGTGGTCCCTCTTTCCATCCTACTCTTTCCGGACAAAGATTTGTCACGCTCTACCCCGGAGATGACCGGCAAGGTGCACTGAGTTAGTCCATAATCGTGGATATTTGAGATTCCTGGTCCCGGATGGGCGCACTGGCCGCCGATCGCTGGCCGACAGCTCCGCGACACGCGGGTCGGCGGGGGAACTTGTTGAGGTCACCTCAAAGCCCGTGAACTATCCGGTCAACCGAGCTAAAGACGAAGTCCTGCGCGTTACTCCACACAATACGTGAGCTCCGAGGCATATTGTTTGTGTTTGTGTCGGGAAAAAGCAATTATTTGCTCACCGATTTCCAAAAAATTGGGCGAATGTTAGATCTGCGCGGGGTATCCCTGTTCAACATCTCGAGTCAGGTATCCGGCACAATCTTCAGGAGGCTTGATACATAAGCAAACGCCATGTTTGATCTACGAGTCGACCTATCATCTTCTTGATTTGAAATATTGTCCTCTGGAGTACCACTATGGAGCTGCTCGGTCTTTGGACATGGAGAGCTTGTACACCATACATCGTTGCCGAGCACAAACACCTGCAATTGCGTTGGACATCGTTATCCTTAGGTTTGCTCGGTCCTAATGGCCTAGACCGCCATTCGGCATATTCTGCTTACTCCTGGGTTTTGGCGCTAAGTGCAGCCAGATGCGCGATAATGTCAAAGGATGGCCCCCGATCAGACCTGGCAGAGCATGCCTGACAATGCCACTGCATCATCGTAGTTGGTTTGAGGCAGAGCTGCGGTTGTGACAGCTACAGTTCACGTTCAACTCACTGCTCTCATGCAGTCTACAAGATGAAAGAACCAATTGGCATCGCTGCGGAGAAATAACCTTTCTAGGTAGGAATTTATGCATTTCATCACTCTGCATATGCAAAGCCACGCAGAACCAAGCATCTCAGCCCGATTATTGCGTTCATAGTCCAAAATCTTAGAATACAGTGTGCATAATGAGCGAAAGGCATACAAGGTATGAGATTGGAAAAGACGAATCAGCAAAAGTGATCGATGATCACACCTGGAATCAGTAAATATTAAACATGACAACCTATCAATGGCTTTCCAAACAACATCTGTAATCAGTTGTCGTAAGCTACCTACAAAAAAAGAAATATCCCTTTGGGAGGCTTGAGCTCGTAACATTAACATCGCTGTCCGTGAAACTACTACATGCCAAGACTACTAAGCGAGACAAATAGATACGCCTACACCGTAAATGTGATGATATCTTATATAATTCACCGAGGACAGGAGCCAAATTTAGCCGTCTCTCCTCGCTTCCAAGAGCGATAATAATTTAGTTACTATCTTATGCCCGAATGTACAATTATACATCGCTTATCTCGAATAGAGTAACATATAAGCTTATTCTTGAAATGTATAAATATAAGCGATAGCGAATATGTTCTGAAACAGTCATAATACGTACTGATGGCTTTTTATGACCAATGGGCAATTTGAATGGGATAGAATATAGGCTCACTATGGCCTTGTCAGACTTGAAACCCATGATTGTAGACGAATCAGTCCTGATAAGCATGTTCAATTTTATCAGCAGCACTCTAGGCCAATTGTTAGCTGTAGTCCAGACCAGACAGGGACGCTCAGGTCCATCCATCTACTCTCACTTACCTGCATCTGTGCCGCAATCCCACCCCGTGGGTTTTGTCCGCCATAGATCGTCGATTCAGCATGTTGAGCCTCCCTCGCATCATCCTTCGTAATGTACACAGGAGCCTCTCCCGGTACAGCAGGGACTCCAAGGGCCTCATTGCGATCGGCTATAGATTGGACTTGCGCGGAGACGGACCCGGGACCGGGTGGCTTGTTGAAGGCGCGGCCCTGCATCAGACATGAGAATTAAATCTCTTGGTTTATCTCAGAGAGAAGTAAAACCATGATGTCCTTACCTCAGCCGCGTGAAGCTCCCGAGCATCATCCTGTGTTATGTGGCTCTGTGGCTTTCGCGATAAAGCCTCCAATTTCGCGTCGGAATTCATCTGCTTCATGGCCAGGCTTTGTGCTGTTGCTGTTTGCTTGGGTCAATACAATGCATCAATGCCTAAAAGTAGTATGAACGCACCTGCTGTTCCACCTCTAATGGGCCCACCACCGCTCAATTCGCTCTCGGTCTGGGCCAGAGCAGAGACATCCCCTGGGTCAATGCGCTGGCCGCTTTCCACGACGCGCTTCAATTCAGGGATATCTGGAATTTCAGAGGACATGATGTACTGATGAATGTGGGATTTTCTGTCTCAATAAGGGATTTTCATGTTGTTTGATGTTTATATGTCGGATCGACGCGTTGTGCCAGCGGTGATGTCACGGTGAGTAAATCGAGCATTGTGCCCGCCTCATCCCCTTTCGCCACTCCCGGGCACGTCAGGTTCAGGACAAGATCCTGTATTACTAGCGAGCAGAAGTATTAGTATAATGGCAAGAGTGAGGTAGCGACACCTCTATCATGGTCTCTGCATCCGGAGTTCAGCTCGAGGTCTACAGGTCGGCTTTCCAAATACCCATCTACTGACAACTAAAGGGCACCCATGAGACGGCTCCATACAGCGTACGATGCTAGTTGGCTTATAATATTACTGATATCGTGGCTACTACCATATAATCTGTTGGGTCCTTTGTCACCACTCCGTCTTCACATGGCTCTACAGACAGACTTTGCAATTATTACACATCCATTACTGATCCACATCAGCCACTTTACAAACCGGTCATTGCGCCTCGAATACCATGGACATTTGCGATGGCTACTTGGTGAAATGACAGATTAAAGCAACCTCTGTCACGAATCCAACGGTGGGGAGCAATTCCACATCGAGACACCTTCATGAACGTCAGTATACGTTTACGAAGACTATCTGCCCCACGGGCACCCAAGTGCTTGGATTACAACGGTCCCGAAGGACACGCAAGCAACTTAACAAGTGTCATGTCACATCACTCAATGTAGCAGCAAGTTTCCGGTGCACTTGTGGCACTGTAACATCATAGTTCGCCAAGAGTGTGGTCTGATATAGAAGCTAAGTCTGGATACTTGGCCGGCAACTTGCAGATCTTCAATGAAAGATAGCTACCCATGCGTCCCGATCTATAATCGTGTTACTTAGGGGGTTGCAGTGCTGTATCAACGACGTGGTACGCTACATATGCGCTTGGCCGCATCAGCAACCATAGGGGTTGGAAGGAAAAGGGAGGCAGATTGTGTTACTGCTGATGGTGGTTCACACATGTGGCCTTCTGATGACATCATCTCAAGTCGGCAGTTGATCCAAGCCACTGGGACTAGTCTCTTTACATGAGTCTTGTAGCCTAATGTTGGTGCAAGCCTATAGGAGCTATGGTAGTTGGGATATCCTTTCCTTGTTAAGGGAAAATGTCCTAGCAGTTATACCATCTGCGTGGAGGGGCGCATATGCGTGAGATTGTAGCATCGCGAGAGTTTCCAGTCTTGCAGCCTCATAGCATGTACTAGTAATTATCCAGGTTCTCACCAATAGTGAAGACTTGAGTATGGTACTCGCTATTAAGTAGCGGTAGAATCAAGATATGCATACACTGTTTGGTTATAACTTAAAAGAATCACTGTCGCTAAAATATATATATTGCCTCAATCGCCTCATGGATCTATCAATGATTCTGCTCTTCTTATAATCTTTCAAAGCACAGACTAGGGAATATATCCCCATCTATATCTTCCTCTTCTTTTTAAAGTACTGCTCAATTTAAGTTTGAGTTGCAGGTGAAACAATAAATTGTCCTAGAATCACAGCGATAGCGATAAGCCACAAAGCCGGTACCGGGATATGGTCCAATGATATTGCGCCTTTTTCCGAAGTCCCGTGATTCCAGAGGCCGGTTCCGGCAAAACAAGGCTTGATGACCAAGAAGTTCCCAATGGATGTATTTGGAGATCTCTAGGCAGCAAGAATCAGCTTGGCTTGTAGTTTGACTGGTCATGGATAGGCCCATCATTTTCAATTTTATTCACTAAAGCATCTCTCTGTCGAGTGTGGATACCTCCGTATATATTTTTGTCAGGTTATCACGCGACGGAGTCTTCAACATTACTAACTGTCATGTTCCTTGGCGGCTCGGCCCCTACTTTTGTCTAAGTACTCTTAGTAAGAGTTGATATAGTTAGTTCTAGTATTGACAAATTTCCGTCATATCTTGGTTTTGTATTAACTTCGTCAGGTAGGCTGTTACATTCCAACACTTCCGACTTCTTAAGACATTGTATCGGAGATTAGAATGGAGTTATCTCCGCGCGCTGCTCTGGAGCCGAATCTTCGCCGCCGGCGTCTCCAACGTTCATCATCGCAACAACAGCAGCATGAGCCACCGGATCATAGAGCTCGAGTCCGCATACAAGATGCATCGCGTGAAATGGCATCTGGCGAGCGAACGTAAGTAGTTATCGCTATGTATAGTGACACGAATGCTAGATTCGCCTGCCCAAATGCATAACCAGTACTAACATGGATGGATAATAGACCTTCACCATCGGTGAAACGAGGTAAAAAGGCCTGCACTGAGTGTAGGCAGCAGAAGGTATGGAACATGAAAGCATGAGCCTCTTTCTGATGATAACGGAAATGGGATTTGGTATCTATCAATGGCTATTTCTAACCGAATAACAGGCAAAATGTGACGCCTACTTGAATCCCAGTCAGGCATGCTCGCGTTGTTCAAAGCTGAACATTCAATGTATTATATCGGATCCCTTTCGCCGGGAGCACAAACGCAAGTATGTTGGCTCTATATTTGAAATGATTGACAGGCGATAAATTGTGACCAATTCACAACAGGCGACTGTCCGAGCTCGAGCAAGAGACCGACGAGCTGCGACGAAGACTGCGATATGCACAACCCGATCCATCTCGACCCTCGCCTATCGCGATGCTAACGGCTGCGGCTGAGATGGGAGTTAATTCCGCAGCTGTTGAGGGCGACTTGGCTTTCCATACTCAGTCACATACACCCCCGGTTGAGGATTCGCAACACGTTTTACCTTCTCCTGGACTAGGACCGCCATTACCGGGACCGGGGATGATTTCAGGTGTACGCGCCCCCGATGCGACGGAGCCCCGCTCACTGAACAACATCTACCTGACCGGAAGTGAGATAGACGAGCTCTTCCAGATGTGAGTATATTTTTGCCCCGAAAATATCGTTTTGGGCGTTCTGATGCGGAACAGCTTCTTCCAACAATATGCTCCATTCCTTCCAATTCTTGACCCGGAAACCACTCCAAATGTGTACTATACGCATTCACCGTTTCTATTTTGGTCTATAGTCGGCATTGCGTCCCGAACCTATCCCAAAAACCCAACTCTGCTAACTGCTCTTGCGCGCAATATAAACGAAATGGCCCTACTCTCTATCATATCAGGGAGCTCAGCCTGGCACTGCATCCAGGGGCTGCTGCTAGTTCTGACATGGCCATTCCCGAAAGATGCCACTATGGCGGACGTGACGTTCCCATTAAGCGGCATGCTTCTCCATATTGCCATGCAGAATGGTTTACACATTCCCATGTCCAGTCATGAATTTTCCAAGAGAAAGAGGCTCCCTGCCCCATCAGAAGCGGAAATGATCAGACGGTCAGAGCTCTGGGCTCATTGTGTTATCGTCTATCAGCGGTACGTGCTTCGCCCCGGTATTTGGTTTCTTCCTGCTAACTGGTACAGTACGTGTGTGATAAAGGGACAACCCCCTCGCTCTCTAGTAAACCTGGAACTGGATGGGGACCTGAAACATTCGTTGTTCCAGACGATCTCTCCATCGCTAGTGCTTGAACTGAAGTGCGAGGATCTGAAAACTCGGTGTAGTACAGCAGTACTGGAGCTCGGAGTCCGGAACATATCCTCTGAACAAGAGAGATCGCTCGATATACTCTTACGGGCGTATGATGACCAAGCAGTTGATCTGGAGGTGCAGGCGTTCTCAGGTAAGCCCTTTTATCTTCGCATGAGTAATCATATAATCTAATACAGATTAGCGTACGACAGGTTTGCTACGAGCATGTGCCGTCTGAGTATCCAAATCTTCCACCTGTTCCGAAATCCCAGTTCATTCTCATCAGGCTGTCTGGCAACTCTGACGACTGCCGCATGTGACACTATTAGCAGCATACATAGTCTGGGACAAAGCATGGCCGGTTATGCTACTTCTCCCATCCAGATGAATTATGCGTTGCTTCTAGCATCCTCAGCCCTCCTACGGGTCCTGAAAGGCCCCCAATGGGCTACCATGGATGTTGAAAAAGCCAAGGCATCTTATTTCACTGCAATTAACCTGGCCAAGCAAATGTCAGTTTACAACTTCGATATCGCGGCCAAGACTGTCATGGTATTAAGCCAACTATGGAATAGCACCAAAGCGTTCCGGAAGGCAGATGGGAGTGAATACCTCGCTCTTCGGATCCGGAGCCGGTTGGTCGTCAGTCCTGTTATCGATACGGTGTGGTGGTGGCGAGAGGAGTTCGACCCCCAGTTCTATAGCACGGTCACTTCCCAAAGCAATGCCCCGGAAGGTACGGCCATGCATCCTGGTAGATACGCACGGTTACTGACGCAACTTTCATATACGATAGGAGCCGATGCAAACCGCGACAATCTAGCTATTTCAGGGAACGTGTCTGGAGGCTCTACGGATCGGCCAGATATCTCGTATTTTGACGAGCAATTCCAGGCGGACTTCGAATGGGCATTAACGGATGAGTTTCTCTTCGCTCCCACCGAACCGTACGGACCGCTGTAAGTCACCAATCTGTTTGCGAGATGCGAAAAATCAGGGTGGAAGTCCATGATGGCAAAGTCCGAACTACAAAACAAGAATTCAATCCTCGACGCAAGACCATCATTCGATCGGCTTACATGGGCGGAGAGACGAGCAGTCTATCGCGTGACTCCGATAGCCAACATGAACCACCAATCATCAAAGGGGAAAGAGAGGGGGGGCGACAGGAAACGCCAGATCATGGGATGGAGAAGCATAAGGTTCAAGCCAGCCGGCCGACCCAACGGAGCCCCGTTGGCGCAGGGAGCTAAAGCAAACCTGGCATATGCAGTTGACCTACTGGACGTCTCAGTGCCTGGTGGTCGCATATTGGTGTGCATGCCCCTGTACTCATGGCTGAAATAGGCGTTTTGTCCGGCTAAACCGTAAGCACACTATGTGTCCCTGTCTTGGATAATATTTCTTTATCTACCTCGTATCCATTAGACGCGGTACCCACCCCAGATCGGGGCTTCTAGTCTAGCCAGCAAACGGGCTAGATTGGAGATGTAGCGCAACGTTGACACCAACTCATCTAAGTGGTTCATGGCGAGTCCAGGATGCATGGGTTAGCTGGCCCTGGTGTTCAATCTAATCTTGTTGCCTTCGAGATCACTCTGGCCCCTCGCGTTATCGGCTGATAGGGCAATCTTCATGCTACATGCCAAGGAGTCAGCACTCCATTCAGCCATCCGGTGGCTCTTCAGTGGCTGCGCCTATCTTTTCTTCTCGGCAAAAGTAGGCTCGCTTAGAGGGAAAGTATCAAGAGGCGTTCGAACTATGGAGTGCACCGGCACGTAGAAGAGGGAGGGGTG
>NT_166525.1:771918-802538 GCF_000002855.4 Aspergillus niger | reverse complement strand
AAAAATTCTATGCACAGAGGTTCATTCCTTCTTTCATTTCCTCCGAGTATCTCAAACCTTAGGAGATACACCACAGCCCCTGATTCAAGCCGAACCAGGCTGTCTCCTCTTCATACCGACCTGCAGTCCGAGGGGCTTCCTCAAGAAACCCTCTCTCGTCTCCATAGGACCCTCCTGCTGCATCTCGAACTCGAAGAGGCGGAACACCGTACCGCAGATAACCAGGAGTTCCATCTCCGCGACGTTGCGACCGACACAGGCTCTGGGGCCCGTGCTGAAGGGAATGAAAGCGGCCTTCTGGCGGGGGGTAAGGCGGGCGGGGTCCCAGCGCTCAGGGACGAATTGCTCGGCATCGGGACCCCAGATCTCCTTGGAGCGGTGGATGGTGTAGCTGGGCACGGAGACAACGTCGCCGGGGTAGAAGGTGTGGCCGGAGATGGTGACGGGGGGGTTACCAGCGGGGATTTCACGGGGGAGACCCATGGCGGAGGTGCTGTGGATACGCATGGTTTCCCAGATGACCCATTGGAGGTAGGGGATATCCTTGACCATGGCGTGGGTGGGGACGTCGACGTCTTGAGGGATGGCTTCGTCCAGGACCTTGTGGAGTTTCTCGATCACACCGGGGGTGCGCATGCACCAGTAGAGGATGGCGCAGGAGGTGTTGGAGGTGGTGTCGGATCCGGCGATGAGTTGGGTCAATGCCTCGGCGGTGAGCTCGGCGCGACCCAGCTTCTCGCCGTTGCTATCCTTGCCTTCCATGAGACGGGCGAGCAGGTCGACACGGGTGTTGTTGGCCATGACTTCGGGGCGGAGACGTTCGTTGACGCGGGCGACGGCAATACCAGCCAGGTCCTCGACGGCTTGGATACCATCACGGAAGAAACTGTCGGGGAGATACTTGGCAAAGGGCTTCAAGGCCGGGTAGCAGCCCAGGGTGGCGGAGACTTCACCGCGGCGGTTGAGGACCTCGACGGCTTGGACGTAGGAAGGAGGCGAGTCGGGAGTCTTGCGCATCTCGGCGAAGTCCTTGCCCTTGTCAAGCATGCCGAAGGGAGCGCCAAAGGCCAGGTCACCGATGATGTCAAAAGCCAAGTAGTTGAACCAGTTCAGGGCGTCCAGGCTGGCGAACCCAGTCTTGGGGTTGCGCTGGGTATCCGCCATGCGGTTCCATTGCTTGACGAAGAGCTCGATGTTGCCGTGAATGTACTGCTCAAACTGACCGATAGACTTCATACTGAAGGTGTGAGACACGGTCTTGCGCTTGCGGGTGTGCTCCGCGCGGTCGCGCGTGTTGAAGAGACCACGGTGAATGGAGACAAAGGCATCGTAGAAGTCACTGAACAAGAGTAGATTAGCTTCCGGGGGATAATTCTACCTGCCAGGAGCAGATAAATACAAGAGGCGAGGGGCACGTACGACTTCAGGAAGCCATTTCCGTGGCCGTAGACAGCCTGAATGGCGCCATCATCGGCGATGGAGGTGTGACGAGGGGCGATGCGAACGAGCTTTCCATATTTCTTGTGAGCGTTGTCGACGACGACAAAACGGTGACCGCGACGAGTTTGCAGGAGCAGCCAGAAGTTGGTGAAGGCGGCCAGACCGGGGGCGGGGATATCGCGGAGGTGAGCGCGCTTTAGGTAAGGAAGGAGATAGTAGAGGACTAGCAGGGCTAGACCCAGATAGGCCCCGTAAGGTGACAGGAGCAGGGCGAGCATGATTGTTTTTGTGGGGGGAGGGGAGGAAGCTGGTGAGTTCGGAAGTTAACACCGGCAAATGCAGCCAGGAGAAGCAATTCCGCAGCCGCCAAGTGCAGCCGGGAATGTGGGTGCCAAGGAGACCATCTTACCTCCGAAATGAAATAAGCAACTATAAGGTAATATATCGAAAAAGGATGGCTGAAGAAGAAAATAATATCAGTCACAGTCACACTTACTTCACTCAAGTATCGCCATGGGTGAAGAGTGTTTCTTGTCGAGAAAGTGGTTGATCTGTCATCTCCCTTTTTTTTGAGTTGAAGTGCAGGCTTATTTATGGCAGACGGGCTCCTCTCGAACCCCGAGGCAAAGCCAGGCAACGGAAGGGAAAATCGGGAGTCTCTGCTGAGCCGCGACTGATCTGCCAGCCGATTTGCAGCGCCGGCCTCTTTGCCCTCCCCCGCCTCTGCTCGGTTGTTCGTGTACGTCCCGTGGGGTTGGAGGGAGATCCTCACCCAAAGGGTCCATACTTTGAACGGCTCCATGGCTATCGACAGCATACAGCCAGTGAGAGCATCGCGAATGGTCAACGGCGGTGGTTTCTATTGATCTCGTGACTCCGGGGAGGCGAGAGTTACGGAAGCATAAAGGCAATTGATCTCCATGACTAATGATGTTATGTACACAAATCGTAACTTGTGACTAGTTACAGCACCAACTCCTTACTTACTCTATTAGGCAACATGTTCCGACCCGTCTTTCGCAATCCTTCTGATCCTGCTGATCCTTGTGTTCCAGCAGTACTTTGGACGTTGGTAGAGCCGTCTATCTATCCCCTACCAGCTATTCCCCTCCACGCGGTACAACCCATTCTTCCGCTTCTCCGCCTCCCATCGCTCAATCCACGCCTTCATGCGCTCCCGACTTTTCCGGCTACCTACGTTCACTGTCGGGATCACCCGTCCGATCCGGAGTGCGCAGCAGAACATGCTCAACTCCCGAAATGAGCTGTGCTCACTGTACGGCACTCCAAAGCATGCGCTTTCCCGCGTACTCCCTCGCTGTGGCACCAGGTCTTTCGCAGAAAAGGGCGTCTTCCAATGTGCCGAATTGAGCACCACCGACACCGGTGGGTTGTCCAGCATTCGGCCAGCTGGCGGGCGATACGTCCACCCGGTTGGTCGAAATCCCACCACCCGCGTGAAGTGCGGCTTCATCGAGTCCAGGTAATCCGCCAGCGTTTCCGCCCGGATCTCGAATAGCGTTTGCATATGCACCTGCGCCTCCGTGGGATCGTCTGTCAGCAGCGATGACAGCTCAGCATCCTCGAGGCACGCACAGACGCGCTGCTTAGCTGGCGTCGCGTAGATCTTGCTCTTCAATGCCCGTGCGATCCCCAGACAGATGCGTTCTTTGCCGATGCTGTACGTCCCTATTACTACCAATAGCCGGCCAGGGGGGCGGCTGTCTTGCGTCGGAGACGGGCGGGATCCAGTCACAGCCGTAACAAACTTGCTCAGCATTCCGCTTTTTCCATTGACTGGTCGTCCAAACGCTCGTCCATTGGTGTCGTTGGCGTCCCCATCGAGCTCAACGCAAAGTTCTGCGCAGGCTTGTATGACATCTTCTTGGCCAGGGAATGCATACTTGGGGCTCAAATATGTAGTGTCCAGATAGCAGGCATCGATTCGTTGCTGGCGAGCCTTGCCGGTTGCGGGGTCAGCAATCTCCGGGCGGAGAAGGGCATGTTGCACATGAAGCGGCGAGGCGCGAAAGTCACCACAGTGGAGGACACGATGTGTTCTCTGCGAGGGACCCGATCCCATTGATTTCTCGAAGAGAAAGATGGCGCTCCCAGGACAATGATTAGCCTCGATCAAAGTCACCTGCGCTCCTCCTGTATCCGGGATTTCCGTCTTCCGCTCGAACTCAAGTGGTACAAGCCACTTCCGGTCGACCTTCAGTTGCTGGCACACCAAGTTGGCCGTAGGTCTGCTGCAGTAGATTGGTCCATGGCGCCACGACCCCGTCAGGCCGATGTAATGGTCGCTGTGGAAGTGACTAAGGAAGTACGCATTACATCCCTCTACGGCTCCGTATCGAAATGCATCCACACAGAGGGAGAATCCAGGGATGATCTTGTAGAACGGACACGTCCGTTGATACGCCTGTTTGCCACGGGACGCAACCTCGTTCGCCGCCGCTGCACTCCATGCTGTATCTTCCGCGTTGCCGGCCATGAGCTTCGAAAAAGCCGACCTCGTCCCTGCGACCCCAGAGGCATATGGGTCACGCTGCGCTGGTCTCGCAATAGCAGCCCTGTCCGCAAGGCCCATTCCTTTCGTAGTCTTTAGCTCCGGTCCCGGCTCCGGGTCCGGGTCTGCCTCCGCCTCTGGCTCGTGTTTCAGCAACTCCGTAGGCTTCCCATCAAGACAGTCATTGACATGTACCGAGACATCCTAGAACAACCATTACCACCAGCACCAAAGACACAATCCTCACAACTTACCGTCTCGGACAAGCCTGTCAAAACAGCCTGACATACGGGACACACCGGCGCTTCGCATCCAAAATCTTCACCCAAAACCCCGCTATCATCAAATCCAATATCACCCTTGTAATCCTCATCGTCGTCAAATGCACCTAAGAAGTCTTCTTCCCCTCGAAACTCGTCCTCTTCTAGATCGTCAAAATTCGCGTAATCATCATCGGCGTGGCTCGTGGCTTCTCTTACCGGTGGTGTGTCGACATCGACTGCGGGGGTCCGGGTTTCATCCGCCGAGTTTGTCTTCTCATCCAATACCCCGGTCTCATTCTCAGTCCCATTCTCGTATTCCCTGAACTGCTCAAGATCCTCGCTCTCACTATCCGACTCATCAATGAACGGTCCACTGACTGATCGAGACGGCTTCGGCTTTGACTTCTCCTCAGTGCCACTCTCACTCTCCGTCTTCCTCTTCTTATCCTCCCCACTCCCATTATCAATGTCATCTTCCAGCGCAATAGCTTCCCCAACCCTCCTCTTCTTCACACTGCCCCCATTCTCCTGGAACCGTTCTTCTTCTTCTCCTTCTTCCTCCCAAATATCCTCCGGTGTCTTTTCCCTGACATAGTCCCCTCCACTCGTAAGACTAACCACCTTCTTGGCATCCTCCAAAAACAAACCCCCGGCACCAGCAGCCCCATTCCCACCCCTCACCCCCGAGGAGCCCTCATTACCAGTATTACTTCTCTCCGCCTTCGTCGCGAATTGCGTAATCCGCGATTGCCGGGACGTAGCTTTCGGCGGGCCGTCCGCCTTCTGAAAGAAACTGAGAAGACTGGTATTGCGTTTCGTAGCTTTCGACTTCGCGGGTGTTGCGCGGGACGGCGTAGAGGGCTTTCTAGGAGGGAACGGCGTAGGCATTGCTCAGGCTTTGTGATCGTGTGCTTCGATCTTTATCGCGTAGTTGAGTGGCGGGCCGGCGGGCGGATGAATTATGCGGTAGGTATAGGAAATGTATGCCGGAATGTGAGCGTCAAAGCATGGTCATTTGAATTTCAGCCGTGAATGTAGTGTATTAGAAATGTATTATAACTGTACAGATGGTGGTCTTGTTGAACTGAGAAACGCGGAGGGTAGAATTCGAGGCAGTCGGACTGGTCGAATATCCAGAGCGGCGAAAAGAGATAAGCGGGCGCGGGCGCGGCGGAGACTCGATTTTCGCGACACGAAGTCAGGTGATCTGTCCACCCTTTTGGTTTCCATTTGCGGTTCGTACTGCGGAGTTAGAGCACCGAGAGTACGAATCGGGGTATGTTGGTAAATGGGCTTTGTTATTTATATTTCATTCGTCTTTATACTACTACTGAGTAGGTAGGTACTGGGTAGTACTATCTGCAGACTCTGTCTAGACACATAACTCACGCCTTTACCCAATAATCTCGTAGCCAGTATTCGTCCTCTCAACTACATATACATCTTCCGAAGAGATGTAACATGCAGGTATACCTATTGTCATCGTCATCATAACAGCTGCAGCTCCGACCAAAACCATTCCAGCCCCATCATGGGAGGTGAACAGCCAGTCCGATGCTTTCCATCCACGTAAATCCGCTCTCCTTTTTTTCTTTCTCGCTCTCTCTTTCTCCACGCCATGTTTAGCCATGGATATCAGCAACATAAATAAAAGTGAACCCGCATGACAACGACAAACATCATCACATCGTGAAGATTAAATCTGCAATGGAAAAAAAGAAGGAAATGAGAAAAGAAAAATACATAATAGAAAAAAGAAATAGTCAATCCCATCCGTAGAAAACCCTGATCAACCAGCCATCAAAGCAACAATCTATCAATCAATTCGTAAATCACCGAGCTTTCCCAGCCTGGTTCGCAGCTTCTATATATACCAAACCAATCATTAGCAATTTATACAACCAAACACACACATACAGAAACATCTAAGCATGTTCCTTCAATTAGATCAAGGGGACAGGGATGAAGAAACATACCTCTCCTCGTCGCATCCTCCAAAAGCCCAATGTCCACCTCCGACCTCGGCAGCATAACATACCGCACCACACTACCACGAATAAACATATTCTTTACGGACGACAAGTGCGGGTATTTATCCAGATCCAGGACGTCCACATCGTCCAGCTTAATGTTCAGGTACTGGTCGACGGATTTGAGGGTGCCGCGGATGCGAATGTCGTTCTTGAGTTCGATGGTCACCGTTTGGTTGGTTAGGGTCTTGAAGAAGCTGCCAAATAGTCATCCCCGTAGGGAGGGGGAGTTAGCTGTGGTCGCTTTGGTGCTTGTTTGAGGATCTCGCGCGCTTTCTTACCTGAAGAAGAGCATGGTTGCGGTGCGAGGTGGGGGAAGATTGGGGGGGTATTAGTGCTGTTATGGGTGTGGTATTGTTGGTGAATAGACTAGTAGCGCATTGGCTGTCCGAAAGTCGGCAAGGGAGTATCGATTGCCTCGGTTCCGTGTGGGTTAGGTGGTGGAAGACGTGAAGACGAGGAATATGCGATGATCTGGAGCCGCGGGTATGATGCTGCGGTTTGGTGTTGAGCATTGTGATGGGTCACGTGATGCGGGTGTCAGCTATGCTGGGTAATTAACTATGACATTCAATTGTGGAATCAACATTGGATTGATTTTCTTATTGTAGTGTGATTCGCAGCATGCTTACAGTTTTCATTCTTTGGAAGATCAGCTAAAGCCTTGGTTCGAAGCATGTGAGGTTTGGACAGCAGATTGGCGGCTCCTGTCCAGTATTGGTCATTAAGCGAATACCATGAGACCTGCAGGCCAGCCATACTTCCATTGTGTAATATTGTCAACTAGTATAGCTACAAAGAGGCGTGCACTACTGATTGTGCATGGGTATCAAGTGAGTGTCATTGCTAGCAGCTATCCACCCTGGCTTCCACTGGTCCTCAATCTGCATTCATCATCTCTCATTCCGCATAAACAAAGGGGTATTTGAAAAGAGCGATAAGAAAGACACGACTCCCGCGATTACATTATATGTGCCACCAGGGCAACTTAAGGTTCATATTATAGGCAAAGAAACTTCAACGTAAAAAAGAGAAGTGAGATCGGAGGGAGAAGCACGGCTCAGCCCTTGCTAGATTTCCGTCCATGACGCTTCTTCTTCTTCGGTCTCGGTTTCATTGCCCACCCCGACAAGCAGGTCCAGCCTGCACCGTTCTTGCGTCCTTCATCAAAGACAGTTCCAATGCCTGCCAGCAGGTCTTGTTGGTTCAGTCCTAGTTCCGTTTGAAGCTTCACAAGCCATTGCTCCCAGATCCAGCCACCGAGCACCCCCGTAACACTGGCAATATCAGCTGTACTTCCGACTGGGCCGTGGACCGCTTCACATTCTTCGATGAGGCTCTTTACCCTCGGATCGGGGGTCTCTCTAGGTGGTTCAGACTTGACCGGCTCAGTACCCATGGGTAGGAACATCCAGGCTCGTTTGACATCCGCAAAGTTCCTCTGCAAGCGACTGAGAAAGCCTTTGGTCGGTGTCGGGTCGTAACCCAGAGCCTTGAGACCGGACGCAAATTCAGCTGATCTGGCAGATGCCTGCGGGCCAGCGCGTGTTATTTCTGCATCCATGACAAAGAATTCCAAGTAACCACCTGGCTTGAGACAGCGTCGGCACTCTTTCAGACACAGGTCATACTGGTCCTGTGTCTCCCCGGTCGGACATTCCTTCTTTAGCAAAGCAGGAAGAGAGCGGGCCGAGATTACATCAAGCTTATTGTCGGCGAACGGCAGTTTCCACAGTTGGGATACAGGAAGGTGCCGGTGGTTGGGAGGCCCTTTGATGCCTGGGTTGACCGCCTGATGCTCAGTAAAGACCGTATAGACTTTCACATGAGGGTACTCGTGAGCTAGTTGCCAAGCCCATTCGCACGAGGCGTGTCCGCCGAGATCGAGGATCCTTAGTTGACGGGGTGCCCTTTTACGCGAGCCCAGCTGCTTCAGAGCAGGGCTTACAATCAGGCTACCCCCGTTGATATATCTCAGAGCATCCATGGCCCACATTGGTTGACGAATTTGAGATAGCACAGTCTGCTCTTTCTCAACTATGGAGAACTGGGCCTTCTCTGCCAAAGCCGAGTCCATGGTTGAGTTGCGAGGCGCCAACGAAAAGGGCCCCTTGTAGGCCGGACGTTCCGGACGAGCAATTTCATAGTTTCCACGCAAACGCTTGATATGCGCGTCCGTCAAGCCCAGTCGAACAGATTGAACGGCATCAAATCTCGTGTTTCGATGCACAAAGGTATCTCGACTGCCGGACTGCTGCTGGACCGCCTTGAATCCGCGCCAGTAAATGGAGTCTCTACTCGCCATTAACGAGGGGCGGGAGCTAGGCGGTTCTGGAAGCGCTTTGGCAAGCCGAACAGACTGCTTCCGGCTTAGCTGATTAGGTGGTTGTCGATCGGTGTTGCCCTGACCTTCACCGTTGTAAGGACCTTCGTCCAGCAGATTCACGGGATTGGTCTCATTGAGAGCTGAAAGGTAAGACGCCTGGGCTGCCAGCCAATCGCTGGTCCGGTCCAGCCCCGACATCGCTTTCTGCTTTAATTCGCTCTCGTAGTCCTCGTCTCGTTCGTATTGATCGTCCGGGCCGATGGGTGCAATAGCATCGTCCATAGCGTCATCCTCAGAGCATGCTTGATCATCGAAGTGATCAGATAACCTGGGTGTCTTTTCCTCCGGGATCCTGATGGCAGTGGGTGGTCCGACGGGGTCATACACGGCCGTCAGCTGTTCTTCTGTCGTCCGTTCGGGGTAGTCTATTACATGCTCCACGACCTCTCCCTCGGTCCGGGAGAACGGTAGCTTGTAGAAGCCCTCGGCAGTGGCAGAATTCGGTGGCTTATTTCCACAGGGAATAGACCAGGTGTGGCGTGCTCGTGGACCCAGTGAAGCAAAAAAGCCACCGGGTGAGGGTATGCTCAGCCTGCTGAAACTATACCCTGAGAGTTCCGACGCCGGGGTGGCGTCGTCCGCACTCCGGGGGCGCTCTGGAGGCATACGGATTTGCCACATCTCTTCGTTAGACTCTGAAGTTTCCGACCAGGGATCTGGGGTACCATCGAGTGAGATGTGCCTCAGTGTCTCCAAGGCATCTGCAGGAAGAGATACGCCTCGATCAGACGGTGTGTCTCCCCTTACTGGCTCAGCATCCAAGTCAATCGACGATGCGGTTGATTGACCGCCTGGGATCCGTGGAAACCTGCCTAGGACCTGCCGCCAGTCCTCATTGGCGCTTTCGATAGCAATCTGAATGCTTTGGGTATCCGGGTCCGCTTCAAGCTCTTCGTCCTGGGAATCTTCTAATTCGTGACGAACATGCACGTCCTGCGCAGTCCAATCATTGTCTGGAAGGGATTGCAGGTCTGGAGTTGCTGGAGCACTGATGTTCGACACCTGGTCCGAGGAGACACTGCCATCCAAGGACGGCGGCGCATGCACGGCCGGCACCGAATGGGCAAGCATAGAGAGGGCGGCGGGAGATACAGGAATCTTTGGCGGCGGAGTTGGTGGGATCGGGGAGCTCTTTGCAGCACCGTGCAGCGATGGCCACATTGTGGATGATGGTATCGTGAGGCTCGGGTACCGACTGCGGGAGACGGGGGAGAAGACTGAAGTACGCGTCGTGGGTGTCACCAAGCTTGTTGGCCGGGTGCTAGCGAAGGAAGTGCACTCGTCACTGATGTCCGAATCATCGTCGGTTGCATCGTATAGGTCTTCGAACGGTTGCATCTGACGCTGCCATTCAGTGTCCGAACAAGAGGAGACCGAGCCTGCAGATATTGGCGAAAAGAAACGATTCAGTCGAGATGACACCGATGAGAGCCCACTAGTCTTGAGCTTCAATTGGGGTGGCTGTGGAGGTTGCGGTGCCTTTGGTGGTGTCTGCTTGGTGCTGGAGGCAACAGGCCCTGTAGAGTCGGCATACTGCGCCTCGCGCGCGTCCTCCTCTATCGTATCAAGCCTCGTTCCTCGCACCTGTCGCAGAGGTGGGCATCTGCCCGTTGCGGGACGGTATACGTCCGTCATGATGCCCAAATGTGCCCGATGCTAGTTTTATTTTCCTTCAATTACGATATGGGATGCAAAATATGATGCAGAAGTCGAACCAAACAATGTAAATCCGACAAAGCAGCCAGAGGATCTCGATCACAGTCGACACCGATCAACGGATCAACAATATCAGAGAATTAGCAGAACGAATGATTACCCAGCTACCAGAGCTGAGGGCACGATAACTTGACAGAAACACAAAACACAAAGAAAAAGGTGGTGAAGACGACCGAGATGGGGTAAGGTGAAGATCACCTTTGGTGACCGGTAGCGCTTGCTCTACTAATAAACCGCTGGAAAGAGGGGAAGGGAGGGAGATCTGAAGGGAACACCCTCCCACCATCACCAGACCTGCAGGAACTACTGCAACATTGCGCACAAAGCACCCGTAATCCCTGTAACTGGACAGGCTGAAGATGCTATCATTGGTGGTGGGATGGCGGGCGCTTCGGCCACGACGAATCCGAGCAGTCGGCCAGCCATGATGGGCGACAACGGACGGACTCGGGAGGCAAGCGTACCAATCACCGTGGGGGGAAGATCTTTTTGTCTGCAAAGAACCGCCCTCCAGCCAGACATTGAAGCTGTGTGTGATTGGGGAGGTGTTCGTGTGATTGGCACGCTCTAAGCGCCCGGTGCTCTATCTTTAGAAAACGATGGACAGCCGGAGATAGTCCAAGCGGTCAATAGCCGTGGCCGGGGCGTGCCATGGGAGGATTGGCAGTGGTAATGTAATGGACTTAGTAATATACTAAAGAGTTGAATTCGGATCATCACGATCAAGCATCAACGAAGGTTGATGGGAGTGCTACTACTATAGTTATGATGATAAGCAGCGTGGGTATATCCCAGCCACAGCCAGCTTAATTAGTAGGAAACAACTCACACATATTGAGCATGGGCCAGCTGTCGACACCCGCAGGAAAGCACAGAAAAGGGAAATCCGGTCCGCATACAACTCCGAACGGCAAACTGAAAAGGGAGATGGATAGTTGAGTCACCCGACCAGCATGTCGACGTCGAAAAAGATGGTCACAGCAGGGAGGATGATGAACTGGACAAGACACGACTGGTGGATGGCCAGTTGCCAGTTGGAGGGACCCCGTGACATGCATTGGGCGCGAGTCTCGACCGGGTGTTCAGGCACCCAGGCCCCCACCGGGCTGCAGCCAAGGTCTCCCCCCACGTGCAATTCAGGACCCTAGCCCTTATCGGCGGGCAGCAGATTTCCCATTTGGGCACTCCGGAGGGATTGAACTGACGTCGACAAGGCAAAACTGAGAACTGAAAAAATGGCGGTGATATCAACATCCGCTGCTGACTTATGGCTCGTTGCCCTTTTGGCCGTGATGGAGTCTCCATCCATTATTTGTTCCATCCCCATCCTTGATATCCACTCCCGGGTGTGACCCTCTCCCCCCCCTTTCACCGGCCCCTCGTTCGTCGGTGACCCGTCATCAGAATAATTGTCCGTAACTATAAATCCGGTGCCCCTCCACTTCTTCTTTCCATTCATCTCCGGTGATACCGCATCGTACCGAATCCTAATAAATTCTAACTCTGCTTCCTTGGTCCCAGAACTAATTGACCTACTATCTCCCTCCCAATTCACCTCCTCTTAATCCACCCACCATGTCCCCGCCAGCTATCATTGCTCCCTCCATCCTGAGTGCCGACTTCGGCACCCTGGGCAGCGAATGCTCGACCAAGATTGCCCAAGGCTCCGACTGGTTGCACGTCGACATCATGGACGGCCACTTCGTCCCCAACATGACCTTTGGTGCCCCCGTCGTGACCAAAATTCGCTCCCATGTTGCCCGTCCCACCGAACCCAACGGCAAGGGCACCTTTGACTGCCACATGATGATCCAGGAAGTGCGTCTGGCCTCTCTTCTTCCTCCTACCACTATTTATACACTCCAATGACTTCTATATACCTCAATGACCTCTATGCTAATCCCCATACAGCCCCACAAATGGGTCAAGGACTTCAAAGACGCCGGCTGTGATCTTTACTGCTTCCACTACGAAGCCGCCATTTCCTCCACCGCCGCCACCAGTCCCGCCGACAACACCACAACCACCAAGACCAGCCCCAAGGACCTGATCCGCTATATCCACGAGGAGGGCATGCAAGCTGGAATTGCCATCAAGCCCGATACCCCCGTCGACGTGCTCTGGGATATCCTGGCGAATGAGAACGAGAAGGAGCGTCCGGATGTGAGTGATCCTACATCCCCATAACCCATAACCCAGTCTTTCTTGGCCCTCAGCACATGTTTGCGGAGCATACCCCCACATAAATCAAAAAGTGGTGCATGGTTAAGGTTTAAGCTACGGAGCAACAACATGCTAATGCTGTCTATCTTGGCGTCTTACAGATGGTCCTCGTCATGACCGTTCACCCCGGGTTCGGTGGTCAGAAGTTCATGGCCTCCGAGCTGCCCAAGGTCAAAGCTCTGCGGGAGAAATACCCCAACCTCAATATCGAGGTGGATGGTGGCTTGGGACTGGGTACTATTGATCAGGCTGCTGAGGCTGGCGCCAACGTCATCGTTGCGGGCTCGGCCGTCTTTGGCGCTCAGGATCCCGCCGACGTCATCGCTAAACTCCGCGAGACTGTCAACAAGTATCGCAAGGAGTAAACCGAAAAGAATAATTATAATAATGAAATAAATAAAACAGAAGAGGGGGAGGGGGGAAGGAAACCATAAACAAAAAGTTTCTTCGGTTCATGTGATACGATTTTCGTTGCGATCGCTCGCATTTCTATTTGTTCTGTTCGTTTTCTAGCTTCTTCCTGGCGCCTTACAGAATTTTTAATGTTCCCTTTTTCGGGTGTTTTCCCTGTCGACATGTGATGAGCGAAAAGGGTCAAAGAGTATTTGATCGGTTACGGGCGGACGATGCGCGTTCAGGCATATTTAGAAGGTTATGGGTTGGGTATACGGATCAGATAGAGCAGGTAAACAGCGGGATCATCAACTGTGTATGTAATGGGCAATGAGTCCAGTTCGAACATATACAAGTTTGAATGCAAATTACAAAGAAAGAAATCAACAAGCAAGCAACAGTGAAAGCTGGTATCTTTACAGGGAAGGAAGAGAAAAGGTAAGAGTCTCGCGATAACCGAAAATAGGACGCTGAGTCGTATTCGTCGTCTCGAAATGAATGCAACCGCAACCCCGGCCGTTGACTTTGGCAGCCCGCGCTTTCTGTCGACCGGGGTCCCATCCTAGGTTTTTTCACCACCACCACTCTACTCTTCTTCGATCGTCTCCTCCTGATCTGTCCGCGCCGCATTATCTTCTCTCAAGGATTTGAGAAGATCCTGTTGACCCCCGGAAATAGACTTCCGCAAGTCCTGTGCAACTTTTTCCTGTTCTTCTTTGGATGTGGCGGAGATGATGGAGCCACGGTGGTGCTGAACCATTCCTAAAGCTTCAGCAGCATCAGCATGAAAATTAGCAGACGACTCTGCAGCTACCTCGGGCACGAGAGGCGGCCGCTTAGGCTTGCTAGCCTGAGCATCAGGAGCAGCCTCGTTCCCACGTACAGTATCTTCCTTGCCTGCCTGGGACTGCTCGCCAGTGGCAGGGGTCTCTTTCGGAGTCTCTTTTTGTTCTGTAACTGCCGGAGCGGGTTCCTTGGCCGGGGTAGCTTCCTTAGCCGGGGTAGCTTCCTCAGCCGGGGTAGCTTCCTTGGCTGGGGCAGCTTCCTTGACTGGGGTAGGTTGAGTGCCGCTGCCCTTAGCCTTGGCAGCGGCCTCCCCGCTAGCCTGGCGCATAGCGGCCGTGATGGCAGTGTCTTTCGGGGTCTCTTTGGACGGGGGGCTCTGAATCTTGATTGTGCTTTGTTTGAGTGTAGTTGGTTCGGGGGTAGGGGTAGATGCGGCCGAGGGGGGTGCGATCGGAGTACTAGTTGCGGGAATACTGTCGATGTCTTCGACACTGTTAACCTGCATCCTCAGCTCACCATACTCATTCCATTCTTCGACTTGCTCCAAGTCCTGTTGTCTGAAGTGTTAGCTTGTAGTCCCCAGTATATGTTGTGCTTCCCTCGCTAGTAGCCACCTAGCCTCTCTGTGATGGGATAAGGGAGGGATGCGTACTCCGACGACAGTGCCAAATTTCACCAAGCCAGGAAGCTTCTTGCCCTTGGAGCGACGGCCCCAAAGCTTCCTGGCTACATCATCCGTGGCCACATCGATTGCGCGGAAGGGGAGCTTGTTGGCTTTGAGAATCGTCTCCAGGCGTGCCGTTGCGGTGACGATATGGGACGACCCCGCAGTTAGGGAGGTGTAGAGATAGAGGGTGGGATCAGACATGTTGAAATACAAAGGATGAATTATCCGGTCGTCGGGGTGAAAAATGAGAAATTAGATGGTGATGGCGAAAGAGAGTATATCGAACGGAGAGAGTGAGGGAAGTAGTAGGGCGAAAAATGAGGGGAAGAAGACAAGGATGACGATCGCTTTTGATGGAGGCCCGCTTCCCCTATTGCAGCGCGACGGCGCGCCTTCCCGATTGTTCTCTTTGAAAGGGGCAGAAAAGTGAGGGAAATGCGCTTCACCGCCGAATGACGTGGCTTCCTGAGGCCCAGACTGGTCACGTGGAATGGTGGTGGTCCATGCAGCTTCGAATAGATTGGAGAGAGCGTAGTAGTAAGTACTTAGTAGAGAGTGAGGAGCTCGATGGGTGAATTGATTTGACCCGTAGGTGAGAATGATCACTAACAACAAGATTGGGCTAGGAAGGAGAAGGATGCGGCGCAAGAGGCAAGAGCCGACCCTATATACTAGTTCAATGATTACAGACTAATGTCGTGACAGCCTCTTGCAATTGTGGGGGATCTGATTCCAGGGTGGCAATCTGACGTCAGTCCATCCCTCTGGTCCATACGCGATGCCCGTAACTATCTCCAAAGAATGGTCCTTTCTTCCTCAATTATGCACCGACTACACGCACAGCCATATCCCTCCACTCTTTTCTCGGTACCATCCGACCTTTTCTCCACCTTTGATCGGCTGCTTCCAAGATATTTTCTTCGCAACTTTGCCTGCGCTATGGCAGGCCCCGAGTTATCGCTGCGGAAGAAAAGTGGGTGCAATATTCAACTCGCAAGATAAGTGGCACGTCTGATGTCACGGCTCCATTGATCGTACAGGGCCCAAAAGTGAGCTATCACAGTTCCAACGGCCCATGACTTCATCGTGTAGCTGTTCGCCAGCTCTTTGGCAAATCTTCTAGCGTTGTTTCTGAACTCACTTATCTCGATTTATTTCCATTGAGCGCCGACTACAGAGTTCGCCAGGATTCGTATTTGGTCCGCATTTGTTGCATATGTTCAGTGGCTCCGACTGTGATGCAATTGGAGAAGAAGCCAACGATCATCTGATACTCCTCAACGCCTGTTTGATATGGTGGTATGATGTTGCGCAATGACCACATAGCTACGCCGTTGAGGAAGGCTTCGAGAATGGCTGCAGAACACTATACTACAGGGATTGGAGCTACTTTGTATAAAGTACATGTAGAAGGTGGCGAGGTGGGACTAGTTGGACGTCAAATTGCTACTAAAGTACGCCCCTGTCAGATCGACAATCCCACAAAACTTGATGTTTGTCGCACACCATAATAAATCGGCCCTTTATCACACAGCCTTTGATACGGTTCGGTCAGATCGTCTCTTTTATCATCACTTACAGCCGGTGTCTCTCACCGGACTTGCCTCGTCATCAGCTTTCGGACGAGCCTTCTAGGCACCCACCCTTTACGAGTAGCACAGCTCCTGTAGTCGTGCAGAGGGCCGCTTCATGTACCGTGAAGTGCTTCGTCAGTCCAAGTGGCAATGGACAAAGACCTGATATCATGTATATCTCGGGCCGTCGAAATGGTGACAAGAACGGTTCTATATATTTCAATGTGTTATAATGGCACCAATCTCCCCAAACTGCTGCAGTCAACGTCTTCAAATTGGACATGTCCTTGACATGATGAAATCGAGGACCCCAGATCAATCGTGATGTTCCCGCCACGAATTATCTATGCAATAAGGGGGACCACAAGTATAAAGCGGATTATCGTTTCCATGAACTAAGGTGTCACGGATTCGGTATCGAAGGGGAGGAGCTTTCTGTCATGAAAGAACTCTCCATTTGCCCCTTTGAAAAACTTGTTCGAACGGGCAAAAGGCGGAGTTTCGCGATGATTGTTATGGGATGATGACAGGGCAAGGTCTTATCGAAATGCAAGAGACTTATGAACCCATGCAACAGCAATAGTCAGCTCTTCAAGATGCTTTCCTTAAGAACCCGGTATGTCTGGGCAACAAGTCGCAGCGAGATCGCTTCATGAAATGGGTTGCCTTCAGAATTGCCCTGCGGGAACTAATTGTAGGCCTGGTCTTTGTGTTATCAAATGTAAGTTTTATTCAAGCAAACCTTCGAGTTTCAACAAATCAGGCTGGTCCAATTTCCCGAAGCCAGAGTTCCAGCAGCAATTGGATTTATCTTATGGAGATGGCTCGAAGCATTATTTCTAGTACTAACTACAGTCAGAGCTGCCTGACGGAGAGGCCTGGTGATGACTACTCCGATGGTCCTATCCGACGTACCTGCCAACTTTTTACTCTATCACCACAATCTGGAAAGACCACACTCTACGCTGTCACCACTCCATCATCCGTGGTGACCGCTCTAAGGATGAGATCCTTAGTCACGAAACACAATACTGCAATAGTGTATCTTTGCCTACCGAAGAGGCCGTGGCAATTCGGATCGATACTGGCTTGGATGAGATGCAAAGATAATGTGGCGCAGGAGATGGCGAGATCGGCGCGGTGGCAGGAATGCTCCATCAAAACTGCGTTGTAAAAGAGACACTTTCGCGAAGACAAGCGAGAATAGCC
Source organism: Aspergillus niger (assembly GCF_000002855.4). Lineage (NCBI taxonomy): Eukaryota > Fungi > Ascomycota > Eurotiomycetes > Eurotiales > Aspergillaceae > Aspergillus > Aspergillus niger. The sequence goes on along the minus strand of NT_166525.1, from coordinate 785,339 downwards.
GGTGGCTGCTCCATAGTCGCTTAAGTCAAAAGGCCGGTACCACTTTTTCAGACTCTTGCAGCCCGTACGTGGTTGAGACTTACTCGGCGTACGTTATACCCATCTTACTAGCTACATCGATCTGCAAGGACCTATCTGACAACGAGCGCTGACAAGTCCAGCCTAGAGATGCGCCATTTGGCGTTGGAACGGTGCATCGCCACAGCCACTTGGACGAAACAAGGCACAGCGGTTAATCCTTCAGACAATGCAAGGCTTAGCAACGAAGCAGCAAAGCAACGATTGAGGAAGTCAGGCTATCCACAAATCTTCGACTTGTTCAGCCGCGTCATCAGGATCTCTCATTGTCAGATCCAATCACAGACACAGATGCTACGCAGAGCATTAGAATCTCGTTGCCTCTGGCGGTCATAGCACCCATTCACACAAGGACAACGAGCTAAAACTCGGCCCAGCGGTTGGCTAAACGCCGTTCCAGACTCGGCTCTGAAGGACGCCCAGGCCTGCCTGCGGCGAGCTCTCCGAAACTTCGTGAATCGCACGTATAGGAAGTGCTTTTCAACTGCCAATACATGGACGAATCAGCCCAGGCAAGGATATCTGGTGTTCGTATCAGCATGGACCAACCGGCCAGATCGATGGTGAACATACAGGGCGTTCAGATGCCCTGGCTAACCGAGTCTACGCAGTCCCAGCCAGTTGGTGGGCTTCATGAGATCTCACACACCGAGGGTAGATCTCGCCTCTTCTGTCCCGTTTTCCAAGCCATTATCGTTGCCCGAATCTCAAGTCCCAGCCCATAGCCTGACTCGGTCACATCTGAACAGGGATCGAGTAAGGCAGAAAACTGACTAATAAGACTGGTTGGGCATAGGCGGCAGCCGTTTTCCGAATATCCCAGCGATGATGTTGTCATAGTGGTTTCAAGTAAGATGATAAGTTTAGCCTTTTGGCGGAAATGAGGTGGGCGTTGGTGACCTAAGTAACTAAGTGCAGTGACCTGAATCCTTTTTGGCCTTCGGCGTTTCTATGGGATGGGCGGGTGGCCCAACAGCTCCGGCCTCAAATCTTAAATGATTCGCTGTCAGTTGCAGTTTGCAGATAGCGCCAACCGGGCGTCCCATGGAACCTTCCAAAGTTCGGTAACTGTCCCACGTCTACGTAGTTAGTAGATACTTTTCCCCTTTCGACCCGAAAATTTAAAATGGGAGAAACAAAACAAACAACAATCGCCAATTAACTAATTACTATTTTCAGGGATCAGAATATCAGATTTGGAAGGTTAGTAGTTCAGTAGTTTGGTGTGACAACTGCCCAAGTCAGGCATTCGCTAAGAGAAAGAGGGGGAATCCATCCTTCTCTCATCTCATCTCAACCCAAAACCTTTCTTCCCTGCTTTTTCCACCATCAACCGGCAGCACACTGTATGCGCATCCTGCATGGAATCACAGATGGTACGAACTAGTGGACCACCTTGAAAGCCTTTTCCAGCCTATCATCCCACCCCCTTCAGGGAAATTGGACGATCACAGAACGTCTAGCGGACCCGCCGATCCCCTTGCCCATCGAATAGGGGTGCTTTGCTACCACCGACCATGACGCACACGGAATAGCGCCACGCATCTATTTTTGTCCCATGTCGTTTTCTCTTCTTCTTTCCCCTCCCTTTCCATCACCATCACCATCTCTTCTCCAGACAACTGCCCGGCTGATCGGGCAAGGTACACGAAAGAAAAAAAAGTACGTACCTGCGTACGAGCATAATCTAAGAAGCAGGCAGGCAGGCAGGCATCGATGAAAATTGACGCCCAGCTGGCTTCACTACTTACACCCTACGACAAACTAAAGCGTATGCCTAAGACTTATCACAATGCATTGGTGTGAAAAACAAGTTGTGAGCGCAGCGAAAAAAAGCCAGCTAGTTTAGTTAGTTCCATCATCTTGTCATTTGATGCCAGCCAGCCAGCCAGGAGGACCGTATGATCTCCATCCCTATTACTCTCCATGTACTTTACGGTTGTACTCGAGTTGCTTTCTATTCATTGTCCTCAATGATATGCATTCTCTCTTTCCGGTAGCCGAGTCATTTCCGCTGCTCCGTGCTCTAGCAAGACGCCGCCGTGCTTTTTGTAAAATTGTCGCACTATTGCATTTTTTCTTTACCTGCTTCCAGTGTGGCTATTAATGGTTTGTTGTCATCCGTTGTTCCGGTCTTAGTTCTATATCTGGTAGTTAGGTAGGTAGGTACTTAGTTATCTTCCTCCACTTTGTGAAAGACGGGCCAGGAATAGCATTCCTTTTTGGGTCGTAAACGGGATTAGTAGATACTGAATGGAGTTCTCGCTTGATTAGTACAAAGCTAACAGCTCACCGGATGATTAGGATGTCACTCAGAGCTAGCAAGCAAGACTGATGTTCGTTATGGAGGTGTTATCACGTGGTATCATGTTGGGATGATGGTGAGATTCTTAGTAGGTTAACGTTAGTAGTTGTAAGGTCTGTAAGCGGGGATGCTTGGTACTCATGACTTTTGTGGTATCAGTTCGATTAGTAGTAGTTTACTACTACTCTGATCATGATGCTACCACTGGTGTCCGCTTGCTTTGTGGTGTGGGTGATTGAATATGATCATGATGTACTGCTGGTCGTATATTTTAGGAGTCCTAACCACTGCGATAGTATCTTTGCAGTTAGTGTTACTGGTACTACTAGATCCTATCAGTGGTAAGCACTACTGTGTTGAATATATATACGATCTAAAGCGAGAGAATCTCGTTGTAAATTGAACAATGTGCTATCGCACCAGTTTTGGCTGCTGGCAACGAATTTTATCTTGCAAAGTAGCTGAGTTGGTGAAGGATGTAACCTGTGTTGGAGTGATCGGACGATTAGGAAAATGGTGGGGATGGGTAAACTGAAGCGGGATGAAGCCAAGAGGGGCAGAATGGCAATGACGCAGTTGCGCAAAACTCTTCGCCGACATGGCTCGACGCTGCTTAAGAATCTTGAAGAGATACAGCGATTCCAATACTTTATCGAATTTCTCCCTCACTTATCGTGGGGTTCGCTGTAGGTTATTCACTACGAATTGCCCTCGGTGTCTGGACGCACTCGAGAGGCACCAACTCTCCAGACCGACAGAACAGAAGTTTCCCGGGACATGAAAATATGGTAACGAAGAAGCCAAGTTTGCCACCGGATTTACTCCGTAGAGATGGTGATAATTTCCTTAGTCGCTTCCCCTCAATACAGTGTCTAGATTGAGGACGGAGTGGTGAATGCGTGGGAAAAGTGCATGACTCACGGGTTCAACTCAATACCCCGCTGTTGCTCATACCGCAACGGTGTACTCCGTTCTGCCGACCAGAGAGGGCCGGAAATTCGACTGTCTTCGAGAATCGGCAAGAGGGGGATTTCCTGGAATATTCCTCCACCCGCGCAGATTGAGCCGGAGACAACGGTGGAGTAGCAACTCTGCACACGAGTATCCCACGTAGTCCCTGAGTTTCCTGGCTATGTTTTCTTCATTCTCGAAAAGACACTATGAGCGCCGTCGGTGATTGGCCCGAGCCATGTTCAGACACGATAGCCGGTTCCAGGAACGGCGCTTTACCCGTTTGGGGACACACTATGGGCTTCTACGGTGCAGTAGTCGGTCCATAGTGGTCACTTCCACCCCGTAGTATCGTCATCGCTTTTTAGGCCTCAAAAAGCGGTGACTCTGCAGTGGGCTCGCGGTGGGTGCTGAAAGTCTGAAACAACGGTGGAGGAGCGGTTGACCGCCAAAAGCGCTTGCCTTCGGTGAGAGCATGAGGGGAGCGCGTTCCTAAGCCTAAGCCATCATGATCTGGTTAGCTTTATCATCGTGTTGGCAGGGTGGAGGTGAAACGCCAGCACATAGACCACTCCATCCGCAGCAACCCTTAGTCACATACAGCGTTCCTCGACTAACTAATTGAGTAAGTAGTAGGATGGGCTAGTCGATCCCATGGACCAACTGTTCTTCCTATCCCACCAAGGGTGACGATGAGCAGGCAAGCTGTTCTCGTTCTCAGCAGCAACTTGTCAGTGGTCTAGTCCTCATTGAGAAAGAGTCACGTGTAGCACGTGATTACCAGCCGTCCTTCCTGCGTATTGGGCGGCATCTTCATCCGCCCCACACACTCCCCTTCCCCAAATGATCGGTCCATCGTCGATAGTCTTGAGATCGTCCGGTCACGGCGCCAGAGGAAGATCCGGGAAATATTCTAGCAGCTGGATTTACGAAAGATTTTCGTCACCTCTCCGGTACGGCGCTCCATAGCCACCATACCCCTAGGAACCACAGTGGTCAGACTGTCAGCAGTCCGTGTCAATTAGTTACCTGATCGAGCTCGTGTCATTCTTGGACGGCCATGTGCAGACAACGCCGGCCAAACCCTGGGTGTCTTCCGCGTGGTACCGCGGGTTGGGCCCGGGGGGCTGTACCCAGGTTACTGCCGCTTGCCTAAAGATGCTATATACCATAACCACGGGCTTCTTCTTTCGCACAGTCTAAGGGCACGAAGAATGGGATGCCTGGGGTCGACAACAAATCCTGTTGATACCCAATTGCCCCTGGAGTTTGCCCATCTAGACTCCAAAGTGTCGTGTCCAGACACAACATAGAGGAGGTTTGTGCTCAACTGTTCAGGAGATCTTACTTCTCTCAGTTATTCTGCTGCCGCGCCTGATACGACAACAAGCGACCGCGATAAGGGACAACTTGAGTTCCGGCTGGCTCGTCATCTGCAAGCGCATCACCAACTGACAGAGGAGTAAGACCAACTAGAGTTGGCCGTGACGAGCATTGTGGTAGTGTAGGAGCATGTACGGAGTATGGGGACGAGAAAAGCCCGAACGGGTGTAGCCTGACATCGACGTGGCAGCCGTAGAGTCGAGGGGGGAAAGGTGGTTGACTTCCCGGGTGCTTTGTACGGAGCAGACGGGCGCAGGTGGCCTGCCACTGACCACCAACCGGACCGTTAGTACATTGCTCCGACGCAGTAAGCCACTGCTGGTGGGAGGAGGATTACTACACTCAGGTACCTCAACTTGGAGTCACTGTTTCTACCTTAGCCTCAGTAGGTACCTGAGGCCGGCGGAGCCACTGCTGGGAAACAGGCCCATGATTCTTTCAAGCCCATGTACCGCCGTAGGCGCTGCAGCAGACGGGGTACAGCGTCTCAAGTCCAGCGGAAATGGGCTGGTGCAGCCAGTCCCCATAATAATCAGGCTAACACAGGACTCCATAGGGGAGTTGGTCGTAGTAGTCTCTCGCCCGTAGTAGTAGTGACAATAATAATCCCGTGCACATAACCCATCATAACCACTCGGATGACTGATCATGGGCCTCCAGCGCAGCAGGTGCTTTTGCTGGTCCGGGTCGATGACGATGGAATCCGTTTCGCTGCCTCACTTTGGGGCACACACCGTGTTTGTCCGTCCACTGCGACTCGTCCGATCGATGTGTCTAACCCGTTGCAAGCAGGTCCATTCGGGCCTCTGTTGAACAGTCAGCGTGTCACCCTCCCCTTGACCTTTCCTGGTAGGTCTAGTCCTGACTTGGTGGTGGTGTGTCTTTTTTTTCCTGACTGAGGACCGTCATAGGTAGAGGCGGGACTGATGATTTCTGGTCTGCTGGACGTGGGTTGGTCGTCGTGCTCTGCTCCTTTTCCTCCTTCCTACCTTACAGTGCTTAGTGTGCTTTTCATCTCTCTCTCTCTCTCTTTTTTTTTATTTTTATTTTTTTTCTCGGCTTTCCCATTCTTCCATTCCCCCAGAAAAAGAATAACTAATCCAGACGGACACTGGTTAGTACTGACTTGAGTGGTCTCTTCTCTTTTTGGCACTAGCGCTCTGATCACCATCTTCGGCCCAGACGGTGAATCGATTTCCCCCTCCTCCCTCCTTCTCTTTCCCCAAAAATTACAACAATAATAATTATTTTCTTTTTTTTTTCTTTTTCGCTTTTGATTTTTTTGATTTCTTACCTCTTTTACTTTTCATTTTGGCTAGCTCACACCCTTCCCCCCCTCTTCTTCATCCTTATACTTATTCCATATTGGGAAATGGTAAAAAAGAAATGAGGGACAAAAGAAAATACGGAAAAAGAATAAAAAGCATAGAAAAAAATCAACATAAAAAAAAGTCAAAATGGGAGATCAAAATGGGGAAAAACAAGATCATCAAATGAGAACTAAAGGAATAAGTAATGCCAAATCGAGAAAGAAAAATAATAATACATCCATTCTACTTTCTACCTAACTTTCTCTCTCCCCCCCAAAAAAGTTGCGACAGATCCTGGCCATCCCAAGAGGGTCTGGACTCATCTGGGAGGCTTCCAAATCCCTCCCTCCATCTTCCCATCCCCGCCCAGTTTCAACCTCTCGCGATGGGCGATGAACTCCCTAAACTAGCCTGCAACTACTGCTTCTCCTTCTGACGGATCTTTTGTTCGCTCACGCTCGTTCCATCCATTCGTACCTTACCCATCTTCCCCTTCTCTGCCTTCCCTCCCCTCCTCCCTCTGGCTTCTCTGCTTTGCTCCTAATCCATTCTCACCTTAGTTTCATCCTCGACCCTCTCCGGACCATTCGACCAACCCGGATGTGGGGATGGTGGATGCTCCATTTAATTGATAACCTCTTCCCACCTCATCTGCCTCCTCGTTCTTTATCGTTATCGTCATCTTCCTTGTTAACATCCATCTGGCACTTCCCCATTGTTCTCTTACTCCACCGCGCCTTCATATATCTCCTCCCCCCATCTCTCTCTTACTCTCTCATTCCTCCCTCTTCTTCATCTCATTCAACAATTTTCCCTTCCCCATACTATCTTACCTCACACGACCCCCGTCTATCTTATCTGTACCGGCCTTGCTTTCTTCTGCCGTGTACTCCTCTTTACACTTCACTGCCTGCCCCATTTATCTTAGTATCGGGCCTATTCTCTACTACACTCCATTTCTATACTCCAGTCAGTCTTCCTATCTCGTTGCTCGGGCGGGCAAGCCACCAAGAGTTTCTCTACCCAATATATACTGACCGCGCTAGCTCCAGAGATCCTCCTAAACCCCCGAAGTCACTTGATACTGATAGCAGCACCCCCTCCTCGCTCATCCTACGTGAGAAGAGGCAGCACTCAGCGAGGACTTCTTCACCCATTATGGCGGGCACCATGGCCGACGACGAACTCTTCACAAGGGCCATCTCTGGGTATCGGGACGCTTTCTTGGATCGACACTCCCATCTTCCGGAATCAGAGCGAAACGAACTTTGGAGTCAGCGGTTAAGTCAGTTCATGACCACCACGGCCTCTTCTTCCATATCCTCTGTCGCCTCATCCAGTTACCGCCCGGTTCCCGGTTCTGGTCTTCCTGAAGATGGCGGTGCGGCTCTCGAGAAATCTGGGAAACGGTTACGACAGGATACCCCCCGGACCCTACCTGGTTCTGGTCTTCCTCCACCGAAACGACGAGTCACCGTATGTGATCTATCTTGGTCTTCTGCTCCCGCCTCTCCTGCATACCTGCGTTTCTACCCATCCTGTCCCTCCCGCGCTATTCTATGATCTTCTTCTCTTCTGTCATCTCCCGCCAACAGTCCTTGGATTGACACTTGGCAGACTCCGGAACCTCCAGTGACCGTTGATTTGACGCGGGAACTGTCCCATGCGTCTTCGCCGGCGGCCCCTGAGACTACTCGACGCCTCTCAAGAACGAATTCTCGGAAAGGCAGCTCGGTCTCTTACTCTGGTCCTGGACCCTCCTCCCGGCATACGGCTATGGTCCGCTCGCAGAGTCAGCAGATACCGGTTGCTCACCGTCCGTCGCTGACCACCCCTGCAACGGGATTTCGGCACTCCTATGGGCCCCAGCGTGTGCAGCGCCGCCTTGACCATGTCAACGAATACACGCCCTCCGAATACGCCAAACAGTACTTGGATGATTTCCAGGGTCAGGGACACGTCTCGGCACTTTCTATGGCGCTTTCTGCGGATGCGACGATGTCTGGACTTCGACAAGAACCCCAGCTGAATCAGGGCCAGCCTGACTTGATGACGACGAACTTTGCTGCCATGTCCAACCCTACCATGGTCGAGCAGCCGGTCCTGCCGGCTGCCGTGGAAATGAGCAGGAGTACCACAACGGACTCGCTCTGCGGAGGTTTGGGAATGATGAGATTCGATTCTTCGGGGCCGAATCTGGACTCCAATTTCTCATTTTCCGTCCCCTCTGAATTCGTCACCTCCACTTCCCCCATGAACGTCCCCTTCCCTGCTTCCTTCTCATCTATGCACCGACACCCAAACCCCGAAGTCCCCCTCACATTCACTGAGCCTTCTGGCTCGATGTCGTTTTCTTGCTCCGCTCCATCCTCCACATCCTTCCATCCACCCATTCCTACCCTTTCTCCATCTACTGCGACGGAGATGAGGCCTTCTATGTCTGTCGAGAGTGACAGCTCGTCTCTCTCCCAGCCATCTAGGGCGGCTCGCAGGACCCAAGAACAAATTGTTCAGGGTACTCGACCCATTGCTCCTAAAGCCGAGCCACACAGCAGCTCACCCCCCAAGGTGGCCGAGCAGCATAAGATGATTCGCATCTCATCATCGGATGGTACTGCCAAAGAAGTTGCAGCCATTCCCAAGGCCTCGATCCAACGGCCCCCACGTCCGAAGACGTATTGTAACATGTGCAACGACCAGCCGGATGGCTTTCACGGAGAGCACGAGCTGCGTCGACACATTGAGCGGGTCCATGCTGTTGTTCGCAAGGTTTGGGTTTGCGTTGACATTTCTCCTGGCAAGACATTCCTGGCCAACTGCAAGGCTTGTCGGAATGGGAAAAGATACGGTGCTAACTACAACGCCGCCGCTCATCTTCGTCGCACCCACTTCAACCCGTGCCAAAGAGGCCGTGGTGGTCGTGGCAAAGACAGTGAGAAGCGCGGCGGCAAGGGCGGTGGAAACCACCCGCCCATGGATGTCCTGAAGCACTGGATGGTGCAGAAAGAGGAGATAGTCCTCGAGAATGCCCAGAACTATATTGACCAGGATGCACTAGGCGATGACATGGTGGCTGCTCCGCCTGTGGCCTCCGAGGATGTTACGTTCTCTGGATTGCCGCAGGCGTCGGTCGAAGACATCTCTTCCCAGGGTATGGACTCGAATTTAGTGAACGGATTTGAGTCCTTCACAGCGATGCCGACGATGGTCATGGACCCGTCGATGGATGCTGCTCCCTGTTACTTCGATTCTCAAACGTTACCGCCTGAGATCGATTCGTATGTGTGATTGTATAAACCCCAGCCCAGCGGCTGATCGCTTTCTCGTTTACCTTCCTGAGGGCTTGAGACTAGATCCTTGGTTACTCATGGGTTTCATGTTGATACTATACATCTTGAACCTTGCTTTTTATTGGAGCTGTTTCCATATTCTTCACATTGTGCACTTTTCGCCTACATTTGATGTGATAAATTTTCCACTGGCTTTTCTTTACTTCTTTTTTCTCTTTTCTTTCTTCCCTTTTTCCGTTCTTAATCTTTCCTCTTCTAATTCTCCTCCTACATTTCTTCTCTATCTCGTTTCCTTCTTCTTTCTTCTTTTTCTTTCAGTGATTCTTCTTCTTCTATCTTCTCTTCTCTTCATTCTTCGGACTCCAGAGGGCCGACAAAAGTCGACCTGGTGATGCCCTGGATGGGCGCTACGACATAATGTGTGATGATGAGCAGTCAATCAGCCAGTCTCAGATTCGTGAATATATTGATTTGGTGCACGTCGTGCATGAAAGCTACAGTCCTCCCGAGCACAAGCCTCGGGACTAGGGTATGAGGGGGAAGACCACTGCCGACTTTGCAGTACCTTTTTTTTTTTTTTGGTAACTGCAGCCTACTATTGCTAAAGGATACTAAGATGCCCAGGGACTTTGCTTGGTGATGCCACGGTGCGGGTGGCCGTAAGGTAGGCGGTGCTGGTAGGCGGTGACGCCGGGGCGTGGCTTTGTGCCGGCACGCACCTGACTGCCACGATGGTGGGCGCAGTGATTGGGCGCAATTTAGGGGTCTCATGAGCGCCGGGGCATGCAGTGGAACTCAGGGCAGCCCTCCTGCCAATGATGGCGGCGATCCTTTGGCCAGCCCAAGACGGTTGGCTGACAACTAACCTTTCATTCCCTGAGCCATCGCTCACGGGCGATGACGGTGGGGCGTAACTCCAAGCACCAGGGCGGTGATTGGTGGGCATGCAGTGCTCGCCCCGACCGCTGAAGGGGGCGCCCGACAGTTGTTCCAGGACAAATTTCCCAAATCAATCATAGCAGGAACTGTCGTGGCTGGTGCCTGGCGGTAACTGGGTCCTGTAGGGCTGCGCTAATGTGGCTGAGTCCAGGCGGTGCTGCGTACGAGACTTGTATGTACGTATTGTAATCATGGGCTGACGGTCCCTTTCGGTCGGGTAGGGAGAGAGCGGGCTCTCTCTCTCTTTCTCTTTCTCTTCTTCTTTCTCTTTCTCTTTTTGCCCTTTGAGATTACGACAGATGATCACTTAGTTCCAGAGTAGTACTTGTTTCGGATTCAATATTAATAATTTATCATCTTCTCTAACTCACTCATCTGTTGGCGTTTCCTGTTTCAGGCTGGGGAGACATGAGCGGCTAGGATTTTCTGGCGTCCTTCTAGTTGGGGGTGGGGGCGTAAACAGGATTGCACTACTGGTCACTATTGGCTCGTGGGACTCGGATTCCTGTAAGGTATGTTACGAAGGAAAGAGCAGGGAGTTGAATAGAGCGTAATTTTCTTATTAAGTGTCTCTCTGCTGGCTCGGTCTTCTGTGTCTGTCTGTCTGTCTGTCTGACTGACTGTCTTTCTTCTTTCTCATCCACCAACCAAAACCTTAAAGGTTGAACGGCGGCTCAGCGATCTTCTCCTCTTTCTCCGCCTCCTTTCGCCTTTCCAACCCCTAGCGATCGTTCCTTTTCCTGCTCTTCTTCTTCTTCTTCCTTCCCCCCCCCTTTCTTGCTTTCCGCTTTCCATCGACTCCGTTTAGAACTCGGCGTTTGTCTTAGGTATGCTTATCTCCCTTTTATTGGTCCACGCAAGGCTGGGCTTACCTTCCTCCGTCCACTCACTCTCCCTCTTCCTCTTTCTTCCATCGCTACCGTCCACTGCCAAGTTCACCACGCTGACCCAGTGCTACTTTTATTCCTACACACAGACTCTTTCCCTTCATCATGAGCGCTCCCGGATACTACAACGGCCCTCCTCCCCCGCCCCAGGCGTAAGTCTTCCGCCACTCCATTGCGCCCGATCTCCTGTGGTTTTTGCACCGGGCATTCGGATTTCAAGCGACCGCGGTGTGTTGGCTCAGGAACCCGTTCGGAGGGCTGGCTTGTCACCAAGCTCCTCGACGCCGATGTTTTTTCCTGCGCTTGCCAGCGGTCGCAGAGTCTCTCGTCAAACCATACCCCGGATTTGCGCATTGTTCTGACCCGGTCTCCGCACAGGTACCCTCCCCAGGGCTATCCGCCTCCGCAGGGTGGCTATCCTCCCCAGGGATACCCCCAGCAGCCCTACCCTCAGGTATGTTGATGCCAGTGTTATGTGCAGTCATGCGATCAACCTCTGACCGGACAGCAGATGCAATACCAGCAACAGCCTCCTCCCCAGCAGAAGGACCGCGGATGTCTCGGTGCCTGGTAGGCCTCACACCCTTGCTAGATTTTGTCGCGCCGCATCTTGCTAATCGTACTGTTTTACCTCTAGCCTGGCCACGCTCTGCTGCTGCTTCCTGTGCGAGGAGTCCTGCGAATGCTGCTTCGAGTGCATCGAGTGCTGTGAAATGTGTTAAGCTGTGATCGATTACGGGTGCTACCTCGAATGTAGCGAGGGCTGCGCGCGACCAACCGAGCCCTCACGATCGATATACGACCTCGACGATACGATAAATTCCCCTTTCATCGCGTGCTACACTAGACCGGTCGAGTCCAGGGGCGCCGGGAAGCGCTGCTGTGACAGCTGCAGTTGCTACGCGGTTTTTGTCTATTTTCTTGTTAATCTACCCATCGCGTTCCTGTTGCCTTCCTTCGTCGTGCCCCCCCATGGGAATTTTCTTCTTATCTATTTTCCTTTCTGTTCAATATGGTGATCCCGGAATATGTGTTTAGGACCCGGGGTGGTGCTTGGAACGGGGAGGGAGGTGAATCATCCTCTTTGCTTCATGGCGCTTCTTTAATTGATGACTTGTGAAATTTTTCTCTCTGCTGCATCGGCTGCCCCAGTAAATGTCATCATCTGTGATGTGTTCATCATCCGAGCATGGTACTCCACAATGTGATACACAGAGTAGACTAGATCTGAAGCAATTTTCCATTGAAGATCCTGAACATCTTGGCAAGAATCTGCGAGGAGGGACCTGCGACTCTAGTTTCCTTTCCGTCTGAGCTTGAATCCAAAGCCAAGCCCACCGCCAGGAAGCCCAACCAATAACGGTCTCTCCGATTGGTGGTACCGTTCAATCTGGCTGAGCGGGTTTCGCCTAGGCAGCCTTATAACTAATGCGCTGTTCCGATGCTTCTGGAGGAGCTGAGTGGCTGCCTAATTCACCCTGCAGGAGTAGTAGATCATTCTTTGGTCGATAGTTGAACGTCAGTAGATCGAACTTTCGCACTTGACGTAATTTTCATATCTAAGATGCTGCGCCACGTGTAGTAAGTACCATTTTGGATATATATACAGGGCTGTGAGTGTGGCTGTAGAGTGCATGAGGATTGAGTATGTAAAGAAAGGAAGCACGGCAGTACTAATTCACTCGTCGTTAGGACATGAACCGTCACTTGTAACGTTACTACTACTAGTACAGTAATAGAAGCGTACGTTTATAAATATTTTTTTCTACTCTACCAATCCCAAGTAGTAAGTACTAGTTAAAACTCAAATTACTATCCCTACTATTAGAAAGCCTCCATGTGTACTACAGAGGGTAGTAGCAACAATGTGTTTTTCATTTCGGTTTGCAGGTACTCCTTGGTTTAGATGAAGTCAAAGTAGAGATATCTTGTCTATGTTCGTGGGATCAGGTTAATTGATACTTGATCGACTCATTATTGGGTTGTGGGTGGCGGGATCATATTGGTCTGGCAGTGTGGATGCAATTTGTGCAATAAGATGGTTGGAGCAAATGGGGTAAGATCGTAGTGTTCTAGGGAGTGTATGTTTCTATATCATGTCCTTCTTTAATGGTAGAAAAGATGCAAGTTAGGGAAGAGATCTGCTGCACGAGCAATCCAAGGGCTTGGTCTTCAGCTACAGTTGAGGATATACTAGAGATCCTGTAGACTACATCCAATGTCTGTTCTGTTTCTTTAGGTATTGTTTAGCACTTTGTCAATATTGGCCATGCAGCAG
>NT_166525.1:667681-771818 GCF_000002855.4 Aspergillus niger | reverse complement strand
TTCTAAGGCGGCTCGAAAGATAGAGATGAAGCGCGTGATTTTGTTTGTTGTTCTATTATTACTGGTAGTACTGCCACTCATAAAGTCTGCTGCTTGCTTGGGGTTGAGTAACAGGATGTCGAGAGCCGTGATAATGCCGAAGCCGCCGGCGCAAGCAGATAAAGTTGTTATATATGGTTGCTTTTCAACAGGGTAGAGCATCAATGTGAAAATCCATATCATGAATAGGATGGTCAGGTAGCGCAGATGAGATCCCTTTGGAGTAACTATGGTCACGATTGGGGGGATCAAGGTTTGCGTGGTGCCTATGAAAAAAAGTCTTGAAACTGGTTGATAGTATCCGGCCATGATGGTTTCGGGCACGATTGGTGTGCGCATGAAGAATAAGAAATTGTAGTAGAGTTGAGGTATGAGACTGTCTCGGGTCCATAGTGATTATGAATTTGATTTTTGGTTGTAAGTCCCTTTTTTCACCGCTAGTTCATTTAATTTCCTGAGCTGAATGGAGAGAAAAAGCAATATGATAGAACAGTTAGATAAGTCCTTTGAGAAGTGGAATGATCGGCATGCGAGACGGAGTATTTCGGAGGTATTCTTGTGGCTTTAGTGGACAATCCCTCACAGGCTTTCTGCCCTGACAAGGAGATTTTATCACAGATTAATCCCCGAGGTGAAGTATATGGCAGGATATAATTGGAGGAGAAAAGTCCCTAAGGAAAAGAAATATATTCTAGTATCTGGTATACTAAGGCCTTTCCACACGAGGTAATGGACAGTCGTGAATGGGAGGCACTACAGCTGAATTTCCTTTTGTTCTCCACTGTACTCATATGCAAGCCCGCAACAAAAAGAGCAACAAGAAGCGTATCAGTTCTCATATTCTAGATACTTGCTTAATTGCGCTCAGTTAGCTTTTATCCGAGCACCACCACATAATAATAACCAAAGATAGCCCATAAGGTCAATGCAACAAGCTCAGTCCGTGTCGAGCTCTTCACTCTAAACTAGAAAGCCAGTCAGTATATCTTACGGACACCGGTGACAGGAAGTATGCATCCTACCAACCTAGGCTTCAACTTAAGGACCAAGGCAGCGCCCGGTGAGCTTACGGCAAGCGCTACTGCAGCAATCAGAGCCGGTAGTGCACGGGAGCCCCGCTGTCATATCTCAAGTCAGCGTTTATGTCCTTCGATGCCGGAGTAGGCAATGTTCAAAAGAAAGGGGATGGACTACCGCCAACACAGCGCTTCTCCAGTCCCTCAATGGGTGTGTTAATGCTGGCTTCGCGCTCGTGATTCAAGTTGACGGAAGTGGCGTTGGCGACAGCTGCGAACGCTGCGAGGAAGAAGACCCAGGTCTTCATTGTTGTTAATTGGGGTAGTGAACGGGTCGCGTGTGCAATGGGTGGGATGTGGGAAGGTGAGTGTCATTGTGAGCAACATGTGTGAACTCTGAGCTGAAGTTCAGGTCCAATTTATAGCTAACCGCTTTGGAATGCCCCTTCCCCTCTGATTATAAGAGATGGATGGTGGGAGTGTATGTCCCGATGTCATTCCCCTACTAACATTAGCTCTTAGCCTGTTCGATATTAAGTGATGGGCTATTGCGGCTTGTTGAAGAACTAGCTAATTCAAATGATTATTCAGGGTTCTCCATCGATATAACTGAAAGTGCTTTCTTGAAATGCCGAAAGACAGGCAGTTGAGACTCTCCAAGGGCTGAGCATGGTGCTCAACGGCCTCATCGAATTTCCAAACAATGAAATCGTGATTGGTATCTTCACATCTTCAAGAACCCGTTGAGAGATACATAGGGCCAAGAAAAGGTGAAATCCAAGAAAGATCACTAAGTCGTAAGAAGCTCTCATATCAGCATATCATTACTAAAAAGATCCAGCCATGAGAGACATACTCAATCCACATGAGGGGTAGCGCATACCCACAGGGGTTCAGACATGTGCAAATGATCTTATCAGATAACCAGAGGACCCACCAGTACGAATCAGGGTGTTGGCTGTGGGCTATAAAGTATATGTAGAATAGAGATATATCCAATGGAAGCTCCATGCAAAGGTTGAGGTAGCCGGGGGCAAACAGTTCCGGTTATACCTGGCTGTGTCAAGGGCTTGGAATATATTACAAAGGATATAAGCCTTGGTCCTCAGCATTAACCTTGGCTGACGGGTTATATCAAACCGTGGATTCTGTGAAGGCCAAGACTCTAGCCGGTGGTTCTGTCTCACTTGTCCAAGAACTCAGTGTAACATACGTTGACCAAGGCTCCTTTCATTGGACAGCTCCACTTTTGATAAAAGAAATAGTGGCTAGTACTGAATTGCAAGACCGGCAGGAAGGTAGATTGGAGACTAATCAGTTCCGTGCTGTCTTATTATTTAAAAGAGTAGTAGCTAGTATTCTGAAGTAGTATTGGTTTACAGTCTTGGAAATTACCGATGAACTATTATATCATATAGTATATACTGTGTCTGCAGTGTTATGATAACGCTTTCTTCTTGAAGTTTTGTTCTTCAATCATTATCAATGAGCAAGGTGGATAGATCTAGCTTATTGTTCAGTTTGCTATCAGTCAAAGTGGGAATATACATGTAGTAGAAAGGAGAAAGCACCGCTACTCTAAAATAAACTCATTGAAAACATAGTCTTCATCATATCTCTCCGGATTCTTACACCGAGACATCTACCTTATTTCATCCCCACTCCCATCACGTGAATACTCACTCACAGCCCTGTCACACCGCTGCGAGCCTATAGAAGTGAAAGAAATACCGTATCAACATTCAACTCTTTCAACTCCACTACTTCCTCCCCCTCATACAAGTGCATACTGATGGCAGCATGCAACTCCCCGTTTACAGAGACAGCCCACTATCCGGCAATGGAGTTACGTCAGCAAAGCAATCCCCCCCAATCCTGGAGAAGAAAGAGCATAAGAAGCATCATCTTTGTTACAAACTACGAAATTCAGTATTAGAACTACCAGGCAGGGAACTATATCCGCAGTTGTGTAATTCTGAGAAAAGCAGCGTTTAGCGGGAATCTGTACAATAAGATAGGTAGCAGATGGCAAGCTGCTCCAAGCACAGGAGCTCGTTTGGAGATACTATTCATTCTTTCAGAATGAGAAACAGTGACTGGTTTATTCTTGTGGTATTCTACCGATAATGCATGGTATTAGCTTTTACTACAATAACCTCTTGTTGTCGTCGTGGAGTTGTAGCTATGAATGATATTCCTATCCATACCAACTGTTCTTGGCTGGTGTTGATAAGAATCAATTTGCTATTCATACAGCACACGACGAAACCACCAAGACCCAACAACATTTCTCTTCTTCGTAGATAACCCCCCTCAATAATAGTCCCATTCCCGCAAGGAAGCCGATAAGCGATAACTACCGCATCCTCACGGTAATAACAAAACGCACTTGAGACTAGATAATCATTATCTATCTTATCGGATTAGATTGGATCAATTGGCCGGGGAGTGCGGAGTACCATCCAACACATAATTCATCCCCGTCCAATGATCCTTCCTCCCCACTTACCGAACGGTTGGGCTCGGAATCGTTCCGACGGTATGTATATCACATCACTATGATGGATCTTTGGTATTTTCCTAGGTAGGTGCTTCCTCGTGTGAGTAAAGGTGAAGGATATATAATCCCTGTTGATGAAAGTGGGCATTTATATGAAACCCTTATCTATATAATGATACTGCCCCGGATTATGACATGATTTTAAAGAACAACTACTGTGAATTATCCTTTGCAATGAAAATATTCAATTGGAGCTAGTCATCAATCATCAATCAAAGTGTCCTTCACCAAGACTAAATATCCAATCGTGGCCCATGATAATGCCTTTTCGCGTAAGCAAACCAGTTCCCTACACCTAGGATCAACATGACGACTAGCACTACTGAAGCGTAGTCTGAACGTTATATACGCGTTAGCAAATCACCTGCATCATCACAAAGCAGATAGATAATAGGGGGAAAAAGGGAAACACGTACTCATGTTACTCCCCGTAACGGGAAATTCCGTGGGAAAGCAAAAGAAAATCGTCAGGATGATAGCCCAGATAACGCAGACAACGTTACAAACATATCCGAGCATATTGGGCACCTTGAATGGGCGATCTGGGGGAAGGTACTGCTGACTCCGCCCGCCGAAGAGGAGAAGAAGAGCTGGGATGGCGTAGGAGATTTGGGCTACCACGACGGTGGTGCTGATGAAGGCGTTGAATGCTATTATTGCTGTGTGTCAAAACCAAACTCTCCCTTTTATTTCGTGTATGCGTGGGTAAAGGAAGGCTCACCAGTTGTCGAGCAGACATAGACAATCCCGACTAGTAGCACTGCTGCGCCATCCAGAAGAATGGCCCAAACGGGAACTCCGAGGGTAGGATGTATAGAGGAGAGACGAGAGGAGAAAAACAGAGCGTCATCACGAGCAAAGGACCATGTAAGCCGGGAGGCGGTCTGATGCACTGCGTTTAGTGCAACGAAAGAAACGACGAACAGTGCAGCCATGAAGACTGTTGCAGCTGTTGGGGAGCGGGTGGCCTTTTCCCAGATGAAGTAGATAGGAAATCTGGGCACATTTCCACGTTAATATTTCACTCTGTACATGAATCTGGGGCGTATACGTACCCTGTCGGTGTGGTTAGGGATGCTTCAATATTATCATAGCTGTATAGGATGGCAATGGCAAAGGGGAACCCTGTCAGGAGCCCCACGATCACTGTGACAAGCAGAGCCTTTGGTACGATACGAGCAGGCTCGAGACATTCCTCTGCAAGGTGTAGTGCTGCGTCGAGTCCGGAAAACATGAACTGAGGCGTGGAAAGCCCCGTCAAGAAGGAGATGCCGTCCGGCCAGCCGCCTGAGCCGTTGACGAACTGACTCCAAGTCTTTGAGGTGTTGACATGTGCGGAGGAGCGTACAGGACAGGCTATAATAATGGCAAGGAATGTTGAAATGGATAGAATGACTGTGCGAGGAGAAGCAAGATATTAGTATTGCCTCGTGTGAATTGGCAGGGGGCTAACTAACACCCTAAATTGTATACCCAGAGAGTCTTGTTGGTTAGGAAGATGTTGTAGATGACCATTACTGCATTCAGCAGTTGATATACCAGAAAATAGTGCCAGCTTTGGGCTTCATATGATGGCTGCCATCGGATGACGATGGCCATGAGTGCCTCTGTTCCGGCCAGTGCAATAGAGGCCCCAAGGGTAACCCACGCAAACACTGCGGCCATGCCACTGAAGTAAGACAATCCGCGACTCCATCGCTTAGACGCCAGGATGGATGTGAAATGGTACTGGCCACCAGCAGTGGGGTACACGCTGGCCAGCTCTGCCAAAGTCACACCCGTGCAGAACATGGCAGCAGTAACCAGCAGAATGCCATACAGGAGAGAGACTGCACCGCCTGACTGGATTGCAATAGCAAAACTCGTGGCTATAGCCACCCAACTATTTGTATTGTTGTACCCCAGGGCAATTATACTGACGATGCTGAAGTTTCGCTTCAGGTGCATGTCCGGGATACCCGCAAGGGCAACCTGCCCCTTGTCCATGTCGACTTCAGGGTCTGCCGAAGCGGCATACCCTGATTTGAGGGGCGAGGCCTTAGTATTGTCCGACTCCATAGTCTCTTATGTTCTTCTTTGTGTGACGAGGGACTGCGGAATCAATATGTTTTGAGAGGAGGACCATCCGTCTTATTAATCCTTCTTCCTACGAGTATAACCTTAGCTCCGCACAGCTAAAAGGGACGTTGACAGCTGTAAGCCTCGATTTCGACAAGCATCGCAGGTCGATAAGATCAAAGCGGTGGGGACTGAGTTTCCTTGATTCATCCTGTTCATCCAGGCCCGATAGGGATGACTGATGGCTGATACCCAAGATATCCCGGAACGCTTATCGAATTCCGAGCCCTGTTATCACGCCCCGTCCAACCAAGAGGGAGATAAAAGCAAGACCAACCCCAGATTAAGGTTAGGAACGTTCATTATAGCGGAACTAAGGCGGAATTGTTCATGAACTGGATATGATCGTCGACGATCGTGCGGAGGAAATGCGGCTAACCATGGCATAGTGTCGTGGAGCTTGCCCTATATCTCCAGACTCGCCGCCGGGCCTGTCAGAATGAGAACTTCCCCGCAATATCCAGGCAGAGGGATTTTGGCGTCTATGGCTTCTATTGGTGTTCCACTGCGGTGATCCATGAAAGGGGAGCTGCTCCAGAGTAGGTTCCCTCGGTAGACGGGGTTTCTCCGCATTGCGGAATGGATCCTGCTGGGCACATGGGATCAATCGATCATCTAGAACTCACGCCGGAGCGGGCAATCAAAGGATATTAATGCACGGGAATCCAAAACGAGTGTATTTATTATAGTCTGTGCTTTTTCTGGGATTGGACGTCTCCTTCATAACCAGTCAGCTGCCTGGTCAGTCCAACAGATCACCCCGTATGGGTGGTCATAAACCAAAAGCCTCTCCCCTCCTCTCATGAGCTAATTGACTTTTGTCTAATTCTAAGTTTGCGAAGCCGAGTCCTCCAAAATTGAAGCTGGCGATCATTTGTCCACCAGACCTACCTTCCCCGAGAGTCGCCACTTCGGCCCCGCATCTCATCCAGGTACTGGGCGGACCGCATTCCAGATGGCTTGTCTGTTAAGCGAGTCAGTGTGCGACATACGCATGATCTACGCCTCGCTGGAGCGATGGAGGCCCTTTCCGCGAGTGAATAGAGCTGCAGTAGCAGCAACGAATCCGAAACACGCTGACGCCAAGAATGACAGGCGTATACCCCGGTAATAGACCATCCGCGCAGCCAGCTGGATCTCTGGCGGCAGACTATGGATGGCAGACACTGAATGTCTGATGTCGTCGATAACCTGTGCGAGTAGCATAATACTGATCAGCCATTGTTTCGGGGTATTAGTAAGTCCATTGGAAGGAGAGTTACTTTCCATTTGTCTGGTATTCCACTCAAGGCCTCAGCGAGGCCTGAGCGCAAGGTGTTCTGGATAATGGTGGACGTAATGGCGACGCCCCACACCGTACCCATCGAACGGACCAGATAGACAGTAGACGCTGAAACTGCGTGGTCTACAAATCAGTCAGTTTAATTGTTCAGTCAAGATATCTCTGGCGAAGAAAGTGGCGGAAAGGTGCTCATACCGGCGTGATCGAATGCGGCAAGGAACGTGAACAAGATGCCTGGATAAGTGATGCCTTGGCCAAGACTGGCGGGAATCATGGCCGCGTAGTACTTCCACTCTGCGTCATTGAACTGAAGGAGCATCACAAGTATGTTGCCAATGCACATGAGAAACGAGCCTGTGCGGACTAGGTAGGCCAATTTACCCCAGCGCGACATCACATAGCCAGAAATCACACCACCAATCGGAGTAGCAAGAGACGGTACGGCAAGTCGGGCACCTGCCTTAGAAGGGGAATCCAAAAGGATTACCTGAAACAATAATGGGAGCGTAAAAAGGAACTTTAACGGTCAGCAATGAATTGGGTACCCGATATCAGGGTCACTCACCGCATAGGCAGCCATTCCCACGCAGACATTGGCAACCTGCGTAGCAACAGGCAGAACACCTTTCAACATTCGAGGGGGAATCAATGGGATTGCAGTTGTCTTTGCCTCAATGAGTACGAAAAGGCCCATTGATACTATACTTGCCACGAATGACAAGATCACCCACACGTTGGACCAGGGGAGCTCATTTCCACCCAAGCTTAGACCCACCAACTGTGTTGAAAGACCAACGATCAGAGCACAAGCTCCAGACAGATCTACGTATTTCCAGATTGTCCGCAGACTCCTGCCTTCGCTGGCAAACTTGTCCTGGGTTGGCAGGTTCAAGACAAGATGACCGGTAATCAGAGCTAGAAGCCCGACCGGTACTTGTAACAGAAAGCACCAGCGCCACCCAACTGAATCGACAATGGTCCCTCCAAACGATGCGCCGCAGATGGACCCAAATCCATGTAGAACGTTTTGTACGGCTTGATACATGCCGCGACGACGGAAGGGGATGAGATCTGAGTTGATAATAGTGGCTGGATCACATTAGTCTCTCTTCTGGAAGATTGACAAGTGAGAAAGGGGATATTTGCGAGTGCATACCCATTGTCATCAAGCCTCCACCGCCAATACCGGTCAGCGCTCTCATCAGATTCAGAAGGACAATATCTTTAGCGATCCCACAACCCAAACAGCCGATCATGAAAGTGATTGTCGCTGTAAAGAAGGAGGTTCGGCGACCGAAAATGTCCGAGAAGCGACCGTATAGTGGCTGAAATGCGGTGCTAGTGATCAGGTAGGAAGTTGTGAGCCACGAGGCGGTATTGGCTGCGTTGAATTCGGAGCTGATTACAGCATAGGTTGAGGCAGTGATAGTGCCGTCGAAACCAGACAGGAACACATTCGACATGATGGCTGTAATTGTGTTAGACCCCTCATGTCACGAACTGACCATCGACAAACCTAGTTGGATCCAAACGAAGCCTACCGGTGGCTTCCAGAGGGCTTCAGCATCGGGACGCAGCAAGGGCTGCTCCTCGTGCGGTGTGGGCACCATTAAGTCAGGTTCGTCTCTGGCCATGGCATCGGTGGAGGATCGTTCGGAGGAAGCACGCATGGCTGGTTCGAGTGCCTTTTCAGCTCCGTCTCTGAATTGACAGCTCGAAGATCTTTGCTTGTGCCCCTCTGGGTACCTGGCAATAGATAAACACCACCGACACACGGGCCCCTCTGTGGGGTCCGGCTTGTACTGTGTAGCGGCCATGGCGCAATAGCGTAAGGATCTTGCTCACGTACCCGCTCTGCCGTAGCGAGGCTCCACCATCGGCAGTGACAGTGACAGCGAGCACAATAGACCAGTAGCCAGCAACTATGTATCCCAGGTGTCTTGCAACAATCATGACATTTGGTAGTTTTCCCAACAAGGACACAGAGAGCATAACACACTCCAAGATATGTGAACAATGCCATCTTCATGGGTACTTCGTAGTAGATCTGAAGGGGGGCTGCTGTAATCCTCGGTACCGAGTCTTGCTGCTGCAGATCCCTCGAGGGGCGGTGTCAACGCCGGAAAATGGATTTACTACGGTTACTAATAAATATTCTTCCGGGAAGGAACTGCTGTTGAAACATATAACTCTGGTCTTCCCCTGTAGTTCGACATACTAGACCCCGATTTCTCCATGCCTCAATCTTTCAATTCAGATTTCATTGAGCTCTACAAGCTCTACTCATAGATGGGTGTGCCTTATCACCTCTGAGCCACTCTTACCATGCACTGGGCGATAACATTGCCGGAATAATGTGGATTAGGTGCATTCGATGGATTGTCGCCATGTCCTTGCTTTGACAGGGGAAGTAGGAAAGCCAATACGTTGCTCCGGCCAATCACTTCGTCTCGCACCCGCTCACTAAATCCATCAGAATTGACAAGAAAGGTCACGAACGGAGTCTTGAATCGGGGCGTTTATATGAGTGTGCAGTGAAAAGGTACTGCAGAACTCAGGAGATGCATGTTTAATGTTCCATTAAAACTTCATCCCCATTCCTCAGGTATATAAGATGAAAAGAAAGTCTCGTCCAACTTGTCCATTCGTGTCATAAGGTGAATTCCAGCCGGTTACCTGCAAAATCCCTGGCAAAAAAGCGGCTCGGATATTCGATGCCCTGGGCGCCTACAATGAGGGATTCACGATTAGCAGGCTATTATGGTGAGACCAAGCCATCTAACACAGCACGATGCGGCCGCATCCGCTCAGAGAGATACTGCTTTTGAGGAGCTAACGAAGAGCAAGGGAAAGAATAACATACCCGAGTTTTGTTCCCCCGGCTTATCAGCGTGCAAGGGGGCAGCATCACCCCCTCTCTGATGATGTTCCCAGATGCGCTGCTGCAGGGCCAATAGCTTGTCCAGCGACGCGACTTTCAGGCAAGCGTGACGGTCGGAATGTAAATCGCTGTTCGACCCAAAGGCTACATGAATCTGCTGACTGCCATCCGGCGTCAGGTTGAACCTACTTAAATTAACCACAACTGGTCCATCTTATCGAAGCGTGAGCATCGATTTCCTACCATAGGAGAGTTCCTTTCTGTAGATGGGGAACTGGGGCTGATGGCAGACCCAGGGTGTTTGTGTAGAACTCCTCCGCCCGGTCCAGGGTGCCTTCCGGGACGAGGATGTTGACGTGGTGGAGACCAGTAATCATATTGGCACAGTTGGTTGATCTCGTTTCGTTCTTTGAGACCACAAATGATGCGGTGCGGGGGGTGCAGCAACAGATAAAGAAGACGTAGGATCAATACCCGGCGTGGTGATTGTTGATGGATGGATCGGAATCTGATTTCCTGGCTGGTGAGGGGTTGGTTTCCCCGCGGGGTAGATTGATGCCACCACCAATAGTACTACCAAACTATTGATCTATCTGCGAAAGACAGGTAGATAGCACTAGTTGTGTTATATCTCTCCACCATCCGCACAAACATGTCCTGCACCCATCATATCTCGATCGCAAGTTCGAAATCTTTGATCTGATGCCATTTTTGGGGTCATCCAGTCAACTAGTTAGTCCGTGGTCAAAAGTCCGCTCATGAAGGAGATTGATGGTATTATTGCATTTTCCAGAGGGCAAAATTTTGGCTTCATGCTTCACGAGGATGACAGTCTAGTTCAGGCAGTGATCGAGAACACCGACCGTCTTCCATCTTGCACAAAGCATGTCCCGTTGCCTTTGACTCTGATTATAATCAAACAAATCCAAACCAGTGGGATGCCGATTGCCGGTCGGCAGCGGAACTCATTCCGCACCTCCCCTTTTTTTGCTTTGCCGGCGGGCATCACCACAATCAATCACGTCGCTATAGTTACTTATTCTCCCATATGCCATCTCACCGTCTGACGTAGGCATCAGATGATTGTCTTACTGACAGTGACTCAAAGGTACAGATGGCGGTCCAGCAGATACTGAGGATGCAAGCAGGGGTCGCGTCTAGGTCTTTCATGTCCTCCACCGATATCTTTCTTCGACGGAAATCATCCCGGCGAGAAAAGTCGGGCTGAGCCCACTACAATATAGCTACTCCCCAGGCGATGGGGAATGCTCGATAACGCCATAATCATATGCGTCCGAGTTCCGGAGAGCCTAGTCCATGGCCTGGAGACCCGGTTTGAACTTCCCGACCACTTCTCTCGGCTCCGCCACTGCCCGAATTTTAAAGTTGGCTGATTTTACTTCCCGGGCGGACTCAAGATACTACCCATGGCCCAGGCAGGAACATTGATAGCTACCTAGCCGAATCTGATGGTCCGGCATCAAGGCTTATACCAGGTCGTATATGCATAGCGCCATGTCTGCTCCGTCTTATCCGGGACAGCCCCAGGGAATCCTCTATCCACCGACTCGGTGGATCTAAACGCTTCTGGCTGAGTGGCCGATGCTCTTCCTTGATGACCCACTAGAGCATTTGGTTTGGTTTCCGCCCAAAGCTGGGTGAGAAGAAGGAAAAAAAATGAGCGGCGAAAATTTGCAGGGCCTTCCTGGGGCCAACCAGACCATTATCATATTTAATATTAGTACCATGTATAAGCCCCGTGTTCGCTAGCTGACACTCGTGCCGTTCTCAAGCCCCCTCGTCCGCCCAAAGTGTAGGTGATTCGTGAATCATGGATCGATTCCATCATGATTCAGCCCGGGCCAAAGCCGACGATTCCTCGTCCATAGCGGACGGTGTCTCCCTATCCCGTCGCCGCTACTCGCAGGGCGGACCCCCCGGCAATGACAGTATCGAGCTCGAGCGAATAAACACCTATCGTCTCCAACAACAACTGACAGTCGGATCTCGCGGAAGTCGCATACCACAAGACCAATGGTTGCCTATTGGGGCGGGCAAGCCGTATCCCCCGCCTCTACCGGACTCCGAGGCATATGTGGTCGAGTTCGAAGGAGCGGATGATCCGATGCATCCCCATAACTGGCCCATGAAGAAGAGGTAAAGCAACACAACTTACCTGTCGGACGTGTATAGACATGAACGGTTGCTGATGCCGTATAGGGTCATGCTTGGATCACTTCTCACCTCCTGTGCCCTAGTGACCGCTTACGGCAGTGCGGTGTTTGCAACCGCGGCTTCAGGTGCCGAGAAAGAGTTCGGCTTTGGTGAGGAAGTTGCGGCCCTGGGAACGACTCTGTATGTCCTAGGGTTCTCGGCCGGCCCAACAGTGTGGGCGCCTAGTTCCGAGCTGCTTGGCCGGCGATGGCCGCTGTTGCTTGGGATGTTCGGCTTCGACCTCTTCATGATAGCTACTGCCACCGCCAAGGATACCCAAACCCTGATGCTGTGCCGTTTCTTTGCGGGTTTTTGTGCGGCCAGTATCATTGCTCTGGTGCCTGCTAGCCTGTCTGACGTCTTCAACAACCACCAACGTGGTGTTGCTATTGCCATGTACACTATGTCGGTGTTTACCGGTCCTTTCACAGCCCCATTCATCGGTGGATACACCGCGTCAAGCTATCTCGGCTGGCGATGGACGCTATACGTCCCTGCCATAGTTGGGTTCTTCTGTCTCGCGTTGATAGTGTTCTTTACCACAGAGACCTATGCCCCAATCATTCTGGTCCAAAAGGCAGCCATTCTCCGGCGCCAGACGCGGAATTGGGGCATCCACGCCCGCCAGGATGAATTGGAGATTGATTTCAAAGAATTGGTCACCAAGAACCTGGCGCGTCCGTTCCTGATTCTGTTCACCGAGCCCATTGCGTTTCTGCTCACCCTCTACATGTCCTTCATTTACGGATTGGCCTATGCGTTGCTGGAAGCTTATCCGATCATCTTCGAAGGTACCTATGGCATGACCGGTGGTACCGCAGGGCTGCCCTTCATTGGCCTTATCATTGGTGAAATCGCCGGTAGCACGTTTGTTCTGTCTTTGTCGGGACGATATTCGCGGAAGTTGGCGGCCAACAATTACGTTGCGGTGCCCGAATGGCGTCTCCCCCCTTGCATCGTGGGTGGTGCGGTGTTTGCTGGTGGACTATTCTGGTATGGTTTTCTCCACGCATGTGTACAACGCCAGACTCGGTGGAAATACTGATAAGCGGAGCAGGTTCGGTTGGACTGGATGGAACAGTAACATTCATTGGATGGCACCCACGGCTGCTGGTGTGGCCGTAGGATTTGGCTTAACTTCCATCTTCATGCAGTGCTTCAACTACATCCTAGATACGTACTCGAAGTTGTGAGTGTCTTCAAACCCCCCATACCCCTTTTATAGTAACCCTTGGATTACATGCTAATTAAGCAGTGCGGCGTCTGCCTTTGCGGCAAATACCATGATGCGATCCATGGTGGGTGCCGTCTTTCCTCTTTTCACGCGACAAATGTTCAACAATTTGGGCATTCAATGGGCCGGCACATTGCTGGGATGCATTGCCGTGGTAATGATTCCCATTCCGTTGATGTTCTACCTCTTTGGTGGCCGTCTTCGGCAGAAGAGTAAATTGGCCCCTGTGATGGATCTGATGCCGCCTGCCGAAGAAGATATCAAAGAGGCGTAGATTAATAATTATAATCCGGGGCCTTGCTGTAGATATAATACAATGATAGACACCACATAGACTAGATAACATAGTTCCCATATTTGCAACCGTACTCTACAAATCCGTTATTAAAACGGTGAAGAATGTTAGCCCGGGTCTCGACCGAACGCTGCAAGTTCGACGTTGACAAGCATAGCCATTCATGCGCCTGTCTAGACGGTCCCCGAAATGGCCTCGACGGGG
Source organism: Aspergillus niger (assembly GCF_000002855.4). Taxonomy (NCBI): domain Eukaryota; kingdom Fungi; phylum Ascomycota; class Eurotiomycetes; order Eurotiales; family Aspergillaceae; genus Aspergillus; species Aspergillus niger. Next base: position 757,975 of record NT_166525.1, on the reverse strand, counting down.
CGACTAACATAAAATGGATGCTATTATAATCTGTCTAGAACTCCGTCGATGACTTTGCTGGTTTCCACCTCTGAAACATAGCGACTCGGAAGGTAGATCCGACCACTCAAACGACAGTATGGAGCCTCGAAACCTGTTTCTCGTTCTGTAACAGCATATTTGAGTGTATCTGGGGAATCCTCGTGTAACCTGAGTTTATATGGAGGTTCCGGGTTCCTGGGTGCTTCTTTCATACCAGTCAGTGGTGCAGGGAATGTAGCTCTCGGAGGATTTCCCGGGACAAGCTTGCCATGCTTCTCGGCTGGCTCCGAGTGACGGGAGTAACCTTCAACGTCTCTTCTTAAGTAATATTGAGTTTCTTTGTGACCCAGTAACTAAATGGAGTACTAATCTACCATTGGGTTGGGGCTCGGGCGAATCGAAACATTGCCGGTGCTGATCACCATTCCACCCAGCATCTACGGTGGGTGTACAAGCAATGTGCTCCTATGATACATGATCACACAGTCTCATCACGCAGGACTACAAATTGCGTGGCTGGGACTAGATCCGGAGACCTTGCTCTCTCCCTGATGAAGTCTCTACGTAACCCCTACCCGCGTACGGCAGAATTTACCAAGGCTTTGGGTCACTGGCGATGCCCCCTCGTAGAAGCCTGGCTAAGCATTCCCAGAATTCGGTGGCTGGGAGCCGAATATGGAAGTGAGACAGTGTCTGCTGAATAGCACGGCCATTACAAGCCAGCTATCTACGCTGTATAAGATCTTCCTTCTCTGCAGTATCACCTTGTGTGAAGCATGACTCGTTGTTTACATCGTGTCCGCTGCCTCATGAAGAGACGCGTCCATCCCTTATTGATTCGGCAGAGGGAAATCTGCAATCACATCTACCCCCGTACCCGCTAGTATACTGGTCCAAAAGAAAACTAACCATAGACATCATCATGGGCTGTCTCCAGATCTTCCTGCCTGGTATCGGCTCTTGCGTTGCTTTCCTGCTAGGCATTTTCTCTCTCTTCGCTGGCAGCCAGCGCCAGTTTCTACCCCAGGCAGACCTCTTAACCGTAAGTTAACGATGTTTCCGATCATACCTTCTACCACTCATATACTCTTCACTAGTTACACACAGGAGGTGCCGGTGGACAGGGTGCCCCCGATTATTTCTCCATCTATACCATGTCCTACTGCACCAGATATCAGGAGATATATGTTTCAGATGAGACTACCAACGCCACAACAACCAAAACCGAAATCGTTGACTGCTCTGACCGCAGCGTGCTGTTCACCTTCAACCCTGGTGAAGCTATAACAAAAGCCTTGGGCACCCCGTCAGGCAGTCTATCCCCAGACAGCTGGCCGTCCTGGATAACAGACGATTTCGAGGCGTTAGCTCCCACCAACACAACGATGGTCCTGCTTCTGATCCTTGGAACTGCCACATCCGCTATAGCCATCGGAATCCGCATCTGGACGGTCGTGTGTGCGCGAGCATCGGAAAGTAGCAGGCCGCCTATGTACCCCGGAAGCTCGGCATCTAGCTTTGATTTTGACATCCCTCCATCTAGTATAGAATTCTTTGCTTTCCTGGTTAGTATAGAGTCATGGCCCCTGGCATCATCCTAGATCGCTAATGTCGTGTCTACTATGCAGGTGAGCCTTCTCAGCTTTGCAATCGCTTCCATCATCGCCAGCGTCATTACCACGGAATTTGTGAAACTGATCAACAAATCCGGTAATGGTTATGGGGTGTCAGCGACGACGGGGACCTCATTCATGGGAATGGTCTGGACAGCTGCGGTGCTGCAAGCTCTTACTACGGCGAATAGTCTCGCTGCTATTCTCCGCTATCGTGCCCAGCATTGCCGGTGTGATTGGGATGAGCAGGCCCCTCCTGAGTCGGCGGAGCAGAAGCCGCTGGTAGGAGCTGATTGATTGTGCGGGCTGATTGTCTTTGTTTGTGTTGTTGTTGGTCCTTGTAATCTTGTAACTACTATGTGCATTGGGATATTCTGCATGGACGTGTTCTGTATCATAAGTGTCCTAAATCATTTATGTAGTCTGTTTTGAAGTGGACTTGGCACTTCGATTACCGGCTGTCTGAGTTGCATACTCTGCTACTGATTGGGGCGGACGAGCTATTGAGTTAGAATACATGTATGGATTGTGTGTCCTGTACCGCACAAGAGGAGTGTTGGCTGTGGAATTGAAGGCAACACGTGCCAGTCACCTGTCAACATCAACGTTTGGGCTATTCTCTTCCCTCCCGGCTTTCTTTATTACATCCTTCTACCTTTCCTGAATATCATGAGCATCCACTCCAACTAATTTTGCGTTCAAATAAGACGGCTGATATTCGTAAAGTGCTACGTCTTCTCAAAGATTTTCTATCCCGTCACTGATCTAAATCGATGAACCCTAGAAAACATTACCCGAGAGAAGCTCTTCGCGCGATCCCAGATGAAACACGGGGATATGTTGCAAGGGGGCAGGCACCTTGACGACCTGTCCTCCGGCATACGTTTCATTCGTCCACCAGTATGTCCAAGGCTTGGTGTTGTTCTGTCCCGTCTGCGGCAGATACACGGGCCACTCAGTCACGTTCGGCAAGGTCACTGGCGAGACCAGGAGACGTGGGCCAAACATGTACTGTTGCGTCGTGTAGTTGCTGTTCGACGACACCAGCTGGGAGATCTTCGGGTCTGTCTTCTCGAAATCCATATACAATGGGCGCATGATGCTCCGGCCTGTGAGGTGGAACTGGTTGAAGATGGACTTCAGGTAAGCACCCAGCTGGTAGCGCAGATGAATGTACGAGACAATGATGGGTGTGTTGCTTGCACCATAGGACCACGGCTCATTGGCACAGGTGTAGGCGTCCTGGAAATAGCAGGTCCGGCTACCGTGAGTGCGCATGAATGGCAGGAAAGTCGTCCAAGCCAGCCAGCGCACATACAACTCCCGGTATTCAGGCGTGTCAATGTTTCCACTCCACCAAACAGTCGAGTCGACTTCGAAGCCACCGGCATCGACCGTCCACCAACCCCAGCCTGTTGCTGCGGCGGACAGTCCACTGGCTACTTGCACTGCCAGGGTGTCCCAAACGGATGTAGTGTCTCCCGACCAGATCATGCTGCAGAACCGCTGGGATCCGATGTATCCAGACCGACTCAGGGAGACATGATCGCATGCGCTCCCTTCCTTGGTATCTGTTGCATTGCGGAACCCCTCCTCAATTGCCTGCTGATGCGCCCAGGGGTACAGCTTACCCACGCTGAGCTGCGTACCAGCGGCATAGTTCACGTTTGGCAGGGTGAACGGGATGGACTCAATATACGTGCTCTGTCCGTTGTTCTCATACGCCTCACCCAGCGCTCCGCCATCGGCTTGGTCAATCCAAAAGTTTTTGATACCCTTGTCGTAGTAGTTCTTCTTCAGCATGCTCCAGAGGAACTTCCGCGCCGAGGGGTTGGTGGAGTCATAGTTCCGGATGTATGATCCGTTCCAGGAGTCAGTGGTACCAGGTCCATCGCGCGTGGCCGAGAGAAGGCCGTTCGCCTGCAGGGCTGCGTAATTGACGCTGTCGTCGGCAACACTGGGCCATAGCGATGCCATCATTTCGGCGCCGGTGAGGTTCTTGACCCGCGCCGACATCTGCGCAACATTGGGCCACAGGCGAGGATCGAGCGCCCAATCACCCTGGTGAGCCCAGGACTGGTAGTCAATAACGATCATGGACACCGGGATGTTTCGGTCATGGAAGTTTTGAGCCAGCAGCTCCACCTCCGTTTGGTTTTCATATCGTAGCTTGGACTGGATGTATCCAAGCGAGAAGTCAGGCGGGGCCGGGGCCCGTCCTGTGAGGGCCGAAATCCGCTGCTGCAAGGTGTCGTAGTCGCCCGGCTGCGCGGCGACGATTACATAGTCAACAAGCGTCGTGGACGCGGCGGTGAATCTGGTCCGGAGGGTGCCAAATTCCATACGCCCCTCAGCTGGCATGTTCCAGATGAAGGCATAGCCTTTATTGCTCATGAAGACCGGGGTAGGGATGTAGGAGTTGAAGTTGACCATGTCAATTACGGAGCCCTTCTTGTTGATCATATGATCCTGTTGCGTGCCCGTACCATAGATCTGCTCATCCGGAGTCGCACTGAAAGAGAACTCAGCTGAGAATTCGGCCCCAGGTCCCGGCCAGTAATAGTACCGGGGGTTGAGAGACTTCAGCGGAGCATATTCGTTTGTGAGAAGGGTCTCACTTCCATCGTCATTGACGCGATAAAAGGACAGTCGGTATCCGGCTGTGGTACCACCCCAGCCGGTGGTGCGCAGGATGATATTGCCGTTGCGCAAGGTGCGAGGCTCCGTGCCGGTGGTTGCGGTGTCATAGCTCATGCCATGCGCAGTGTCCTCATAGCCTTCGATCGGGGGATCGTAGATGAAGCTGATCTCGTTACCCGAAGGCGGACGGAAGGGCCATGCGCGCACACGGAATCCGTCGTACCCAAACGGCTGGATAAGAATCGTCTCAAAACCATGCTGGATACGAAGACCGGTAGAGTTGGGGGCAAAATAGGTTGCTGCTGCAGCCTGAACCAAGGCCCCTAGGGCCAAGAAGGAAGAGAAGTACATGTTTGGGCCTTCTATTTGGAATTCATGATACGGCCAAAAGAATTGACGCCCGCGTTCCGTCAATGCAGGGGCAAGTGCTCAGTGCTATCAAGATGTCTTCGATGACGATTTAAATAGTCATCGCCCCGAGATTTAGCCGATTAGGCTAATTGCATTATTACCAGCTGAACAGGCCATAGTTTGGAAGGAATTGGTCGTACGAGGGGATGCAGTAGTGTTCCAACGGTGGGAGATGCTAGCCGGGGATGATGGAATGGGCTGTGGAGATTGAGATGCGGAGAGAAGTCGAGAACGGGTTAACAGACTCACTAACTAGCGGGCGAAGATCCACTTGGTCCGACGACCCTTCCGGCGGAGGGGGAGAGAGCCCAATGATGTCTGGGATGGCCAAGGTGATGTGACCCTCAGTGAACATCGAGGGGGCAAGAAAGAGGATGGCTTGGCCAGGCCCATCATTCCATGCTCTCAAAACTCGTGCTTGTCCTATCAGTCAAGGAAGGGTTATGTACCAAAAAGGGCTCATGACGGGGGAGGGAAGCCGGGAAGAATGGGATGAGATCCACATTGTTGTTGACCCTCGTCGTGGAGATCGATCCAGGGTCTGTTTCCCACTGCGAAGGGAAAGCACTACGCTATTCAATTTCCTGTCTGCTGTCACTCTCGCCAGACAGAATCTTCATTATCATGGCCCGTCTTCATGGCCGACCTACCCAGCTGTTGGGACCCATACGGACTATTGGCAAATGGCGATCTGCACGCCGCACGGAGCTGACCGAAGCAGTGCCTTACATTATTCCAGGATTAACAGTAATGGCATCCCGCCGGGATTGCTCGCTCCAGAGTGGCGGGGAATCTTCAATCCGCCATGCAGATCTGACGTGTCCTTGCATCGGTCGCATTGAATTCCTGCGGTGCCGGTTCTTCCGACCCCGAGGCCTTTTTGAACAGGCCCTAGCGGCCGGTTCGCGCAGAATGGGAACGCAGGCTTTATTTTCGGGGTGGTCAATTATTGAAATAGACCATCCATTCATTTCCGGGCCGGGATTGGCATGATTCAACCAAGGACCGATGCGTCTAGCTGGTCCGGTCCTAGATGAGGCTACTTAGTGGTGAGGAGGCACTTCGATTAATCGAACAGGGAAGGGCCGTTCGTTCGCTTAGGGTGAGGAAAAGGCATCGGAACAAAGTAACATAACACCAGACCAGAAATCACTCTAGGTTTCCATGACTGGGCATGGACAGGCAAATGCGGTTCACGGGGGGATAAAGTTTACTCCCACCTCGGAGACAGCGGAAGATGCCGACAGCCCCTGTTGACACCACAAAACAACTTCATGCGTAACCAACCAGGGAAGGCCATCTCATGTCGCCCTCACAATTCTTCCAGATAAGGGTATCTATCGGTGTTTATGTACCTCGTCTGTCGCAAGTGCGCAACACGACCGACCTGAAAGCACAACAGCCCCTCGCGAGGATGAATAGTGGCATGCTTCACAACATCCATGGGATCAGTGCATCGCTGACGTCAGAGGTACAATCTTCGAGGCCTGGATGTGGCTCAGGACCTGGGGGAGGCTAAGTATTCATACCCCAGCATATATCCCCAGAATCCCTTGATGATCATCGCGGGGATAGGGGTTAGCCACCCCAGACGGGAAAGCCTTCTCCCCACAATTTGGTGCTGAAAGATTATCCGGGCCAAAGATGACTCGTTGCTTTTCTTTTCGTCACCCGAGTATTCCACTCCTCTCTTCTTCATAAGCACACCCCTCCATCGCTCCATACAGCCATCATGCCTATCTCCTGGCCACCTACCTCCATCCCCAATGAGTTTGGCATTGCCACTCTCTCTCTCGGCAACGCCATACACCATAAGCTCCCACCCCGCCTCGAAGCCGCAGCGAAAGCTGGTTACCGCTGGATCGACCTCTTCGACGAGTGCTGGGCGGCCTACCTCGAGGAACATGGACTTCCCGGTGACCAGCTCTGGGAAGCAACCCCTGACAACTTGCGGGTCGCCCGTAAACTCGGCGATCTAGTCAAATCATTAGGTATGCGTATCGCATGCACACAACCTCTACGCTGCATCGAAGGTATCAAGGATCCAGCGGAGCGACGAGCCACGTTGGACCTTGTTGCGAAGCGCTTCCCATTCATGCGTGCCTTCGACACCGACCTCGTTTTCATGTGTGCGAATATCCGTACCGATACTGGCGTCACCTCCGACCTGAAGACTGTCGCACGCGATCTCGCAGAGCTGGGCGACATGGCCAAGGCATACTCCGATGCAGACGGCGGCCCCATGCTGCGCATCGGCTACGAGGGTCTTTCCTGGGCTGTGCGAAATACTTGGGCGTCCACCTGGGAAGTTGTGAGAATGGCAAATCGTCCCAACGTTGGACTCATAATCGATGCATACAACGTGCTGGGTGTTGAATATGCGGATCCGTATAATCCCGCAGGTCATGGCCGCATCTATTCCACCGTGGAGGAGTCCACCGATGTGCTCTGCGCGTCCTTATCGTCCCTCGTGGCTTCCGTGCCTGGAGACCGCATCTTCTTCTTCCAGGTGGGGGACGCGGAGCGTGTGGATCCTAAGAAGTTTCTCCCTCCGACAGATCCCAAGATACCTGCGCTGCTACCATGGTCACGCGGGCATCGATTGTTCCCGTTTGAATCAGAGCGTGGGGGGTATATGCCAGTTCATCTGGTTGCTGCCGCTGTGGTAGCGACTGGATACAAGGGACCAATGTCCCTGGAGGTGTTTAACAATTCGTTGAATGTTCCGGGTGAGGATGTTGCCCCTGTACATGCGGAGCGAGGAATGACAGGTCTTCGCAAGCTGGCAGAGGCAATCCCTCAAGTTCCGGCGTATTGGGAGATGTGGCAGCAGGGAATTCGGTCCATGCGGCAGGGCCGTCTATAGCCGTGCAGCTTGACTGTGTCAAATATCTACACTACCAGTATATAACAACTATGGAAATATTTAGCGCTTGATCAACCCATCATACTCCGATACTTCTCCAACACAACCTAAGCATTTCTACGAGACACTAGCAAGCCACTACTCTTCATATCAACATGCCCCCGACAGCCAACATAACCAAACTATCTACTCAATACACAATGAGAACGACGAAACTAAATAACACCCCCATCTTCAACCCACCCCCTCACTCTCCGATGACTCGAACTCCTTCTCCTTCTCCTCTTCTTCTTCCCCCCTTCCACATCATTCCTCCTCCCCTCCCTCTTCTCACACCCAAGCCGACTAGGATGCCAAACCAACAACACAAGCATAACCAAAAACATCAACAGCCCATCAAACACATACATCCACACCTCCTTCCTCTGCAATACTCCCGTCCTTCCCTGCGCAAACTCCACAACCCTGAACACGCAGCGCGCTATAATCAACACATCAACAACATACAGCACCCTAAGTAACTGGCACCATGGGGGATATCGACGATGATGATGACGATGACGATGAGGATGTCTTCTGCGGCTCCGCGGCGGCGGGGGAAACCGTGTCATCCGCGTATCAAACACCCCCGAGACGAGGATGAATAATCCAAAGAAGATAATCTGCGCTATAAGTCCACCGATGATTATCCAATTACCAAGTTTCTGGCGGGATTTATTTGATTTGGAATCCGAGGTTGTGGAGGAGAATGATGTTTGGGAAAGAATCCCTCCGCCTGGTATACCATCATGGTTAGCACTCCATTCATGGTCATAAACGAAGAAACGATTATTCAACATTCATAAAATGAAAGATACAACAATAAGGAGAAACTAACCAGTCGCCTGCCCCAAAATTGCAAGCACATCCCCAACAACAAAAACCCTTGTTATCCAGCGAGCCGGGATCGGGGACTGTGATTCACCCTTCGAAACGCGGACAATGCGGCCCAAAACCATATATATAGACGCTGCGAAGAGGGACGGAGCGAGGAGAAGAAGCAGCTCTTGCATTATATATGGTGCTGTGGTCCATTGGAGGGGGGCTTGTTCGCTGTTGATTATACGGGCTGTGTAGCCGGTTGTTTCGACTATATATATCTCTACTTAGTCTTTGTGATTCGGGATGCGTAACTGAGGAGGAGATCATACATATACCCCCTATAATAAACGGAGTGAAGAACCATGTTCGCTGCGCAAAGTAATGGATCAAATGGCATATCGTAATGAGGCCGAAGCAGGTGGTTGCTGTGATTGCGGCGGCGGTGGAGGGGGTGTATTCGTAGAGGCGGTATTCTGAGGGCATCTTTTTCTTTCATTGTTGGGTGTAATTTGTGAGAGGTGGAGGTGGGATGCATGCTGACTTTGGGGTTACTTTATCTATGGTACGTGAGGGGATATTTTGGAGTAGTCTATCTAAGCTGTAGTGACTGGATGTTGATAGTGTTTTTGTTTGTAGGTGGTGTTCGTATTCGTATCCGTTGCCGGTTTGGGGGTTGTTTATGCATTACTTGCGCTAGATATATAGCTTATTACTGGTTAGATACTGTGGGAAGACGTGGCTAAAGATCTGTAGTAAGGAACGACGTAAAGTGCACCTTTTTGTGTATACAATGGTTTTGGTTGGGCTTGGATTTGAATAATGGATGGGCGACCCATCTGACTCAAATGTCGGATTTGTTAGTTACACGGGGTAAAGAATATATGGAAGCAGTCTATATTTCTAGGATCTGTCAAACGATAATACACTTAGGATGTATCCCATACTTGCACTATATCTCCATACATTACATTGCAGGAGACACATCGACAAACCGGAGCCCGTAGCCCACTGCTGCCACCCTCGACTTTCCCAGCAGCCCGTTTATCTCACTCGGATGAAACCGGATCAAAATACACAGTACCAGGAACATGGGGACCGCATCGAAGACATAGATGAAAGCCTCATGGGTAATTACGTATCCCTCCTGTCCCTGGATATACTCGATGAATCGTACAATGGATCGAATAAGAATCAAGAAGCTGGACGCGTACAGCGAGAAGAAGTGCTTGCGCCATGGAATCATCGGCGATTCGGAGCGCACGGTAGGGTGCCGGTAGATGCGACGTTGGAAGATGATGGCGACCACAAGGAAGAAGCAGAAGAAAATGATCTGCACTAGAAGTCCACCGATGATGACATTCTCGCCTGTATTATCGGTCGCGGATTTGGATTGGACCATGATTCCGGCGCCTGTGGATATCAGCATATTGTAGTATTGACGGCTGGTAGTAGGTGGATCACGGACCGGACGACTGCATCAGGAAGGACAAACAATCCCCGACCACGAATATTTTTGTCAGCCATTTCAGTCGGATGATCGAGTGGTGTTCTCCATGCACGAGGGCGATAATCCGGCCGAGGATCATGTAGATGGTGGCAGCGAACAATGCCGGGGCAATGAGGAGAAGGGTGCTCTGAATGATATAGGGGCCCAGCGTCCAGTTGGGGGATTGGTTTCCGGACATGGCGCGACCGATATAACCGACTGTTTCAACTACAATTCTAATGTTAGCTGAAGTGGTCTGAGGCAGGGTGTAGCATGGCATATACACAGTCCGCCAATCAAGGCCGCAATGGTCAGCCATGCTCGCGTTCGAATAAGCTGATACGTGAAAACAATAACGCCGGCCAGGAAAAGCATGATCATAACCGCGGCGCCTCCCACGGAGGGATAGTAGGCGTATGCTGTCCAACCGGTAGCCATGATAGCAAGCAGCGTAGCCGGTTAAGATAGAGATGGCGGGAAGGAAGCCGGAGATTGGGATTGAACTGGGCCATTTCACTTCTTAAGTGACTGCGACTCCTGAAACTTTCTATGCGTGGAGAGAATTCTTCAATGGCCGTTGTTGAGATAGTTGGAACTGTGCCTATCGTATTTCGTACGCTGAACCATGTTCGGCTTAGTGTGTGGTGGAGTTAACCGCTTTCTTCAGTCTTATTGCTTTTTATAGTCTTAGTCCGTCCTATACGAGCTGATCAGGCAAAGAATCCGAATGCACGGACCAGTGCATCGTAGGTTCCACCGATGAGATGGCACGCACAGCTTCCTTTTTCTTCACGAGCATTGGCAGGTGCATCTATCTGCCCATATAAGCACCGAAGCAGATTGTAAAACATCGCTGGAGTCGTACATTGCTCTGTAATTTGTTAGGGTCTAGATTATTGGGTTCACTAGGTTTTGAGCTTTGGAATCCTCCTCACCCACCCAGTGCTCAACCAAAATAGCCTATAGGTAACTATAGGGCTGTTTAGGCAGCTGGATATTGCGACAGACCCTTAGGTGTAGCAAAGTATTTGATCAGACTTTTCGTTTCTTGCACCATTACATCTGTCCGAACAGTGAAGTGCAGTTTCTTGAATTCGCTTGGGAGGTCAACAGGGCGCGTCTCGGCGTTCATGAAAGGCTTTAGGTGTTTAGCAAAGTGACGACGTGCGAATCCGCGCAATATTTGGCACGTTGAAATGCGCTTTCTCGGAAACGGCGGGCCGTGGGCCTTAAAATAGGAGAGCTGCGGCCTTTTCATATCCATATAGAGTTGTCGCAAATTTACCTTGAGACTTGTCAGTTCCAAACGTTACCGCATGGCCTGGGAGGCGTTGGTTATGGGAGTCGCAGGTAGCTCTGTCATCAAAACACCATCGTCTTCGAGAAGCATGATTGGAGCATATGATGACGGTTGAATGTGGCGTATCAGTGTTGCGGTGCTTCGCTTTTTCGATTCCTCCTGAAAGGTGAAGGTCAGTAATAGTGGTCAGTCATCGATAGCCTTTAGAGTCACAGCTCCTAGACGCATTATTTTCTTGAGGCTCTAGAGATTTGGATCATCATCCTCAGTATCTGGATCTGGCAACAGCGGCAGTCTCAGGTGTAAACACAATCAACAACTGCAAAACATCGCAGGCAACTGCTACAGGACGTAATGGGAAAAAGAGACGAGAAAAACGGGAGGAGATTCGATGGTGGCAGTCATATGACACGTGCAGCGGGACGGGAAAGCGATCAGAGGTTGACTTGGAACCATGACTCGCCTCATGCTTCCTGATACTAGACTACTGCCCCATTAATCACGGCTTCTACAACGGATTTTCAGTCGATCCCATCTTTCTGATACAGAGCGGCTACGATATTCCGCTGTTGACCTTGTTTTGTCGTCTGGCCCACTACCTTCCCTTGGACCCTCCTGCGTGCCGGGACTAACAGAATATTGTATTGGGGACCGCAGATGAAAGGCCTGGAGGTATTGCAGATGTTAACTGCATGTAAGCACACAGGAGAACAATGATCACCTATACGTTGCTGACTCATTTCACGAGGCGTTGTAGAATATCGAATGGTCAATGGGATCCCGGAGGATTTCTGGCTGTTGACCCCTGGAAATGGGCGGATAAAAAGGGGTCCGCGCACAGATCCTGAAAACCTCATGATCCAGATGATGGTCCAGATTCATCTTGAATATACTGTGCCACTACTAATCCACAGGGGGAAGTCAACGGTGATGCTGGGGATGGTTCCTGGATTACTCGGTGACCCTTCCCTAACTGGGTCTGGGGTGCTTAATTTGAACATCATGTTAACGCCGAAGACCCACCCCAGATCCTGATGAAGTGAGCTGTGATAAATCCCGGCCATCCAAGGGTCTCACATTGAGGATGTACGACAGACCAGCCAGGCACGGATTCTCTAGTTCAGGGGAGTCGCGTAGTTCATCGAATCAGCGTTGGAAGACAAGATTAAACCTGCAGTCAGTGTCAAATGACCGAGAGCCCCGAATTAGCCGACGTCGTCAATTATGCAGGCATCGGGCTTTATTCACGGTGGTGGATGATTAATTCGGATCGGTCCTCATGGTGTCTGGATGGTCATGACTCGCGCCATGACGTGTCCGGGTCTCAGATAAGTGATGGCGGCAATCGTGAAACACGCTCCAGGGGCAACGGAAAACCCTTCATCAAAAACACTAGTATAGCGAGTTAGCGACTCCCCGTCTCGAGCTCGGCTCTGGAACGCTGACTGCCGACGGTGCCAATCAACCAGCAAGTCAGGACCCCCTGCTGGACGCTATGCGGGGCCGACCGAACGTTCTAACCAAAGTTGTCTCCACTCAAGCAGAAGATGGGTCGGTTCACGATGCATCCATGCTAAGCTCCGGAGGAGGTGGCTGAGCTTAGCTTATTGAATCTTGACTTCCGGCTAGACCAACGGTACTGTGGTTCTCGGCTCTACTGATCCGATGCTATCAATCTATCATATAAGAATGCTGGGTTGTCGACGGCTGTCCATGGTTGAAATCTGGAATTCAACGCCCTCATTGTCCTTCCTTTTTCACTTCGTTTCCCTAGTAACTTCACACTCTTTAGTCTTTCATTCTTTTCATCATGATGAAGCGCAGCGCGCTCCTTGCCTCTTTCCTTCCTCTCGCCCTGGGGTGCGACAGCGCTGAGACTCACTCCTGTGCCTCTGCCTTTTCCGTCTCCTCTGCGGCCGCCGCTAGCTTCTGCGCCACCTTCACGGCGAGCACCGTGACTGCCACGACTGGCGTGCCGGATGTCTTCCTTTCCAACTGTGACTACAAGACCAAGCACCTCTCCAGTGCCTGCAGCTGCCTGGGCACCGCCGATGGATCTGCTCCTGCTTCCACCCCGGCTGCCCCGGCAGTCTCCAGCAGCAGCAAGGTAGTGAGTTTACCATTTAGATGCATCATCACGCTTTGATTACTGATTCAGTCTAGGGCAAGGCACCTGCTGTTGCAGCCACTCGCACCTCGGCGATCCCGACCACTTTCCACACCACTGCCGTTCGTGTGCCCCTGTCCACCTCGGCAGCGGCGGCTGTGACCTCCCAGGCTGTCCTCCCGGCGCAGAGCTCCGTGGCAGGCAACGGAGGCACTACCTGCACAGTGACTGAGTACGCTTCGATCTCCTCTGCCGTCGCATCCTGCTCCAACATCCTCCTGTCCAACATCAACGCCCCTGCATCGAGCACCATCGATCTCACGGGTCTGCAGACCGGTGCGGCTGTCATCTTTGCTGGTGAAACCGTAAGTCATATCCTTCCTATATTAGGGCCAACCGCCATACTAACGGAGAGTCCGACAGACCTTCGGTGACACCTACGACAGCGACTTCGACCCCATTGTCATCTCCGGTACCGACGTGACCATCACCGGTGAGGAGGGACATGTCATCAACGGTAACGGTGAAGCCTACTGGGACGGCGAGGGATCCAACGGCGGACAGGACAAGTACGAGCCTACCACCACAGCCCTTTCATGAAGAACCCTACTCATAGCTCCTACCAGGCCCGACCACTTCATTGTCGTCAAGGACATGTACAACTCCAAGATCGAGAACCTCAACATCCTGAACTGGCCCGTCCACTGCTTCGAGATCGAGAACACCGAGTACCTGACCATCTCCGGCCTGATCCTCAACAACACCGCCGGTGACGCCGCCAACAGCAAGAGTGACGGCGACCCGGCCGCCCACAACACCGACGGCTTCGACATCAAGCAGAGCGACTTCCTGACCCTCTCCAACTCCTGGGTGCACAACCAGGACGACTGTGTTGCCGTTACCAGCGGTAGCTCGATCGTCGTCGACAACCTCTACTGCTACGGTGGTCACGGTCTCTCCATCGGCTCCATCGGCGGCAAGAGCAACAACACCGTCGACGGCGTCACCTTCTCCAACTCCCAGGTCATTAACAGCGAGAACGGCTGCCGCATCAAGTCTAATGCTGATACCACTGGCGAGGTTAGTCCATCCTATCTTAACCATCAACATCTTATTATTCTAACCACCGAGCAAATACAGGTCTACAACGTCAAGTACGAAAACATCACTCTGTCCGGCATCAGCGACTACGGCATCGACATCCAGCAGGACTACGAGAACGGTGGTGCTACCGGTGACCCGACCAACGGCGTCAAGATCGAGAACATCTCTTTCGTCAATGTCAAGGGTACTATGAGCGACGGCAAGGATTACTACATCCTCTGTGGTGATGGCAGCTGCTCTAACTTTGTCTTCACTGATGTCGACATCACCGGTGGTAGCGATGATAGCTGCAACTACCCCTCTTCGGGATGCCCTTAAATCATGGGTTGTGTGGGTTGCGCAGTAGGTGAAGGGGTTGGAAATACTGAATTGTATAGTATCTATCTCTCTCTATTTTGATTTCTTGCTTTCCTGGGATGCTGTGGACCAGCGGATTAGGATAGTAAAACCACCTAGTTGGTTTCATTTCAATGGAGGGTTCATTATCCATTGTATATACTATTACATAAACAATAATTTTGTAGGTGTATAAGGGGAAGTACATTCTTTGTAGATGTGACAGACATGGTCAAGTCTACGACAATCGGATACAATAAGTCCCCCCGAGGCCGCAGTGCACACCCAGCATCATGCTACTCTAGTCACAACTGGTGCGTTTCACAATATCCGAAGGCGAACCCGAACTACCGAACGCCGACCCAAAAAAGACCGATAGTCGCGGTGTACGAAGGGTGTCAGATACAACTAGTACGAGGTAGCTAGCTGGCGCTACGGGAAACAGAACAAGTGGGGTAATCGTCATGTGGTAGATATTTCTTTTTCAATTCATATCAATTTCATTTCATTTCACTCATTTCCTCGTCACGACAGGAGAGACAGATCCTCCCTCTTGTGTCAATAGCAAAAACAGCGTATAATTCGAGACATTTCCCCAAAACTCCAGAATGGGGTTTACGATTTTGGATCTGCTGCACATGCGAAATGCTGAACTTCACTACCGCTGTACGAATCAAACCGTTAGCTCCATGGTGGCCGGCTGAGAGCAAAACAAGAATAAAAATCTGGCTGTGTTATGCTGGTTAGTGGCAGTCAACAGGCCGGAGTATGGTGATCGTGTGCTGAATGACTGACAAACCTGAGCCAGGACACCGGGCCCATCTTTTCTTTCTCCAACAAATGCGAGATGCGAAACCAAGACGCCGTATCCCTACGCATGCTCATGTAGTTTGGGCGCTCTAGGCGGATCCTTCTAGCCAGACGGAGACTGTGGCGCTTGTCGTGTACACCATGAACACCACACCCAGTACCATCATCGCGATGTCGCCCCGTTTGACCCACGGGGACTCGGCTACGCCCTTCCAGTGCAGATACGCCGGGTAGATATACACCAGGGGCACACATGCAAAAGACCCGATCAACGACACGAACTTATCGAGATCCCCGGCCCCCACAGCTCCGATCAGGCCGCAGGTCATCACGGCACCGGTCCGGAACACATTCTTCTTCCACTTGATCATGGGGTCGCGCTTGCCTGAGTTCTGGCCGAAGAGCCTGCCCTCAAGGATACGGACAGCGGGGAACAGCTGGATCGGCGTACTGACCAGGATGGCGAGCGAATAGACGAACTGGAGCACATTGACAAAGCGGTCCGTGCGGGGCAGGTTGCTGATGATCTCCGTTTTGGTCTCGGCGCCAAAGGTGGCATACGAGAGCGCGCCAACCGCCGTGAACAATACGGTGATGATGATCATGACAGTATAGAGAAGTTTGTCGAAATGTTCTGGCCGCTTCATGGACGACTGGATGGGCAGGATCAACCCAATGCCCTCAAAGGTAAAAATACACGAGCCGATGGTCAGGGTGAATGACTGGCGATTGAAAAGTTCGACCGACGAGGCCAGACCACGGGACGCGAGACTGGCAATGTCATAGAAGTAGATGTACGCCAAGCCTACGAGGATGAAGACATCCGCCAGCAACGCGATGGGTCCCAGCTTGGAGATGTTTCGGATCAATGACAGTGGGATGAGCACCAGCAGTTGTACGGCGATCAATTTACCGGTCGACAAGGCCGTGCCCAGGTCTGTTGTCACAGCTTCCAGGACGGCGTGGACGTTCTCTGCGGTGAAGATGATGCAAGCACACACGAAGCCCAGTTGAGAGATTACGATGGATGCGAGAATCAACGTCCGCAGTCGAGGACCACCGATCCGCTCACCAATTTCGCCATAGCCACCGCCATAGTGTCTCCGACATTCCAGCAACAGGTGGAAACACAAGGTACTGATCAACGACACTGTTACAAGGGTGATGGAGGAGAACAGGATCCCGCCGTTGCGGAAGGCCTTGGGTAAGAAAATAATGCCCGTCCCCACAAATGCCTTCAGGAGGGTAAAGAAGGTCTTGACGTTGGAAGCATCGCCTGGGCGGCTGGCTCGTGAGCTCCGCCGTCGCCGCAAGAGAGCAGTGCGTTCGGACGGTCTCGTCTCTTCCTCTTCTTCCTCTTCTTCTTCGACGATGGCGGATTCCTCCTCTGTGTCCGCCAAATCCTCACCCGCAAAGTTGCCATAAATATCAAGAAAATCGAGAAAGGACGAGGTCACGCCCGGCTGGTCGAGCCGACCGTACTTGTTCTGAACGAAGTGACGGCGGAAGCTCCCCGGCTCCATGGCGGCCACGCCTTCTTCGACTACATCATCTGTGCGTCTCGGAAGGAAAGAGAAAGTCGCTGCCCGTTTGTCCAGGCGAGCTATCTTTGATTTGGCGTCGATACGGTACAAGTCTCGATGGATATCGCCGCCTTGCAGTCTCAGTGAGGACTGGGGTTCGGAGGGAGCATCACCGCTACTTTGCTCAGCTGGGGGCTCGGCCGGGGGTGCAGTTAGCTCATCCTGAAGGGAGGCAGTGAACTGAGGATGTAGATGCTGGGACAGGACGTTGTTTGCTTCTCTCGAGTCGGAGTCGGGATCCCGACCGGGGGATGTGGAGAGATCTGCCATTGGAAACGGGGGTGTCGGGGACGGAGGGCGGAGGCGAATTTCTGGTTGGGAGAGGATGGGGTCAGTTGAAACAGGGACTGGAGAATGTTAGAAGCATTGTCCGGCCGTGTAGACCGTCGAGGTATTGCCAGATGGAACAAAGGAAATTTGAAGGGAGAACCAGGAGGAGGGGGGCGAGGAGGAGAGGAGGATACAAAAGAGGAAGCCGATGCTTTGAGAGGGAGACGTAAGTACTTTGGGAGGACCAGCGGATGCAGTCAGTCAGTGATGTCGATTCCCTTCTTTTGACTGGGTCCGTCGATCGTCACTCTTCGCTCCGTGCTCTTTCTGCGCTGTCTGATTGGCTGGTGTCTGAGTCAGCACCCGGGCGACAACAACGGCCATCACATGATTTACAGGGTGGAAAACAAAGACGGTAAAGACGACAAAGTGAAGTTATACTACGCCATGTACTACTCCACAGTTGCATGGAATACATCTCTCTCCGCTGCAAATCATCAATATCGGTCTCTCAATAATGACGCTGTACAGATACAGACACACTTGGAGTAACATTGACTCATCTGGGTAGTACCTTCTGTCTACTTTATGTCTACTGTCTGCTCCGGCCCCATCTATACTAGACTGACACTGCTGTACCTCCATTATCTCTCTATCGTCTTTGGCTGAGTGACGCGTCTCAGATCTTAGATCTTGGCCTCTCACTAGCCTCCCAACGTGCTAACTGCTCATGGCTGCGAGCAAAAGTCTTCGTCACCACCGCAGAAGCCGTACTGATCTCCAGCGCCAGAGCAAACGCAGCAATGTACCCAGCCAGTCGTCGCTTACCGCCGGGCTCACTGCACTGCATGATGCGCAAGCCTTCCTGTTGTGTCGCGTATGACGTGCCCCCGCCAATTACCCCTACAGGCATAGAGGGGAAATAAAGGCTCAACGTTAGTGTCTTGGACATTTGATCGTATTCCGGCGTCAGGTGTGCCCACGAAGCATCAGCGACACACGCCGCATCCTGGCCCGTAGCAATGAAAATTGCTGCCAATATATTGGCGGAGTCCATATTACTGCCATGTTCGCCATTCCGAATCGCCGCGTCTTGGGTGATCTGTATTAAGTCATACAGTTTTGCGGATGAACAGCCCAGGATTCGCTGACATGCCGATTCGGATAGAGCTGTCCAGGCCACGGTCTCGACACCCCGAACGACGGTCACATTCCTCCACGATGGCTTCTTGTCCGAGGATAGCATGCCTTCTACAAACGTATCCACAATCTTATATTCCTTTTCTAGGTTCTTCGACACCCAGGCACAGACCCGGTCTGTAGCTATGGTCACCATGTTCTGGCCCGACGCATCACCGCAGGTGTAGTTGAAAAGGAGATGGACAGAGCGCCCGATCGTGTGCGGCGTTAGGCTCTGTAGACGAGCATGCTTGCTGGTGCTTTCTGCCACCTCTTTGAACGATGCCTGGAGGGTAGGCAGTGCGCGTGCAAATCGTAAAGCATCTCTGGGATTCTGGAACTGAAAGACCGGGCAGCGCGTCATGCCTTCCTCTCCCATGTGGACTTCAATCCCACCAGAGGCATTGGCAGCTTTGCATCCACGACAGCAGCTGGCGACTACCGCCGCCTCAGTGGTGGCCATGGGCGCCCAGATCTCCTTGTCGGGCCCTGTGGGCGTTCGGATATGTAGCGGCCCAGCTAATCCGACAGGAACGTGCGTATAGCCGATGAAGTTTTCGATTTTTACCTTGAAAGGGTCCTGATTATGCCGAGTTATGTGTTCGATCCCGGTGAGGACCTGGCTGAATTGAGCCTTGGTCTTTTCTGAAGGAGGGGCCATGGTTCGAGAGCTGTATCATCAAGACTGAAGTATATTCGGTGTAGAGACAGATGTCGACCGACAAAAATCACGCGCGAAACGGTCATTATGTATAGATCTAACCATATTGCCTCTATCAAGGTTAACCTTTGCGGAAATCTTGGATAACCCGGTTCTTATGATTTGATTCCAAGGCATAGGCACATTGCTTCCAGGGGCACAGCTGATTAGTGTTCGTTCATTCTTGTTTCCAGAGATTCCTCAAAGTGAACTTACATCACCAGTGATTCAGAGCTATATGGTCTGCGCCCATAGATATCACCATTAACAATTCAAACTACACCTATGTCACCATATTCAATGCAAATATCTATCAAACCCCATAACAAACCTGGAAATAAGCTTGCTTCATGGGGTAGAGCACTCCGCCTAACCATACGGATACCAAGTCAATGAAAATAGCTTGAGTGGCATAATAATCTCACTCTAACATCCATTCCACACATCAGAAATCAAGACAGGAACCCAAAAGAAATCAATTCATCCAGCCAGCCAGCAACCAAAAGAAATAACTCCAGGAATCAGCCAGTCACCCCAGCCGGTCAAGCAGAGCCCAGCGCACAGAGCATCGAAGTTGGAAGGCAACCACTACTGCGTCCCCGTATTGCGGGTCCTGTAAGTTGCCCGGTCCCGTAATCAAGTGGAACTGACCTCAAAAGTAGGCAAGAATTAGATTGTCGACTCACTGTACTTAAAAGAAGAAGAAAAGAAAGCACCGTCACAGTTTCAGTTCCTCCGAGCCCTAAGAAAGGAAAAAGATATTTTTCTTAAGAATAAGCAATCAGGTCCGAGATCGCTCACGTTCCACATTTCTCAGCTTTAGAAAGTACCGTGCGTATTGCCTTCCCAAAAAAATAGAAAAAAGAAACAAATAAAAAGGAAAGAAAAGAAAAGCAATCCCGGACGAACTGGTGGCGAAGTGTTCGTATTTCCGAAAAGCGCCCGAGAGTGAGAACAAGAGAAATAGACTTATTGCTGATGTGCAGCAACACTGCAGCGATGCTGCACACCATCGGAGTACTCCGTAAAAGCATACTCAGTTTCTCACACCATAAAACTAAGCATGACTTGATTGATGGTAATAGTGCTGCCCGGCGGTGCCCCGCCAAACCTATCTACTATGTAAAATGTGCAGTAGACCAGATCTCCCAATCTGACAATTGCAGCCCGCACAGCCCCTTATTTCGGAATCGCAGAGATTCCAAACAAACTGTCTCACTACATGCAAAAGTATTGCGCAGCTCTGCTGGCCAATGAGTAAAGCGGACAAGGCCAAGATATGGATCCTCACTTGCTGTACTTTTTACTCAACGAACTCTGATCAACGCACGTGTCTTTGTAATTCCATAGGTTCATCTTAGTAGATGATACGTACTATCACCTTCCTGCTGCCCACTATGGATCCACTTGATTGCCTACGGAGTACTAACATACAACTACAGTAATTCTGCGTTTGAATGACAAATCGCCATCCCTGCCAAGTAGATCATGTATCACAGATTATCATCCAATTTTGACCTGGTTCGTTCTTTGTTTGCTACTGTCTGTGATGGGCATATGATAGATAGACTATAAAGGCGGGCGGGGGTTTAGGTTTAGGTTTTCTAGTGTCTACTAGTAAAATATCCTCGCTCTGGCGATCACGGGGGGTATTTTTTGGGTTACTGGTTTACCCGCTTTATCTATCTTGAAATTTGGTGATTTCGTTAAGGGTTGTTGCCAGGGTCATGCTAGTGGTATTCACGTATGATATTCGGGAAAGGGCCGTTAAGGAAATAGTAGAAATATACAAGGGGGATGTAGAAGTATAGAAGCTTCCTTCTGAGGAAAGGAATGAAAGTGAACGAAGGACAAAAAAGAAGGGTATATGAATATACACAAGGAAATAGAATCAACGGAGGATGAAACAATGAAAGAACGTAGAGAAGGGTATAGTGGACCAAGGCACGATCAAGAACTATGCGTCCCGACAGACCGAGGAATATCAAACGACTGCATCCCCCGCGTATAATACTCCGTACTGACTTCGACATTCGTCTCGATTTCCGTATGAGCGTATATCTTCCCATCCGGGACAATAATCCGTTCCTGGCTGTTATTCCTCCCGATCTGCGTGCCCGTCATGGCATCCCCATCTTGGGTCTGCAGGATACTCATATCGAATGGATGCTCGCGACCCTTGGAGAAGCCCGATTCCTCTTTTCTCATGTTGCTGCTCGACCATCCGCCATAGCCGCGGTTCGAGCTGTATTCGCCGATCAAGCGGGGGAGGAAGCGAGAGGCGATGGCTTTGAAGGACGGGATGGAGGAGGCCAAGATGCCTACGTTGATCTCGATGGCGGACCAGTACATGGCGCCGCTGATGGCGTAGGTGGAGTCGCTGGAGGTGAGCATCGCGGGGATATAGGTGATTCGGATGATGGAGGATATGCAGGCGCTGGAGGTAACCGTTAGACAAGACATCGGTGAATGACAGCAGGTATTGTACTACTTACAATAGACCAAGACAGAGGATACCACCAAGGGCCAACTTCTGTTTCCTTGGCATGTGTAGTTTTAGGATGACACGGATCGGAAGTGAGTAGGTAATCAGATCGGTAGTAATGTTCAGCGCCGCGTTGGCGAGGTAGAAGACGTTGATCGTCACGCAGTGGCCGGGGATGCTAGTGTTCCAGGCGCGGGGGATGGGATTGCACTGAAACGCAGCTGTCAGGACGAAGGAAGTGGCCTGACAACCCACCACGCACAACATGACGAGAGACATGCGCGTGAGTTGCTTGTCGCCAAGTCGGGTGTAGAACCAGCAGACGGAGGTTTTGACGAAGCCCAGGGCGGCCAAGTAGAACATTGAACTCAGCCAAACGGCCTGATCATGATCATCAGCAACGTTATCCTGCTCAAGAGGTTGAAGGGACGTACAAAAGAGTATGTTATTAGACCACTCTGATCCACATCCGCCATGTGCTGGCCCATGCCATGCTTGACAGCTGTATAGGGTCAGTCTCTGCCTTCAGACGCTGACAGGAGGAATCGTCTTACCAACAATGGTAACTGCTGTGAACGCCCATGATAGAAGCTGGGTGAGAGGTCAGCTCAATTGCATCAATCCGGAAACGATTCCCTTACGCAGGCGCCAATAATCAAGTCTAGGAGAAATAGTAGGTAAGTCACAGGTCGGACAGCAGCCAAGGGGGGGCAGGACAATATTGACTTACAGTCATCCAAGCCCATTCGCTTCAAGACATAGATTCGAGCAAACAGCCGGAGGCAAATGGTCACAAAACTCAGGACCGCAAAACTGATCGCAACGCCAGCAATCACTGGGCCCTGTGTAGTTGCCATATTGACAGTCCGGACGGACAGATGAGGGCAAGACGCACAATGCTGGGTAGTAAATCGGGAAAGTCCAAGGCCTATTTATCGAGTGCAACACATCAGATGCAGTCCTCATGCACCGCACACACCCTACATAGAGAGGACAGTCATTTCTAGAAGGGGAACTTCCGAGGGGTCAAAGATTGAGTTGCGATTTAAACGGGAGGCAATCTGGCGCATGTGCGCCATCGCGATCATCGCTGCATCAAATGCCCCTGGCAGGGCTCCGGGACTCATTCTTGGACGATCCCAAGCGGTCCGGGTCAAGCTCGCATGTTGGAGAAACTGGAGTCTGATGGACAGTGGCGTTTCCCAAAAAGGGGAAACCGTGAGGGAAATTTTCAGACGGTACCAAGAGTTGACTAGCGACTCTGGAAGAACGGATGGAAAAAGCAAGCTATCGCGCGAGTAGCGACCAAGAATCGGGGACTCCAGTGACGGTTCGTAGCCCACATCTTGGGGTCTTGAAGTGGTGGGTATCGCGTCCGGATGCACTGGCCGACTCCGCTTGTCGAATCTGATACAGAAAATGTGTCGTTGAACCTATCGCTCCACGGCTAATCGGCGGGTGCCACTGAGAAGCAGTACACTGCACTAAAGGGTGTTAGTCGTTGTCAAATGAGTGGCCTTCGGCGACAAGAATAGCAGCCGGGACACGATCGTCATTGAAGATGGGTCATATCTCCGGGGGTGGTTCCGATGCTCGTAGGAAGTAGAACAGGTTTTTTGTGTATGATCTGTATCTTTGCTGCCTAGGTTGCCACCACGTTTGTATTATGATATTCGGTGCTCACGTATCTAGATAGTGGTTGCGACAACATCATACCCAGATGCACGATGGCAGCCCGCCAAGTCAGGCTACCACACGCACCGCTATGGCAGGCTAATGGCTGTCTGCAAGACACGGGAGGACTGGGCAAAATGGGAGGAAGTAAGTTCCGGTACTATTCGCACCGTAAACGACCGGTGTCTGAAAGGCAGGAGAATCGCTGCCGGCTTTCCTCCAACCGGGTTAGGGCCTTGACTAGTAGTCGCCTGAGCGCAAGTACTGACCCACTCCACTGGGGATGGCCCCGTCCAGACAATTCTGGACAGCGAGTCCTCTGGTCATAAAGGTGGTCTACACTGGTCGACCTTTGGTCTTCGAAATGCCTGCGAATACGATGGGCGCAGGATCGAATCCTGGTGGCTTGGTAGACGTTCTGGGAAGGGTAGGGCAATTCTTTATTGGTCGCCCTGACACGCGGAAGCATGTACTACCGAATATTCACCGTAGTTCAGTCAATAGATCCAAAAGAAGGAAACCACCCCTTAATGCGTTTTTGGCTCTTCGGAGCAGCCTGCTTATGCACCAGTTAACCAAGCGTGGGGTTTGTGAATGCAGTTCCTTCTCATGCTGGTTCATTGACTCATGCTGGTGTTCGAAAAGCGAATGAAATGAGAGGGGAATAATTAAGTGGATGGCTTCGGGGACGGACCTCGGGCTATCGGCCGTGCTCCCGATCCAGTGGTCGCAGCCACCGATTTCTGTCGATTCAACGGTGAAAATTTGCGTTGATATCTATGTGAACTGGATGAATGGGTGCCAAGTTGGTATGAGGACCATACTGCTCCTTCCGTTCCAAGTCGTCAAAGCTGCCCCTACAGGCTGTGTACAAGTCCGCCCCTCATAGCGATGTTAGGATCAACACTGATATGTCAACAAGCGCAATGAGACATTCCCAGCTGAAGGTATTCCTAAACTTCAGTCTCGAATAACTTCCGACACTTGCAGAAGTAGTCAATAGTGTCTTTGGCTAAAACCGACTGAGAGGATAACGGATTACACCATTAGCAAGCCCCATGGGCAAGCCGCCAATAAGCCAGCAATCTCTCTCCTGGAAGTCCTGGAACTTTTGCCTGCTATACTTGCTTTTACGATTCTGGGCCTGTTTTGACACCCCTTCTGCAACTTAGCAAAGGCCGTAATCATTTTATTTTTTTTCTTGGAGCCATGGACGGGGTGCCGATCGCGGCCCAGCGGCAGACCGGCGTCAAAGTTAGTCTCCGTTAGGGCCTGCTAGGGGGGTGTCTGTGGGTGGATCTGGCCTCTCACGTCGCCGCTCCCAGTGGACCACAATTTATTTCCTGGTGGCACAAAGTACTTTGTCGAACACGTCGAGCGAACAAAGAAGGGGATTTGCTTTGTTTGTGGGATCCGGCGATATCTCGATAATGCGGTAGATAAATAAGTGGATGGATGGATAGTAAGGAGATATATATATGGCAAGAACGGCACTCCGCGAAGGTCACGGAAGGAATGGTCCCTTTCATAAAAATAAAAGTGGTTCCATGGTCGTGACATCAGGACATGATGATCCCAGTAGCAGTCTCTGACAGACTTTGAGCCTGACAAGTGTCAACTGCTACCCCGAGAGCTAAACTACGGCCAATAATGGCTCATTGCGACTCGGCAAGCCCACTCCATCAGAGACACTAGGAGCCGTTGGAGGTGCTAAACCCTCGGCCGCGCATTTTTTCCTGTTCATGAGACTTCACTCTGTCCCCGCACCACTAAGTACGCTGTCGGTTCTCTGTCAGACTAGACTAGTCATTGTCTGTCGGCACTGGGGGATGTCTCCGAGTGACGCTTGTCAATGGCTCCAGCCTGGTTGGATCGACACTCTGGTCATATTGTCCACCCTCCCAATGCAGTAGCCTCAATGCTGTTCTCCTCGGATCGAGTCCCGGAAGATGGTTAGATGGCGCACCATCGCTTCTTCAGTGGTACCGCTACAAGGCTAACTGATTCGTTGTCTGGCCACAATTATCTACGTAGGAGAGGAGCCGGATGCCGGTGCTGGACCTAGGGCGGGCCTAAGTCCAGAGCTCCCCTCCAGCGGCTGTAGATGACGGTGTTTTAAGAGCTCGGGGTCTCTCTTCGGTGTTTTTTCGTTGTCATCTGTTCGCTCACCAACCGCAATCAACAACAATGAGCGTTGGCGAAGACCTCCTCTCCAAGGTCACGGTGACCAACGTGATCTTGGGTGTGGTTGTCTATGTGGTCCTTCAGTTTGTGCGCCAAATCGTCTATTATCACTTTTTCCATCCATTGTCGAAATTTCCTGGTCCATTCTGGGGCGGCGTCACCCGACTCTGGATTGCATGGCATAATCTGCGCGAGACTGAATTGCAGACCGTGTACGATCTCACAAAGAAATATGGTATGCTAGACCATCGTACTACCCGGATAGAAGTTCACGAAAGAAATCAAGCCTAACTTACCGTTTGCAGGCCCCGTAGTACGCATCACTCCCACCCTCCTGCTCGTCAGCGACCCCAAAAAGCTCCCCGACATTTACCATCGCAATGCCGACAAAACGGGACACTACATCACCGGATCTTTCGGCGAGACCGAGTCTCTGTTCAATATGCGCTCCCACAAGACGCACGCGGCATTTAGGAAGCACATCGCAGGCCCAGTACGTTCAACTCGACCCTTTGAATTTTCCCAGAATCCACACGACTGATCCCCTGCGCAGTACAGCTTTAGCAGCGTCAAGCGCATGGAGCCGCTGCTCGACGCCCACATTGAGCATTGGCTACAGAAAATCGACGAGAGGTTCGCCAGCACGGGCGCTGGCTTCGACTTCTCATGGTGGGCAGTGTGAGTGCAGTGCCATTCCCAGAGACTCTCCACTTCATTCCGCAAACTATACTGACATCCTCCAAGCTACATGGCATACGACATCATCAGCGAGGTCGGCTTCGGTGCGCCCTTCGGCTTTGTCGAGCAAGGACAAGACGTCGGCGGTCTAGTACAAGGCTTCCACGACGGACTGCCAGCATTCGGTCTCCTGGCGCGCCTCCACCCCTTCACCAGCTGGATGAAAACAACTTTCATGAAGAAATACCTAGTTGCGACTCCCCAAGACGACTCCGGTATTGGAGTCCTCATGCGCTTCCGCGACCGACTCATCGACCAGCGCCTGCGCGATCTCGAAGAAAAGAAGGACATCGGCCGGATCGATCTCCTCCAGACCTTCCTCGAGGCCCGCACCGAGGAGGGCAAACCTCTCGACATGGACTACATTCGCGCAGAGGTTCTGTTGGTCCTTCTGGCTGGCGCCGACACCACCGGAACTGTCTTCCAGGCACTGGTGCACAACCTCATGACCCACACGGAGGTGTACGAGCGCATGATGGCCGAGATTGATGATGCTGCCCGAAAGGGTCTCATCAGTCCCATGGCCCAGTACCAGGAGATCGTCGAGCACTTGCCCTACTATGCCGCGTGTGTCCGCGAGACTTTGCGCATGAACCCTGCCGCGCCGAACATCTTCCCTCGATACGTCTCCGAGCCGGGTATCGATTTATATGGCCAGTTTGCGCCCGCGGGCACGGAGATCTCGTCTAATCCGTGGATTGTTCAGCGCGATGAGGGAGTGTTTGGTGCAGATGCGAATGTGTTCAACCCGGAGCGCTGGCTGGATCCGGAGCGCGCAAAGGTCATGAATAAGTATATGTTTACTTTCGGGTACGGGACGCGAGTGTGTTTGGGCAAGGATATTGCTATGATGGAGCTGTTTAAAGGTCCTTTGCAGGTTCGTCCCGTCCCTTCCACCTTCTTTCAAATTCATTTAATATCTGACTAATCGAGTAACAGCTCTTCCGCAAATTCAAGCTTCATTCGATTGCGGGCAAGCCTTCCGCGCATTTTGTGATCAAGGGAGGCGTGGGATTCTGGCGCGATATGTGGGTGACTGTGGACAAACGGGGGGCTGTGAAGGCGACGTAGTTGGAGCCAGCTTATATTATCCCCTTTTTGGCTCTGTTCTATCTCAATCGTTTTTCTCTTCATCACTCTCCCAACATGATCGACCCAGTCATAGACCCGTCCTTTACTTCATGACCTTAACCGTCATTGGCTGGTGACTGACCAGGTGTAGTGGTAATTACCTTGACTGGTCCTGACGAGGCATAATAAATTTCCCCTAGTATTATGGGCTCGAGTCCTGCAGCCGCTACATATATTCTCGACTATCTTTGAGGAAGAGTGACTGTGCATAGATTAGTAGAAGTCCCAACAGTAGTACTAGGAAGAGGCTCAGGGAGATTATCGATATTCCCATGGGGTTTATTTTCATACTATCTATGTCTCTACAGGCCGACTCTATAGCACTGCCACTAAATAATATTAAGCCTATTGATAGGAATCTTCTCAGAGTATGAAGACTTTCTTATAGTAGGTGCGATTACCTACTAGTAGCATGCATACATACATCCTGATGTGGTGTTAGAGACAGATTGACGGTCTTCGTTAGTAGTCAGTGAGTGATGCTAAATTTATATAGATTATGAAGCTGTAGTAGTCATTGAAAGTATGTATAGCCAGCATCTAACAAAATCATTGAAGGCTCGAGTGAACTATAATAAAATCAATTCATCATTACATGATTGGCTAGTGGATTCATCATGAACCATTACATTAGAGTCTTCTATATAATCGTATGGTGTGACATCAACAAACTCCCACCGATGCCTTCTTTTTCCTACTATCAATCACTACTACCACCGTCAACAACAGCAGCACATATCCAAATCATATAACCTCATCATCACAACATAATCCCCGCCCTCCTCACCCTCTCAAACGCCCCAAACCATGACGTCCTCGTATCCATCTCCTCACTGAACCCAATCTCCCTCGCTCTCCCCAAATCAAACGGGCGATCAAAGTCCATCAGTCTCAGACTCCCCATCCTGGCCCCCGTATTATGCATGCTGCGATAGATCACCTCCTCTTTCACCCCCTCCCTCTCGCTACATAATCGTTTCAACTCCTCCCAATTCCGATCGATATACTCCGTCGGATGCAGAGATCTTCCCTCCTCAGGCCCCACCCCTTCCAGCCCGAAATACGACGCCAGGATGGGCCATCGCTCAGACCACGCCACGGGGCGTGCGCTGTCGGCGATGTTGAACGCTCGGGTATGGACTTTTTCACGCGGTTGGAGGGATGCGTGGATACAGAAGCGCGCGATTATGTCTTGGTTGGAGTCGGTGGATTGGAGGGTCCAGGTTGTGCTGTTGCCGGGGAAGGGGACGCGGGCGTTGGGGCCTTCGAGGGCGCGGTACAGGGAGAGGTAGATGCCCATTGTTTGGGCCATGCAGTTGGCGTTGCCGAAGGGGGCGAGGCCGACCTATGGTTTTTGTTGTTTAGTATGTTTGGTAAAGGGGTGGTGGAAGGGGTGTAAGGACGTACTATCACGTCCGGACGGACTTCACACCATGACCAGGACTTTCCGGTACTGAGCTCTTGCAACAGGTCGACTTCATGGTAGTAGAAGAGGTCTTTGGCGTATTCGGCTGGCACGCGGGGAAGGTCTTCTTTTAGGGGTATTTGGTTCCGGAAGGGGAATTTATCGAGGAGGTAAACGCCGTATGCCTGTTGGATAATACAAGTGTGGTTAGCTTTATGCACGTGGAAAATTATGTGTTTCTGATATGGATATGTAGGTGACCTACCTTTGTGCCAGTAATAAGAGTAACGAAAGACAGTTTGGGCGAGAGATTCTCTAGCGTCTGAACAGCCGCTCGAAGCATCTCTTTGTTCAGGCGACATTCTTCCTCAGGGACATCGCTGGCACGATATGCTGCACAGATATTGAAACACGCACGGTTAGCCGCACTAACAGAGAAGGTATGCATGCGATACGGAAGCGGACTACATACCAGCATAGTACACGTGGCTGATCGTCTCGACAGAGGAGATCTTCTCCGCCAGGGTCTTCTTCAGCGCTGCATCGTCGCCCACCAAGAGGTCCACGCCGGAGACAATCTGGAGACGATCGTCTGTTGGCCACTGGGCCTCCTCAGCCGTGAACGCACGGTTCGCAACCGCCGTCACTCTGCTGAAAGTCCCTGGGGCTGGGTAGTTGTTGAGTAGCTGGTTGACCAGGGCCCAGCCGTTGATGCCTGAACAGCCGAACACGATGGCATGGTGGCCTTGAGAGGTTTGGGATTGCTGCTGCATGATGAATCTAATGAGGGGAGCAGGGCTGATTTGGGGCCCAGGTTCTATGCTGAGAAGGGCTCACCAGGGAGACGGCACAGAGCTTCATGCATTAAGGACAAGGGGGTCAGGTCTGATTCCAGGGGGTGTCATGCTGGCTCCCAGTTTACCCAGGTACCCTGGCTCATTGCACATTGCTGTACACATCGGGCTGCTGTCCAGGCTAATCGGTTAATTGCTTGTTGGCTTGACTTTCCTGTGCCTATGGGAAACCGCGGACTGGCATCAACCCATCATGGTGGGGACAAACATCAGACTTGTGGCGCTGCGATACCGCATGTCGGCCAGACTCCGCCACGCTAATCGCTCCGGGGAGATATATCGCGGCGTATTAAGAACTCAGTAGAATGACAATGGCTTAGTAGGTCATTAGTGGCATTAGAGTGGCACGAATCGCGTGAGCAAGGATCTTTTCGCGGACGCAGTTAGTCGACTGCACTACGGCTCTCGGCTGCGAACATGAAATTTTCGGTTGGTGATAAACTGGACGCAGTAGCGGCCACGTCCAGCAGGGATTGTTTCTTGCGAGAGCAAAGAAGCAGCAGGTCGGGTGGATCAATAATCCTTTCTACCGCGCGATTTGATGAGCATCGATGACGACTGATACAAAGGACATTGAGCCTTGCCCGGTACTACCAGAAAGGGGAAAGCCGGAGAGAAGACGGACGATTCAATTATACCACTACGGCCTCAGAGATAGGAAGGTTTGATAGGTGGACTATCCGACTAAGAGCCAAGACGCATTGATCAGTTACTAAATAGCTTTAATCAAATTGGCTACCCCTTCGTGGCTTGGCATCCCACGGCTGGCTCCTCCGATTCCTCGGGGATATATGGTCAGCCGAGACAAGCTCGCTCTAAGGCCGCCATACTCGGTTTGGCCGTAGTCGAGGAAAATGAAGGGTCCGGTTGTGTGTGCCTTCCGATCTATGTTGGGGAAGGGAGTGGCTGGCGGAAGACAGATTCTAGCATTCAAGCCAAACTCTCCCTGATTCTCGAGCTGATTATCTCCGAGGGCCATGCAGCCGCATCTACAGAGGCAAACAGCGCCCTGGGGAGCGTTACGAGAACGGCAGGCCTAGGGAAACCTGCTCGTGGCCTCAAGTGGCGCACATGCTAGTTAATAGTCACTTTGGCCAACGCGTACGCAACCCGGGGAGAAACACCGACAGCAAGCATCTTGCGCTAGCAAGTAAAGGAGGCTTGATTATGGGAGGTTTCATTGGGCTCGGAGATAATGAGAGTTGGATTCCACCACGCTAAGTGGGCCTCCTCGATATTAAGCATGAAATTGCTCGTCCCGCGTATGAGTGGAAGACAGCCCGTCGACCTCAGAACTCACAAACGAGAGAGCATAGTAAAGCACCACTTGAATGTCAATTTTATCTAATGTCATGAAACTGGCTAGTCTGCCCACTTCTTTTGGTACCAAACCTTCATTTTCGTCTCGCTCCAGGGTTCCCATCGATTTCTCAAAAGAGCAGCGCCCCCCGGAAGTCGTCCGTGGATCCTTCTCGGATGATAAATAACTTTTCCGAACGGGTCCACCTCCCATGCCCTAAAGGATTGACTTGGGCGCTAGATTCGATAGCATCTCGACTTTAACCCTTGGTCGCTATCACGCATGGTACCATTGCAGCTAGATTAATCGATCGATGGGGGTGTGTGTTTGTGCTAACTTAGCAAATGGTCCGCACACACAACTTCGATCCGCCCATTGCAAGTAGGGATGAACCTGAGAGTCATAGATTACAAGATTATAGACTATATAAAAATTTTGTAAAGAGACGATCCAGCTATATTACACATCAATCACTTTCGTTAACACTCACATCGGTGGTAACGTGAATGCCTTCATGAGCCCCGATGATACGCTCCTCCGAGCCATTGCGACTAGCCTCAACATCGGCCCGGCTCTGCCCCGTCACAGTATTAAGCTTGATACTCTGGTGACCCATGAGAGATCGCCCGTTATTGGTCCGACGCGTCGATGTTCCATATATCTTCGACCGTCCGGTCGAGTCTCCCTTGCTGGAAAGCCCGAGTAGCCGTTGTAAAGCAGGGAATCGGAAGCTAATGAGCGATTTGAAAGAAGGGATGCAGGCGATGAAGATGGCCACAGCCACTTCAACACTGGACCAATTGAGAGTGTTAACAAGTGTCCCTGTTCAAGTAGTAGGTGACCTATTAGCCGTAGCACACGTAAGGGTTCAAAGGGAGAGGCAACATACAGGTGTGGTCGTCAGAGAAGTTGCTTATATACGTCGCTCGAATTATACTCGTGATGGAGACCCTAGAACTCGCGGTTATTCGTAGCTCTCAGGTGAACTTCAGCTAAGAGGGAACCAGCGTACAGAACACCCAATCCAAACATCATCACTAGTCCGGCTCGTTTGCCTAGCGTCATATTTAATCGCATCACTTTCGGAAGAGGGAGAGCGAAGAGCGCCAGATCAGTAGCCAAGCGGATCCCGAAGGAGATGTAGTAGAAGGCCGTAAGAGACAGACACTGGCCTTTGACGTTGCCACTGGCATCCCATGCCTTGTGAATCGGTGAGCATTGGAAGATCACGACGAATGTTTCTTCGATTGTTTCGGCGACAAGTAGGCCCAGGAGAGTCCAGCAAGCGATGCGAAACCCCTTTCCAGGGAAGATCTGCAGGTATAAGAGGCAGAAGGAAACCTTGACGGTGCCGAGGGCGAGAAGATACGCAATCATGCTGACAAAGTCGAGCTGTAAATCAATGGAATTGAATGAGCATATAGACAGACTCATTCATTAGTATATCCCAAACCTTGAGAAACATCTCCAGCTTCTCCGAGCTATGTATAGTCGCAATGTGCTTTCCGTAGCCATATCGGGTCACTGTGGGAGTGAGACTTGTTAACTTCATTAATCGGGTGTATACATTTGATTCATGGCAGCTTACTCCAGATACACACAAAGCACAGAACAAATGTGAAGATCTTGGGCAACGAAGCGTCAGTATCTGGGAGGGCATAAGCAAATTCAACGGGGCCAGGAAGCGTACCCAGCTGACTACACATAACAAATCATCAAAGTTTATGCCTGAGAGATATCGAAGTCGGACGAACAGACGGACTAGAAGCCCACCGGTCGCAATCACGAGAAGAATAGTATTGCAGGCAATGATTGACGACACTCGGGATGCCTGCAAGTCGACCGACCCTCCGGTCGACGACACGTCCTTCCACACAACTTCCATGGAAGGGTGTTTGTCAATCTGGCCTGGCAAGGAGGAAAGAAGGGCGAGGGAAGTCGCAGTCCGAGCAAAGTCTCGGAGTCTACATTCGCGGGGGTATTTCGAAACATTATTCCAGATACATGGATAGTACTAGGCGCAGGATGCAGGATTCAGGATGCAGGATGCAGAAATGGGACTTCTCCGAGCGATCCGTCTCGAGGTTTCGGTTGGCTGAGGGGGGAGAGACCACGATCCATGGCCGTTAGATGATACGGCATCTGGACACGAGTTGAACATGAACGACCCTGGCCATATGGGCAAGGAACAATTTGTGTGCTCCACCCGCTCTTAGGAACAGAAATGCTAGTTGTCCAACTAGTATGGCGCCGTGACACCGTCGGGCTCCACGAAGGCACTAGGCAGGGATCAAAAAGTGCCCTAATTTCACCCCTCTCGAGTCGGCCGTCCGCAGATGGTTTGATGTCTAGAACTGGGCCCAGATCAGTCGTCTTCATTCCGATTCGTCATGGCTTCATTCTGCTGCTGCTGCTTTATCGGCCATTTTGCTTCCCACGTTTTAACCGGCTTTTCTTTTAACTCTATCCCCCTGTCTCCTTCCTTCCCTCGTCCTCTTCACATATCCACACCGCCAGTAATTTTTCCAGGGCAGGATGACGGACGAGAAGAATGCCCGGGAGCTAACGGCCACCCCTGTCGACTTGGATGAACTGCCGGCCGGATACTACTGCAGTAAGAACTTTGTTGGCTCTCTTATTGCCGTGTGTTTGATGGCCATCAGTCTCTACCTGGGCTATGTCTTACCGGTCGGTCTTTCTATTCGTTTCCTCCGGCAAGCTTTTCGCTGATTATTCAACAGGTAAATAGCTTGAGCGCCATCAATGCTGACCTGGGTAAGTTTATCTCCCCTCTACCTCAAACTACCTGAGACGTATTGTCCAGCAGTTGCTGACTGTCTTTCTACTTGCAGGGCCAGACCCCAGCTACAGCTTGATCTCGACCGTTTTCACACTGATCTCCGGAGTATGAGCACCCTCTCTCTGGCAAACCATGCATCTTCCATGTATATATAGACTTGCTAAACCCGCTCTAGGTCGGTCTTCTCTTGGTAGGCCGCTTAGGAGACCTCTTTGGCCGCCGATACATCCTGATTGGAGGGCAACTACTTGGCCTTATCGGCGCCATAGTCTGTGCAACAGCCAAAACCGTTCCCACCGTTATCGGAGGCAGTGTCCTCTGCGGTCTGGCTGCTGCAGTGCAATTGACTTTCAGCTTCGTGATCGCTGAGCTGGTCCCCAACCGTGCTCGTCCGGTCGTCAATGCTGGCATCTTCATCACAACGCTGCCCTTCTCAGCGTTCGGTTCTCTGATTGCAGATCTGTTCATCGCCAACACCGCCCGCTCCTGGCGCTGGACTTACTACCTGAACATCATCACCTGCGGTCTTTCTATCATTTTGCTGGTGCTGTTTTACTTCCCTCCAGGCTGGGATGCCAAGCGCGGAAATGAGAGCCGCATCGATGGTCTCAAGAAATTCGACTACATTGGCTTTCTCCTATACGCCGGCGGACTGATCCTGGTCCTGCTTGGTCTCTGTGAGTCTCCCGTTCCAGCTCTTACTCGGTTTTTCCATGGTGCTAATTCAATCCCATCAGCATGGGGCGGCTCATCGTATGCATGGCACTCAGCCCATGTCATCGCTGTTCTGGTCATTGGATTCGTCTGCTTGCTCGCTTTTGCCCTATATGGTACGTGAGCCAGCCATGCACCCCAGACTACTTAGTAAACTGACTCACTTGCTCCCCACCCAACAGAAATATTCGTCCCCTTGCAGCAGCCTCTCCTGCCCATGTCCTTACTCCGAAACCGCGGATACGCCGGTGCGGTGTGCTCGGCCCTAGTAGGAAACATGGTCTACTTCTCCATGAGGTATGCTTATACCCCCCCAATCTCCTTGATGACACTCTAACAACAAACCATTACAGTCTCCTCTGGCCAACCGCCATCGCCGACCTCTACACCACAAACACCATCAAAACGGGCTGGCTTTCAGTGAGTATACCCTTCCCCACCACCAACAAATCATCATCCCTAATCACATCCCACACATAGATCTCCACCGGCGCCGGCGTCATCGTCGGCGAAGTCGCCGCCGGCATCCTGATGAAACCCGTGGGATACACAAAATACCAACTGATCATCACCACCCTCATGATCACCGCCTTCTCCGGGGCCCTAGCATCCATTAACCAATACCGCCAGGCATACGGCATCGCGGTCCGCCTTCCCTTCCCCCGCACTCCTTCCCCCTAACCCCCTCCCACTTGTCAATCACCTAAACTGACGATGAAATAAACAGTTCACCGCCCTCGGCGGCTTCTTCGTCGGCTACCTCGAACTGATAACCATAATCATGTGCCCCCTGTATTGCTCACCCCAGGACATCGGGCTAGCCAGCGGCTTCCTCGGCTCCGCAAAGCAAGTCGCCGGCACCATCGCCACCGCCATCTACGTCGCCATCCTGGACAACCGCGTCACGGTGGACTTGCCGCGCGATGTATCTGCTGCCGCATTGAACGCAGGACTGCCTTCATCCTCGCTGACGGATCTGCTGGAGGCGGTGTCGGCGGGGACGACGGCAGCGTATGAGGCTGTTCCCGGCATGACGAATGGTATTCTGGGGGCTGTGACAGAGGCGGTGAAGACGGCGTATTCGCAGTCGTTTCGCACGGTGTTTTTGGCGAGTATTGCGTTTGGCGGACTGTCGGTGATCGCGGCGTGTTTTGCCGAGGGGGTGGATGGGAGGTTTACGGGCGATGTGGCGGCTAGGTTGAAGGGTGTGGATGGTGGTGGTTCTGGAAGTGAGGAGAAGTTGAAGGATGGGAAGGTTTAAATATGTATTTACGGGTTGGGTTTGTTTGGTGATTTTCATTTGTGTATGTGGTAATGATAACTTTGGTGTCATATTAATGAGCTTGATTACAGTTTCCTTATCACTAGCTGACTATAGAGGGTAATAGTAGTATGCTGGAAAATCATGTAATTCACTAATAGATGGCTGTCTATATTACAACATTGCGTTGTGTGTATATATCCGAGGTCGGTATAAACATGGGCAAGGAAATAAGCTGTTCACGATCGTAAAGAAATTCAGACATTATGTGATTGAACAGAAATGAGCCACACCAGCACGGGTGCCCGATAGGCGAGCCAGTGCTGGCTGAGCTCAGGGGGTAGGTAGGTGTATAATCGGCAGGACGAGAGGTGGTAAGAGGAAAGAAATAATAAAAAGAAAATGCACCGTGAAGTTGGGGAATACCAATAGAATGAAGAAATTCGAAGGAAAACCGACCAACTCCAGGGTAACTCAGAAAAGAAAAGAAAAGGAGAAAAACAATGGCAGATAACTTCATAGAAGGCATCAAAAATGGAAAATAGATAATGAGAAAGTTGCTGAATAGCTTTTGGTCAAATCGCAACGAGTCGGATGTGGTGTGTGTGTATATCGACAGTTTTCGGGGGGAAAGAAGCAGGGTAAAGTGACTCGGACTCTATCTATACAGGGTATGTCGAGGGATCGCTGCGGCTTTTGAGTGGACTGTGAGGCATTTGGGGTTCCATGCTGGTGGAATCGACGGCTAGAAGTTGGCTTGAAAATGCCGATTGGTCTCGGCTGGTGCTCTCGGAAGACTCACGACGCTGGAGTCCAAAGGCCACGCTACTCGCGTTGGCGCTGGTCACTTGACTGCCCAGGTTGGTTGGCGCGCCTTGGGCATCGACTAACGGGGCAACAGGCGTCGAGTCCGCCGTGCGGTCGACTCCATGAGGCATGGGATAGTCGCGGCTAACGTGAGGCTGCGGGGTATGGCCCCCGTCCGAGGGAATGGTCGAGGCTTCGCTGTCCGATGAAGCTGCCAGCTTGGTGACACCGGGAGGCACATATGCTTCGTACTTCTTTAAGTAGTCGAATTGGCCCAGGATCACTTGTTCTCGGACGATGTCGACATCCAGCGGGAAGTAGACCTTCTGAATGCACTTGATGACGAATCGTGGGATGAGACACATCACTACGGTCAGAAGAAGGACCACCCAGAATGATAGCGCACCATAGACCTGACGGGCAGCGCCATAGAAGGTCATGGAGGACTCGAAAGATGAGTAGACACCAGTCCAGAAGAAGATCAACAGTGAACTGATCGCGTTGATCAAACTGGTCAGCCAATCCCAACGGTACATGTTCATCATCACGTAAGTGTTGCTAGCAACCACAGCACAGGTAGCGACTAACACACCCACGCGGTACCTGTCATCGATGCTGAGTCCGTTTTCTGTTTGGAAATTGGCCACAGAGTACAGCCTGTATGGCATGAAGAAACAGATGATGGATTGGTAGAAGCCGTCGAGCATGTAGATCCTGATCTACCCGTTAGCTTGAACTCATGACCGCAGACTTGGGATGTAGCAGGCAGACTCACCAAAACTTCAACTGCGTCCACTCCTTACGCTCAATACCCCGCATGTAGAGCTGCGGTACGGCCAGAGACACCCTATCATCGACATCCTGATCGAAGATTCCCATGAAGATGACTGGTAGAGAAGTGAACGCAACGTTCACCAGGGTGATATACGTGTATTCGAAGAGGTAGGAGCCGTCGAAGTTGTCATAAATCGAATACCAGAACAGCGCGAACGTCCAGACCAAGTTCTAGGCAAAATCAGTATCAGAGATCTAACCCAAGCTATAACCCGCCGATGACTCCACTCCGACACCAGAGGATTTACTTACCTTGTAGAAGAAATTGGCCGTGGTCTCACCCAGCCGTCGATACGACCACCGTCCATGCACGAGAATGAGACGCTGCAGAAACCGGAATTGACCGATGGCGTAATCGGCACACATGACTGCCTGGCGACCTTCCTCTCCTGCAATACCTACACCAACATCCGCTTTTTGGATCATGGCGACATCATTGGCGCCATCTCCAATCGACAAAGCCATGATGTTCAAACCAGTCTTGACCATATCAACAACGGCCGCCTTTTGGGCGGGACTGACACGGCAACAAAGGACGGACTTGCAGCGCCGGCAAAGCAACAAGAATTTCTGCCTCAAGGCATCGTCTAACATCAATCGAAGACAGTCCCCATCGAGGACAAGGGCGTGGGTCGATGGCGGTGGCGAGTGGTCCTGGCGTGCCGCGGCTAATTCCTCGTCGGAGCCAGTGATTCCAAACTGTTCGAGCTTGCTGTCCAGCTCCTTCGCAGCCATATCAGAATCCGGTGCACTCAATACCATAATATCCATGTCGTTGTTCAAAAGATTGCAGGAGTAGCCGATGTTAATGGCGGTTTCGATCTTATCACCTGTCAAGACCCAGAGCTTGATACCGGCGTCAGCCAACAAAGAGATGGTATCGGGAACACCATCTTGCAGCCGATCTTCAATGGCTGTGCCACCCAGGAGCATCAGATCCTGTTCAATGATACCAGCGACCTCATCCAGTTTCTCTTCGCGGTCCACGATGGCCGCTGCAGCCACGTCATGCTTAAGACTCCATTCGCGGTAGAATTCCTCGTCAAGAATACGTTCTGCCACACAAAGCACACGAAGACCTTCTTGAGCAAAGGTCTCAAGATGCTGGGAGGTGATATCCCTCAACTCCCGTTGTTGACCAGGAGCCAAGCGAGAGTAGATGACTGTGTCAGCGCCCTTGCACAGCAAACGGATGGTTCCGTCCGGCATTTGAACGATGACACTCATTCTCTTACGCGTCGAGTTGAACTCCAGGATGTTTAGAATCCGATAACTGCGTTCTTCGCCCATGATGTTGACAAGGAGGCTATCTCCCGAGCGACCCATCGCTGTAAACCCACAATCTCGAGCAGTAGCCACCAAGGCAGCCTCATCAGGAGACTGGGCTTTGAACTCGATTTGCGGAGGGTCGCCTGGGATCCGTTCCGTAACCACTGTGTGGCACAACGCCAGCGCGGCCATGAAACTCTCGGCAGCCTGCTTCTGGACATCGCCGGACGCACCACCTAGATCCGCTGCGTACTGAGGCGAGACAAAGGTCAGGTTTTCATCCTTAAGGTATGGGTTATCGTGCAGTTGACGCAGTCGCTGCAGCATCTCCACGCGACCGTCGCTGATACGTTGACGAGCCTTGGCAGCTTCCTCCTCCACGTTCAATAAACCCTGTCGTCTCTGCATTCCCAACTGGGCCTCGGTATAGGCCTCGCCATATGCGACCCCGTTGACCGTACATTTCTTGAATTCCATAACGTTCTGTGTCAGAGTACCTGTCTTATCCGAGAAGATATATTCAATCTGCCCGATGTCATCGGAGATGTTCCAAGCTTTTGGAACGCAAGACATCTGCAGCCGCTCGTAGTACATGTGCTGGTCGAAGAATATAAAGAGCGCTTGGATCCAGCGCACAATTTCCAATGAGATGTACAGGGCAATGGGAACCAAGTTCTGAAAGAGAACCACACCCACCCAGAAGGCAACAACACCTTCCACGGCGGCGGATCCGCCATAAGAGCCGTATTCGAAGAAAGCCAAGGATGCATCATCCAGTCCCCAAGCAAAGCCGTTGATAAAACCGGAAATCAAGCACATGATGAAGAGGATGGCAAAATTGTAAAGAACGTTCCAGTTCATATTACGTGCCATTTGCGGTCGCTTAGTCGGGGTGATGCCCTGATTCAGCATGATCTTGGATTCCGAACCGGTAAACAAAGCTACACCCAACGCCCATTCCGTGTTCTGAAGGCTGCAGCCACGGAGGAGGATATTGTTGATGGTAATAGGCTCCACGCGTTCCTGGGGGGGCGCCTCAGGATCGTCCTGTTGGTTCCAGTAGATGGCACCACTGAACGAATACAGGTTCGCATGCGGGGGAGGGCTCTCTATAATGAATTCCGCTCTTTCACAGTCGCGAGCATTCCGTACCGCGCGACCACAATTAAGGGCATGGCGAACCTTCAAATTGGTCTCCCCGTCCAGGTTTTTGGTTTCCACATAGCAGGCACCGTCCGGGTCAGAGGTTGAGAGAATGACCATGTCCGCTGGGATCTGGTCACCGTTGTATAGCCGCACAAAGTCACCGACGTTGACATCTTTCCAATGCTGACGTTTGAAGCGAGCCTGCCCGGAAGCAGTTTTGGTCGGATTGAGGATGTCGCCTTTGACGCGGCCCGAGGCCGCATTTCTACCGTGTTGATCTGCAGGATCCGGCCAATCTCCGGAAGCACGGGCATCGAGGGACACGGCCCTCAACTCGATCGGAGAGGTGGGTTCCACGGATGGCCGGGCATCCGCCATCTCAACATCTCCCGCCACGTCTTTGTCCGCGGACTTGCGGCGCACGAGCTTTTTCATGCCACGGTAAGTGTAAATGGTGGCCCGAGTACAGGCCTTTTTGAACTTGCGCCACGCGGACACGTTGTCCAGGGTGGCGTTGACATTGTGCCAATCGGTCAGACGATAAACCGGGGAGTTGTTGAGCTCGTTATCGGACACTGTTCGCCTCCAATCCTCGATTGCGTCCTTGATTGAAGTGACCACCACGATGATGATCAGGGGGACGGCACTCAGGCCCGGGTCAGCATCTCCAAATAGGAAAAGCACTGCAGAATAATGACGAATAAGAAGTAAAGATTGGCAATGTTGTGGAACTGCAACCACAGGTTCTTCGGAATAAACGTCAATGGCGTGTAGATGGAGGTGCGAATTTTGTTGCGGGGATAGACGGTCTTCAGATTGCCTTCCTCATCCCGCTCACTGTCCGGGATGGGGAGGTTGAAGTAGACTTTCCGCGATGAAGCTGTTTCTGTTTCATTGCTCTCTGGCCCTGCGGTTGCTGCATCAGTCGTGTTGTTCCGCGTATTACGTCGATTGTCACGTTCCAGAATGGAGACTCTCTTCCGAAGACCGCTGGCGGCGGTCATGCGTTTTGTCGCCCATCGTGCGCGCTTAGTAGATTTGGCTTCCTGGTTGGGAATCGGGGGAACCTCGTCGGAGGCCCGACTCAGTTCCTCGTCCCCTTTCCCTTGTATGGGATCCATTTACAATGGGTGATTCCCGGACTATGTTCAACGGCGGACGGCAATCATCGGATCGGCTAGGACGGAGGGACCCTGCGTGAGGCGGCCACGCAGGCCTTCGGGGAGCAAGCAATCACAGTCGCGCAGTGGATTGACACGGCATGACGAAGGATGGCGGATTCGAGACAGGGAGCGGAAATTTGTCGCAATAGTCCGCTCCAGACCCGGTCGCTTCTTCGAACCCGACGAAATGAACGGCGGGGAGGAGAGGCGGGGGTGGTGGTTGTTCGCGAGATCGCAACGATCGGAGGGTTCGGCGAGAGTAACAGAAAATCAAGTGTAGCGGAGCTAGCAGGGTAGATCAAGGGCGGACGGGGCTTGACGCGCGTATCGGGGGGGAAAAGCGACGCGGGATGTATCGAGGGGCAGTTGAGCGTCAGCAACAGTAAGATGCCAGGAGGTGGAATGCGGAGGGAAGTGGAGGAGTCAGAAGAGACAGAATGGGGGAAGAGAAGCCGCAGGATGGCTGGCAGAAAGGCTCGGGGCTGGAAGAAGAGGAGGAGGCAGTGAGAGTAGTACTAGTAGTGAGAACTAGTCAGTAGAGTGAGGAGGCGAGCTCAAGCCTGAGCCGGGACTGGCCGGCGACGGGCCCCAATTCGTGGATGCCGCACTGAGGCAACCCGTCCACTAACCCCCATTGAGCCACTCACAGCCCTCCATCTGGTTAGTATTGCGCTGACTCAGCCGTCCCCCGGGTCGGCTTAGTTAAGCCCATGGCCTTCTTCGGGTTTTCTCTGGCCTTCTTCTTCTAATTAATTTGGCTCGGATTTTAAGGTTTTCCTCCCATCTTCCGCTATCCGTTCTGTTCTCGGAGTCGGGGTGCCGGAGTCAAGCAGGTCAAGAGGAAAACAAGGGTTGGCTCCAGTGGCGGTTCCCTTGTACCCTGGATCCGCAAGGCTGGGTCGACATCGATTTTGCTGCTGACGGCTTGCTTAGTAGTAGCAAAGTAACCACCAACACGAGGTATCCAGCATCTACCAAGTGCTAACTGTGAATTGCCCCTCCGGATGACGGGGCAGTGTGCTGCTTATCAATCCGGGATGGGCCATCTTGCCCCTTTCAGTATTCTCTTGCGCAGAATAGCCGTCACTATATTAACTTATGCACTTTTATCCGGTATTGCTTCCGCTATAGCCAGCTCGGATCCCAACGATCTCACTTTTTCATGCAATGGTTTATTGCTACTACTGTGTCAGAGAAAGGGATCAGTAGGTGACAACAGTACCACAGTACTTGTCGTAGTCGTACTGAACACGCTACTGCAATGTATCTCTTTTGAGGGGCTGTGCCTTGCGCTCAGGGCAGCATGGTGATGTCGTAATCTGTAGTTGCATTTTAAAGGCTAAATATATACTACTCGGCAGGAGTGTCACAGCCGCATAAGGACAAAGGAGGATACTACTAATAGTACCAGTAGTAGTTTCACTAATAAGCTGACAGGAACTACTAGTAAGCACCATCAGGATCTTTCGACTATGGACATGATGTACCCCCTTAGAAAAAAGCAAATAATAATATTATTAACCAACATCAATAGTAGTAGTACTTCGTAGCAGCTGCATATTGGACCGCCATCCAGTACTGACCGCTTTCCTCCAGGGGATATTATGCCGCCAATATATGCAAGCACAGTTATGTAGAGGTTCTGTACCTGCAGATGTAAGGAATCCTCAAAGGGAGTAACAGTTGAAGCAATATATTCATTAAGGGTCGTCCAGATTGCTCCTAGGTAATTATTCACCAATCGCGAGCAATATAATAAGAGTCCGTCAAAGTGAAGGGAGACCACTCAACCTGACACACCGCCTACCGACCGACATCATCATTGTTTACTCTACTCCTCATCATCCGGATCCTCTCAACCCCTCTCATTTCCACTGTCCAGCATCCTCAATTCCCTTGGCAACCTTCCGGGCTCCATCCTCCACGCCGCTTCCCACGCTCCCCAATGCATCGCCGACGGGCTTCCCTGCGCTCCCCGTGGCGCCGGTGATGGTATCGCCGACACCTCGCCCCGCGGCGCCTGTCACCCCGCCAACGGTGCGAGAGACGCCCCCGACCGCGTTGCCGAGGGTCGATGTGACGAATTTGGCGGCGCCAGTCACTCCGGAATCCTGAGAACTAAAAGGCATGTTCACTGCAGTCTGGTATTTTCCCAACTGGTGATGATTTATTTGCCGTATGCAGAATTTGAGAAGTATCTGCTTGTGGAGCTTATGGCTCAGTGTCAA
The DNA here is from genome assembly GCF_000002855.4 of Aspergillus niger. NCBI lineage: Eukaryota > Fungi > Ascomycota > Eurotiomycetes > Eurotiales > Aspergillaceae > Aspergillus > Aspergillus niger. Next base: position 714,695 of record NT_166525.1, on the reverse strand, counting down.
TCCCTATGTGAGTGGGTCGGACTACATACCTCAGAAGCTGTCACGTTCGAATGGGCAGCAGCTCGCAATTATGTGCATCTATGTCCGGATATGCCAGATGGCGTCTCAAAGATATACTGTCTAACTAGTCTAACTGCTGACTGCCTAACTAACTAAGGTGCAGTGACCCATGACGTCAGTGGATTCTCGGATGCGCTGCTTCTTCCCATTCCTTCCCGCGCGCTTTCTGGACGCGCGTCCACGACCCATCCCACAGTTGCTGGACCTTTGAACAAAACAGAAGCACAAAAAGGGAATTCAAGAACAGCTTAAACTTCTCGGGCAGTCTTCCACTCTTCGTGGTGAAATATACTCCTAAAAGTCTAGTACCGGGAAGTGGGAAATGAAGACGCCTCAGTCAACCCGCCGCACAATACTTGTTTACCGAGCCATTTCGAGGATCTGCAGCACACCAGCTTTGTCGGGCATGTTCACTCTCTTCGCCAAGACGTCGGTCAAACTCATATCGGCGATCTTGTGCAACTGCTCGTCACTGGTCACGTTGACCTCGGACAGCCGGGATGGCATCCCCAGGAGTTGCACAAACCGTAACATGGCGTCAGCGGCTTCAGTCTCCTGGAACCCCAACACCGAGTTGAAGATGTCGAGGATTACCTTCTGGGCAGCCGCGCTTTGAGGCTTGGTGTATCGCAATGTTGCGGGCAAGATGATGCAACTCTACATAACACATGAAAGGTTAGTAAGTGTTTCCACAGTAGGTGGCTGTCTCGGATTTAGTTACCGTTACTCCTGGATATACGTAGAACGGTTAGTGGCTTTATACTTTCCACAATCTTGAGTGATTGCTGGACCACTTACCATGCTGCACGCCAGCGACACTCCCCTGTTACGCAGAATCTTGGTGGTTAGTAGATCATTATCGCGGTACAGTCGACGTAGATGCGCCACCAAAGAGCGGACTCACGAGTTGATGGCCGATCGCATGGCTTGGCCCCATGGGAATCTTCCATTGGATGAAGGGCAGGAGAGCATCCCGTGAACCGCGCTGACATTCCGAGATGCCTTGGAGCAATTCCTCCTCATTATGCTTTTCCTGACCGGTGTGATAATCTTTGAGACCCTGGATCAGGATTGGCAGCCCCTTCTTGATGTGCGCCGTGGCTTCCTCGTGGCACTCGGGATTGCACAGTGTCTCCACGAAATGATCCACAGCCCGCACCCCCGACGCCAGCCACAGGTGGGAGGGCATGGTACTCGCGATGCGCGGGTCCATCAGGATCAAGCTCGGGGATCCTTCGGGGTGCACAAAGTGCTGTTTCTTGCCCTGAGCATTGGTGCCGCTGGCATAGTGGTTCCACTCTCCGGCGCTGAGACTGGTCGGCACGCAGATGAGCTTGGTGGTGGGTGCTTTAATCCCGCCGGGGCCAGCCAGACCGTGAACCTGATCGACCAGGGCTTCCATATCGTCAATGCCGAAGCCGGTGGGGAGAGTTGCACTGAGCATGACGGCGATCTTGCATGCGTCGGAGTAGGAACCGGACCCGATAGAGATGACGGCCTGAATGTCCTGTGTTTGGATGGTATGGGCAATAGCCATGATGTCCCGGTATGGGGAGTGACTTCCCACTCCCGTTTTCTTTTGTAGCACACAATGGGATAGACGGGCCTCCAAGTCTTTGATCATGGATGTTTTGGTATCGAGGGTCGTGCTCACGACCAGAAGGATGCGAGACGCGCCCCATTCCTGCAGGGCGGCCGGGATATCTTCCAGGTAGGAGGCCTCGAAGATGGCATCATGGCCCTCGCGACCGTCTAGGTCGAGTTGCTTGATCTTCTGTCGCATTGATATGGCGTGTCAGCTTGTCGACAGATTGATTCGATCGGCAACGAGCACCACGACGACAAAGCTTGTGCTTGATACTAGTTGTGACGCGTCTGGATGAACACAAACCGGATGCTATGCGGGGTACAAGTAATCGGCAATTCCGCGTGTTCAGCCGCTAGTCTAGCAGACGGTCAAACTGGACTGGGCTAATCCATACGAGGTTACTAACGATGGATGCTCTCGGGAGGCCAAGCCTCAAGTTATCGCGCGGAGGTACTGGTCGGAGATACTGGTACAATGCATGGCTGTGTTGCAAATTGATGCACGACTAAATGTAGTGCTCCACTGTCAAGTTCCAGGCTTTAGGGTTCATTTATCCTGAAATTGCAAGATGATGCGGTGGATGATGGATGGCGAATGCATCATACTCCTTATCGCTTATCGGAGCGCCTTTGCCGATGAGGACCGACTTGGATAACATCATTAACATCACCCTACCACTGCCCGTGAACTCTCCAATGAGCGCTTTCAGCACCACTCGTTCGTGAGAAGACGGCCTGATTTGGCCTCTATGCCTAGACCCTGAGTCGGTTGGATGACAAGCCTGCCGATTTCTAAGCATTCTGAAGCACCAGATGGAGTTGGGGAAAGAAAGTGGTCACGGTGACGTTTCGGTCGCAACGTCATGGTTACGTGCCAGACAGCCAATCCGACAACCCTCATTACGGAGAATGCTTGACTGGCTCGCAGAACTGGGAAGTGTTCCGATGATCATGTATCGTTATACATAATGTAGGCTCACCCCCCGGCCGCTGGAATTGTTCTGTTGCCATCCATAAGCTCTCATCGAGTTTCTTACCATTGGCTTTATTCCCAGCAACCCCCCAGATTCACTATGGCCACGGTCATTGCCGGAGGGCTTGAAAAGGCTCACGAAGCCGTCAAGTCGGCCTCTTCTAAAAACAAGAAGACGGTCGACTTGGAGCGCGACCTGGTCGATGTCACCACCGAGCAGCGTCAGACCACCGACCACGGCGTGCTCATCAGCAATACCGACAACTGGCTGCGGTCAGTCGACGACCATCGCACTGGTCCATCGTTGCTAGAGGATCAGATTGCGCGCGAGAAGGTACTTCCATATGCCTGCGCTGATACAATGGAAATTTCAGACGGCTGATCGTATCCCAGATTCACCGATTCGACCACGAGCGGATTCCCGAGCGTGTCGTCCATGCCCGTGGAACCGGCGCTTTCGGAAACTTCAAGCTACTCGAAAGCTGCGAGGACGTGACCTATGCCAAGGTTCTAACCGACACATCGCGGAACACACCAGTCTTCGTCCGCTTTTCCACCGTGCAGGGCAGCAAGGGAAGCGCTGACACGGTGCGTGATGTTCGTGGGTTCGCAACCAAATTCTACACCGACGAGGGTAACTGGGACCTGGTCGGAAACAACATCCCGGTTTTCTTCATCCAGGATGCTATCAAGTTCACTGATTTCGGTGCGTCCATCCCAATTCATTCCCGCATCCCTGACTTGACTAATTGGCGCAGTCCACGCTGTGAAGCCTGAACCCCATAATGAGGTCCCTCAAGCGCAGACCGCTCATAACAACTTCTGGGACTTTTGCTACTTGCACCCAGAAGCCACTCACATGTTCATGTGGGCCATGTCGGACCGTGCCATTCCCCGGTCCTATCGGATGATGCAAGGGTTTGGTGTCAACACCTTTTCGCTTATCAACAAAGAGGGCAAGCGCCACTTTGTCAAGTTTATCTGGACGCCTCACCTAGGAGTACATTCATTCGTCTGGGATGAAGCTCTGAAGCTGGCGGGTCAAGATCCGGACTTCCATCGTAAGGATCTGATGGAGGCCATTGACAATGGCGCCTATCCAAAGTGGGATCTGTCTATCCAGACCATCCCTGAAGAGAAACAGGATGACTTCGAATTCGACATTCTCGATGCGACCAAGATCTGGCCAGAGGATCTGGTTCCGCCCCGCACCATTGGTGTGTTGGAGCTTAACCGCAACGTGGATGAATTCTTCCCACAGACAGAGCAGGTTGCATTCTGTACATCGCACATTGTTCCCGGTATCGACTTCTCCGATGATCCTCTCCTCCAGGGTCGCAACTTTTCCTACTTCGACACCCAGATTAGCCGTCTCGGAATCAATTGGGAGGAGTTGCCCATCAATCGTCCCGTCTGTCCCGTGCTAAACCACAACCGCGACGGTGCCATGAAACACCGCATCACCAAGGGTTCTGTCAACTACTGGCCCAACCGCTTCGAAGCGGCGAAGCCCGACGAGCCCGCTCCCCAAGGGGGTGGCTTCGAGTCCTACCCAGAACCGGTACAAGGCCGCAAGAGGCGCGCGTTGAGCCCCAAGTTCCGCGAACACCACTCCCAGGCCCAACTTTTCTACAACTCCATGTCGGAGCACGAAAAGCTGCACATCGTCAAGGCTTTCGGGTTCGAGCTGGACCACTGCGATGACCCTATCGTTTACGAGCGCATGGCCGGCAAGCGTCTGGCGGAGATTGACCTGACCCTGGCGCAGCAGGTGGCGGAAGTCGTGGGCGCGCCGATTCCTCAGAAGGCCCTCATGGCCAACCACGGCCGGAAGACGATCCATGTTTCCCAGACTGAATTTCCCCCCAAGTCTCCGACCATCGCTAGTCGGCGCATTGCCATCGTGATTGGCGACGGATACGACCCGGTGGCATTCAAGGGAATTCAAACCGCCGTGAAGGTGGCAGGTGCTCTGCCGTTTGTCATCGGCACTAAGCGGTCACCCATTTATGCCGACGGAGAATTGAAGGAGACGTCGCAGGGCATCATCGCCGACCACCAGTATGATGGACAGCGATCAACCATGTTCGATGCGACGTTCATTCCCGGTGGGCCTCATGTGGAGACGCTCCGCAAGAATGGACAGATGCGGTACTGGATTGCCGAGACATTTGGCCACCTGAAGCCACTGGCTGGTACGGGTGAAGCGGCGGAGCTAATCAAGGAGGCGCTGGGTAGCGTGCTGGACGTGCAAGTGGCCACCAGCTCCAACCCACAGCCCGTGGAATGGTATGGCGTGGTCACGGCCGGTGGCGTGCAGAAGCCGGAGAGCTTCAAGGAAAGCGTGCAGATCGCGAAGGGCGCCAAGGATTTCGTGGGCATGTTCTTCTACCAGATCGCGCAGCACCGGAACTACCAGCGCGAGTTGGATGGGCTGAGCTCGACGGTTGCCTGGTAAACAGCCTCAAGCCCTGGACCCGGACGAGGGTGTAAATTGTAATGATGAGATGCTCTGTGTTCATGAGAAAATGAGTAATTAATCTATCTGCCAGTGTATGTTAGGATAACTACTACTTAATGCGATCATCAGAAGGAATTGAAGCATATTTCGCGAGAGTAGTTTCTCTCACCACCTTCCAAGACTATGCCCACCATGCGTCAAATACATTCAGTCTCAGCTGAATTAAATGTACCACGTCGGACCGCCCCCTGACTTCCAGTAAGCACTTAGTACCTAGCTGACACAACATGTGTGTAGCAACCCTGCAACAGGGGCTAGGATTGAGGTCCAAGATATAAACCTTCGTGCATATCAGAACTGGTTATCAGCTTTGACACGGTTTTGGATATATTGGTCCATTTTGGATAGCATCTGACAATCGCAACACTTGACTGAAAACAACAAGACGTATCAGCGGGTCGCAGATAGATAGATATGCATTGATAACCTACGTGTTATAGTTAAAAGTACATATTTCTAACGGTCCATGGCACACTGGCCAGTCACAACCAGAATTCATCAAAATCTAAAAGCCATTAGTCTGCTCTACAGATAACCCCGCTATTAACTCCATCTTTTCAATCGGGCGGCAGGAACGGATCGACAACACATTACATTTACATCTACAGTGAGGATGTTGCACAGTATCGTTTCTTGTGCAAGGAAATCTGCAATTCAGGGGGGCGGGGAAAATGTGTTCCTGCAGTCAAATAAGTAAAAGAAAGGCAAGGCTGCCAGCCACTCAATCTCGGCTTTATCAGGGAATACGAAGGCGCGGAGTTAAAATGTAGGATTGCGTGGGCACTGAACAAAGACTCAATCGTGCTGGGTTGATTGGGCGGGCAGATACAGGGTTAGTGAAGAAGTTGGTTAGTCTCGTGATGACTAGTTCGTTAGTTAACCGCCAGGCTTGATAAGGCACACACTGAGTGGAGCCCCCTTGCGTCTGGCAAAAAAAGAAAAACAAGTAATACTGGGAGGATGACGACTCTCAGAACTGATAAGGAAGCACAAAGTGCAACATGGGAAGCAATATAGGAGGTCTAGGGGTAGGTTGGGATGAGCTGATGGAGAGGGGAAGGTTATTCTGCGCTGGTCGGGATTTTAAGTTTTGGACCTGAGCAGTCGAGGACTGAATTATTATCATCAGGGCTGTCGAATGCATTATTGCCTATGCATGGGGTTAACTCTGCCAAGGTGGGACTACGAGAAGTGGCGGTGCGATGAGAAAGAGAATTTGAGCAGAGGGAGAGCGGACAGAGGAAGTGATTCTGACAGGTCTTTTTCCAGTCTACCCTATCTTTTGTAAAGTTAACTAGTTATCCAGTCCATCCGCATAAGCAAATAGCCCCATGCGTTATCAATCGAGTCTTTATTGGTCCACGCTGCATCCTGTCCACCTGAAACCAGCCCAATCCTGCGCCAGCATCAATCGCCTGTCATCAGAAACCTCACCATCCCCCGTTCGCCCCGTTCCCTGGTTCCTGACCACCCGGCTATATATAGCATGTCTGTTTTTCAAAATGATCCAAGAATTGAGAAGCCACCCACTCACAGACCATCAGAGGATCTACTTGACTTAAGTGTAAGTAGTAGTAGCAGTAGTTGTTGTCATGTAATTGATTCGGTTCATTCTCCGAGATTTTCTTTGGGGGTGGATAAGAACTGAACTGAACTGAACCCGTTCAAGATTTGGTCATCTCGGCCATAACTAGTAGCATTTGTGAGACATGATGGCAAACTGGATACCCCATTAACACTTCTATTTAACCAGGGTCTCCTCCGACATATTTCTGTCTCTTTTGCTTCCTTCCATCACTCTTCGATCTTTCTTCTATCATAATAATCAATTGATACCTTTCCCCCCTTTTTTCTTTAGAAACCATCTACCTCTACAACCATGCGTCTTTCTTACGCCGTGTCTCTTCTGCCTCTGGCGGCCTTCGTCGGCGGTTAGTCTACAACTCTTATTGCCCCCCACTCGATTCTTCTGATTCAGTCATCTAACTTCTCTCCAGCCCTCGAGGTCACCTCCCCCAAGAAGGGTGAAGATGTCGATCTTTCCAGCTCCTTCACTGTGACCTGGGATTCCGTCTCGTACGTTCCCTCCCTCTCCCTTCACCAGCCCTAAACCACGCAACATATACTCACCTTCATACAACAGCACCGACCCCACCACCTTCGACCTCTATCTGGTCAACAACGCCGTCTACCCCACCGTAGAGAAGAAGGTCGCCTCCGACGTGGAAACCTCCAAGGGCTCCTACACCGTGTCCGACCTGTCCGGCGTTACCGATGGGTATGTTCTCTCCCTACACCCTATCATTTTTTCTTTTTTCTTTTTCAAATCATATGCTAACAAGAACTACAGCTCCGGCTACCAAATCAACCTCCTCTCCACTTCCTCCACGAACAGCGGTATTCTCGCCCAGTCCGAGCAGTTCACCGTCGAGGGTGGTTCCAGCTCTAGCTCCACCACCACCGCCAGCGCCTCCATGACTACTTCCGCCTCTACTTCCTCTTCCTCTTCTGCTTCTTCCACGGGAACTTCTACTGGTACTGATACCTCCTCCACTTCCTCATCCTCCACTGGATCCAGCTCCATCACCACTACTAGCTCCAGCACTAGCTCCTCCTCCACCAGCAGCAGCACCAGCAAACTAACCACTACTACCTCGGGTGCTAACACTCTATCGACTACAGCTTCCTCCACCCGTTCTGCCTCTGCTTCGGGTACTTCTACTGCCTCTGCCAGCGGTACCGAGACCACGGCGCCGGCTTCTACGGGCGCGGGTATGGCTCTTGCTGCGCCGGTGTCTGTTGCTGCCGGTTTGGTGTTGGGTGTTGTGGCTATGCAGTTGTAAGCCAAACCAGACCAGACCAGACCCCAAGCCAGCTTTTTATTCTGTGGAATGGATGAGATGTAGTATGGTGGGGATGTGAATGATTCTGTGTGATGGAGTTTTTTTTTTTCTCTTCTACTACCCGATTGGTGAAAGCAATACTGCCAGTTGATTGCTTGTATAGATTACTTCTAGCTAAGTGTAGCTTATTACTTAATGGTCTATAGCATATATCCATTACTTTTATTTTTTCTTTTCACCGAGGAAGATCCTGGTGTTTGGTATCCGTGGTTCGGCATTCTAGTCAAAATCCCTGGAATTGTTCCGTTCCATGTGCGACCGGTTTACCATGTGCACTGCACGTTAGACAGTGAGAGAGAGACTGAAAGAGAGAGAGCCACGGCCCCGGCACCTCCAACCGAGAAAGAACAGTTAGGCAGCTAGGTAAATATTTACCAATTAAGGACATGTCCGAAGACACAGACACACACACACCATACTTGTTGGTTGTTTGACGATCCATGGATCACTCACTCGGCCCTGGACCCTTTCGGGAATGAACCCAGACCCTGTAGGGCAATCAATGGCAAATACCAACAGACCTGGCCGGTATTGGTGGAATTGAAAAATACGGGTAGGAAGTTTCGGAAGCCTGTATTAGTCTGAGTCTCTTTTTCTTTCGGCTAGACTGTTACCAGTGTCGGGCAGCACCGAATGGGTTACTGGATTGGGTAAAGAGGGTCCAGAATCTTTTTCTTCTTTTCTTTTAGCTTTCGGGTTTTGGGTTTCTCGCTCGCTTGGATGAATGGAGGGATTATTTTTGGGTGAGATTGTGTCTTACTGTGTGTGATTGTGTGTCTTGGAGTTAGTTGTAGAATAGATGGAGTAGACTAGTTTGTGTGGATACATTGATTATTACTCTGTAGTATTGTTGTATTGTCTTACTATAGTAAAACTAGTCTGGGAAATAGTTACATTGTGAATTGTATTAATATACATCGTGTCTTAGAGATATATATGGACACCATTATTTTCTCAATAATGAGTAAGTACCGGGTGGGTTAGTTATAGTGCCTGAATGCCGTAGATATCGACGTCACTAAACTTCCAATATTAGCATCATCATCATCCCCTGGATCAGTTTTAAACATCCACCCCCACGACTACCAAGAGCAATAAGTGGAATAGGGTATAGACGTACAATTCTGCCCCGACACCCTCTCGGCCATCTGCCGCACTATCCACCCAGACACTCACCCTCATACTCTGAACCGGAAACTCCCCGTACCCCATTTCATCAATCACCGTGACAGACGGGTGATCACCGCCTCGCTGCAGCAGATCCGTCCACTTCTCGCCGGCATGTTTCCGACCCACGTACATGCGCTTCGTGGCTGGTCCGCCGTTGCTCATGACGCAGGCCAGTCCGGAGGGGTGGGCGGCGTTGCCGTAGCGGATGAATCCTTCTCATTTATCAGACTATGTCGCAGACTGGATAGGGCTTGACTTACCAATACAGTTGGGCTGGTCGAAGTAGTCCTCCTGCTCACCGTAGGCGTACAGCTTGCGGGCACGCATCAGATTCGGAAGTTGGCCCTCGCAGGCGGGAGTTGGCGGGTGGTCGCCGTCGCAGGTGCCGTAGAGGTCGCCGTAGAAGACACATGGATGGCCTCCTTGGCGGAGGAGGATTAGGGCGTAGGCTAGGGGTTTGAAGGAGGGCTCGACGATGGTCTGTTGTATGTTAGCTCGTTGCTCATCCTCAGACACATGATAAAGTTAACAACTCACCTCGAGCATTTGTCCCGGTTGCTTGTGATATCATTCAGCACTCATCCATATACCTTCACTTCACAAGGGCTTTCACTCACCGTATCATGATTCGTAACGAATGTCTACACCACACACACATCAGCCTCACCACCCCCGAATTGGATCACTGGGATAAACTCACCAACGCATTCCCCGGCCTGCTCTCCACCAACGTCCCCCTCAACACTCCCCTCAAATCCGCCCTCTTCACCCTCGACAACCTCGAGAACCTCTCTACCAGCGGCACATCCACCGCCGCCACCCGATACTCCATCTCCTCCAGATACCTAAGCAGCGCCCTTAACTCCCCACTCCAATACTCCCCAATCACAAATACCTTCCTGTCCCCGGCCTCCTGCCGCACACAATCAATAAAGTCCCTCTGAAATGCCGTCGAGAAATGCTTCGCCGCATCTAACCGCATTCCGCTCAACGGCAACACAGACATAATCCACTTCCCCCAGCGCAGTACATCCTCCCGGACCTCCGGGTGTGAGAAGTCCAGGTCCGCGAACATCAGGTAGTCATAGTTGCCGTTCTCGTCTGTGCCGACGTCCTGGGCCCAGTTCTTGTCGGGGCGGGAAGGGTCGAGGATCTTGTAGATTGCTTTGCGTTGTTGGGCGTCGTCCCAGTCGACGCCGCTGAAGTGCTGCCAGTGGTATTGAAGGGGGCTGTATGTGGTGCCGCGGCCGGGGAAGGTGAAGGACGTCCAGCCGGAGATTTGTTGGGGATTACCATCTTCGATATCTCGTCCTGTGAAGCATTTGTCAATATACACACTATACATAGAAGAACGGAGAGATGGGAAAGGGGTATATACGATCATCATCAACCCTCACACCCTCGAACCTCTCCACGCTATCCGCCCCAGCCTTATGATTCAACACCGCATCCCATAATACACCTACGCCCAGAGCATTTGCATCTCGAACAAGATCCTCTAATTCTCCGCGCGTGCCCCATTTCGTTCGCACTGCTCCTTTCTGGTCGAATTCGCCTAGATCATATAAATCGTAGATATCATACCCATTTCCATTTGTGTCCATGCCCTTGCATCCAGGCGGTATCCAGATGCTGGTTACACCGAGGGAGTGGATAGCTGGTAAGGCATGCTGGAGCCGGCGCCAGTGGCTGCGCTTGTCCGCGGTGTTGGGGGTTGCGGGGACGTGCCATTCGAAGGCTTGAAATAGGAGGGTGTTTTCCGTGGGGGAGTGCCATGAGGGGAGGGATTCTATGGCGTTGGCTTTTTCTATTGGGGAGGTTGAATTTGTTACTATGATTTGAATTGAATTGACTTGGTATGGGTAGTTGGGGGTGTTTGGCTAACCCTCTATTTGCTTTTGGGATTGAGTTTGGGATTTGGTGCGTTGTCGGCGAGTTTTGAAGCAGGGGAGGAAACTGAACATTTTGCTTGTATTCTTTTTTTCTTGGGTTATGTTTGTAGGTCGTTGGTGGTTCGGGAGGTGAGGATTTTTTTACTGCGGTGCGGAGGAGGGATTAGCTAGGTTTACTGTCTGTGTCCATGTAGAATGGATGGATGATGGATGGAAGGTGAAGAGTCGAATGCAGCGACGGAGCTGGGCTGTGGTGTAAGCACGGAAGAACGTTAGAATAGCTGCTGTCTTGACACTAAGAAGAACTAGCTAGTTAGCTAGTTAACACGGTGTGCATGACTTCATTTCAATTTTCAATGGGTCCTTAAAGTGGGCCTGTCTGGCTGATGAGCGAGTATTTTTAGCTCGGGCGGTTTCCTCGGAAAGCTACCGAGGCCCAACGGATTTGCCTCCAGAGGATCAGCCAGCCATGATCGTCAACAGCTGTTGGATGCAGGTACCCGTTTGGGTTTTCTGAAGAATTTACAGGTGATCTCTATTTATATATATACTGGACTAGTAATTTGTCTTCGTTCTGTTTATTGCTTAGTGCTGAAGTGCTAGTAACTAGTGTGGAATAAAGCGAGATGCGGCTAGTATCTGCGAGTAGTAGTGGATATAGCGAAGTGAATATATACAATATACTAGGTAAGGGTATCGTTACTGCAAATACATACAAAGAACACTGAAACATGATAATATATCTCAACCCATCTGTAGCTATCAGCATATTACCACATCCCCACAATCAGACCCGCCACCACAGACAGCCCCAGAGAAAGCAAAGCACTAGAAGCTGCATCAGTCTTGATACCTAGCGACAAGGCAGCCTCCGCCGCCGCTGCACCCTGCGTCCTCAAGGCAGCATAGGTGACATTCGCGACAGGAAGTCCGCACAGCCCACTGCCGGGCATCAGATCCGCCGGGAAGAACACGCGCGGCTCTCCTTTATCCATCGGAACCACGAGTTCGCTCTGGGTGTTGACCGTGTAGTTGACGCAGTTCAGAATCTCGGTCACTACTGTGCCACCCGTGAAACTCACCGGCATCGAGAGGTTGTAAGCGCTGCTGTTCGTGCCTTGCGTGGACAGAAGCATGACCACCTGTCGACCTTCGATTCCCTTGCGGAATCCCAGTTCACTGCCACCTTCGAAGATGGGGTACGTCTCGACATCGGGGTAGTGATTGTCGAGTCGGTAGGCGTGCTTCCGGATGGCGTTCAACTTGCCGATCAACTTGTAGAGCTCGGCGTCGGTGTTGTACTCAGAGAGCCATATCGCTTCTCGGTTTTCCGGACTGCCAGGGCCGTCGAGATGCTGCTCTTGACCTTGATAGATCATGGGAACACCGTCGAAGAGAAGAGTGAATGTGAGAATATTCTTCGCGAGCTAGTAGGGACAATGTTAGCTAGGAAAGGGGTCTGTAAAGTCAAGCAGAGTTCATACAGCCATGTCATGGGTCATGCTGGCAAATCGTGCGACATCGTGGTTTTCGGAGAATGACGACAAGGCGGTCACATCATTACAGGAATTCTTCATCGACTGGACCTGAGTGGCCAGGGCGCTGGTGTTGCCCAAGGTAAAGGCCTTCAACATGGCGTAGTAGACGGGGTAATTCGGGAGACTGCCGATGTAGTTGTTCTGATAATCGCAGATTGTGCTGACCTCTTGCTGCAGCACTTCGCCGGTCATGAAGATATCAAGCGCATCGCCGAAATTCTTCAGGAAGCCGGGGTTCACATGTTTTGCGGCATCGATGCGGAGGCCGTCGATGGAATAGGTGGAGATGACTTCCTTGGCCCAGTTGCTCAGGGTTTCTTGCACCTCGGCATGCTCGGTATACAGATCGGGCAAGGCCACGATGTTGTCACCGGTTTGGCACAGCTGGGCATTGGTGAAGTTATTCCAGTCGGTGATCTTACAGTAGGGATGGTAGTAAGACGAGCTATTGAAGGGGGTCAGGGTTGAGTAGTCGATGTGGGTGGCGGGGTCGGAGCCATTGGTGATGTAGGCCATGTTGTTGATGACTGTGTCCATCATCAGATACATGTCGCGAGCATGCAGGGCATCACTCAGGTCCAGTAGATCCTGGTGGGTTCCAAAGTGCGAGTTGAGGGAGTACAGATCCACGGGCCAATAGCCGTGATAGGCTTCTCCGTACTCCACGCGACCTTCGACGTTCTCGATGATAGGGGAGATCATGACGGCATCAAAGCCCATCCCCTGGATGTAATCCAGATGGTTGATCATGCCGCGCCAGGTACCACCACAGTACAGACCCTCCGTGGTGTTGCAGGGGGAGGTGGTTGAGCCATCAGTGCGCGCGAACCGATCCGTCATGGTCTGATAGATTGACCGGGACTTCCATTGCTCGGTGCTGGCAGCCAGCGACGACCCCAGCCAGCTAGCAAGATAGAGGACCCCAAGCCCGTGCCGCAGGGCCGACATTGAGACCATGGCTACAGTCACTGGGAGATTGGAATTATCTTAATGATCAAGGGTTGCGTACATGTGCCTGCCGAGCAATTGCGGGGCCCGACTTGGAGATACGATAAGGTGACTGTCGAATGCTGGGAGATAGCCGGTTACGCTAAAAGGAAGGATACGGGCTAGGCACGAAATGAAAGAGTGAACGAAAGAAGTGGGACCAGATTGTAGAGAAAGAATGGCAATGGTCAGATCCAAAGAAAAAAATGAATGGCAAGGGAACAGCCCAGGAAGAGGGGGTCACTTCAGTGACGGATGCATTGGTCGATGTGACGAGAGCGAAAGAATGAGTGAGGAGGAAGGAAGGGAAGGGAAGGGAAAGGAGAGGAGAGGAGAGGGAGAGGAGAGAGAAGAGGGGAAGCGAGAAGAAGTGGAATGCTGGGGAAGAGCTTGACTGAACATCAGGTGCAGGTGCAAAATGCCGGTGGAGCAGCGCAGCAGCAGCAAGGGGACCTCACTAACTGCATTCAGGTCCAATCCCCTGGATGGGATGATAAACAGGTAAACTAGTCTGCTTTTTAGTTCAATTCGAGAGGGGACCAATGAGTGTGCAGTGTAGATTGGTAGAGTATAAGTCCCAGGTCACGAGGGGGGGGGAAGAAATTGCCAATCGGAGGAAAATTATAGATGGAACCATCTCCCTTATCATCATCACCACCATCAGCATCATCATCATTATCAGCCATGTGTGAAAAGCATCAGAGGCGTCCCCTGAACCCTCGAGGTCATATCTTAAAAATTTCCGGAACCCCAGGGCGAACTCCCGCGCAGGACCAGGAACCAATGATCCCTGCCGATGGTGGCACCGAGGTTCCCTCTGCAGCTCCCCCAGACTACCACTACTTAACTTACTTCCTTGGTTTTCCAGCTGGTCCTTCCCATTGGTCTTAAGATGGGACATTTCTCCTCATCTACCCCCCCTCCCCCTGCAGATGTCACCACTGGCGTCAACGGTGGCACGAGTCTTTCAGCCAGGGAATGGCTTCTGGCTTCTCCAAGACCAAGCCTGTCACGCTGCCACGAGCTGGGGCTAATGCTTCTGCCAGGCACAAAGAGCGGCAGATGAGCGAACCGGCCATTCGATGGGTCGAACTCGGGGGAAAGAGGGGGCCAGTGAGACATGTTCTTGACTAGTAGCTTAGTAGAACCATTGTGGTGTCTGCCCTACTTGGAATCTCCGGGAAGACACCGTCTTAGGCGATGTGGTGATCCAATGAAGAGGGCCAGGGACTCCACCTCCGAACCCTGACCAGGTAGAGACTAGACAACTAGTAGGTAACTAGAATTAGTTCACCAGGGGAAACATTATGGCCAGTTTGAATAATGTGAGACAGTCAGACAACGGCGGATATACTGGTCCGAGAAAGCAGAGGACGACTCCAAACCCCCAATTTTGAGACGGAGATCGCGTGGGTGGACAAAGGGGAAAAGAGGAACGAGCAGGACAAAGCGTGGCGTATTCTTGCGCCATGTTCCTTGACGGTTGACCCCGGATGCTTGGCAGCAGATAAGGAAGGGCTTGCGATATTTTTCTCCTTTTGCATAAATTGAACTGACTGGATAGACTTCATATCTAATGCAAGGCTGGAACACACAGGACAACCCGATAAGAGGAACACCCTTTTCGAAAACAAATTTGATGGGATCTTCTCAGTATTCTTTTCCCAGGCGAGCCAAGGTCCAACCGCCAGGGTCTTGGCGGCGGGCTTGGCCTGGCAGGATTGGGAAAAGCGGCATTTCCCGAATCAGCATCTGGGTAATTGAAATTACCAGCGGCCGCTGCAAGTTTCACCGTACTGACGGTACCTTACCGCCAAGTGGGGGCCAGGGAGGAAGAAAAACAAGTATGAATCTTATTATTGGAAACGGTGGTGTTGCTCGGAAATTATATAATGTTCGCTCCTGGATGATTCTGCCCTGGCTGATAATCAATGTGCAGGCGACCATTGGCCCGCGAGGGATGGAAATAAGCCAAGTGAGTAAGACATGCATGGGCCGATGCTTCGTAGTGGGTTGGCGCTGCCTGTATTGGATCAGACCTTTAGCAGAAATCAGTAGTGGTCACCACTTGGGTCCTTCATTAGTCCCCCGCGAGACTGAAAAAAGACTAGTCCCATCTATCTATCTATCTCTGTGCTGTGTGAATTGTGAAAAGAATAGCACACCGGGATGCCAAGGGTCCAACCCATGTAGCAAGACCCTCTCTCCAAGCCCAGTGTGGCTGCCCGCCTCACGGGAACCCGACCAAAGACCATCCAGATTCGAATCTGCGATCCCGTAAATCCTTCGCCCGAGACCCACTTCCGCCTGGCCAGGATGGTTTCCCAGTGGCACCAACAAATCTTTCTTCTGGCATCTTACTCAGTAGTGTCGGGTCTGTGTGCCATGGAGAGAAAAGCAGGCACCCTGCAGGGGCGAGTACTGTTAGGCAGTGGTGATGGTATGCTTAATCAATCATTCCTCGGGCTTGTTGGAAAGAAAAACAAGTGGCAAGGCCCGCGTCAGATTTTTTCTGTCTTTTATTCCATGTTATGTTTCTGTTTTGCCCTTCTCCGCTGCGAGGGAGTGTAAGAAAAAAGTGACACAGGGGCTTGGCAGTCGAACCGGGCAGACGAGCCAAAATAGCAGGCAAAGAGTGCAGGGGCCCGCTCTCGGTCGGTGACAGCTTTCTGGAAACTTTCAACCGGTCAGGATCGCTTCGGGATCAACCACGGAACCATCTCCGGGTTATGACTGGCTCATCGGTATTTTTGGTCTTTTACTTTTTCATTTCTTTGCCTTTCTTTTCTTTTTTACCAATTTTTCCCTCTTTGCAGTTGGAGGCCCGAAATCAACGCCACGGAAGTTGGCGGATTGATGATGATTGGGATAATACTGTTGGCCCCAAAAATACACACACAGACACACACATACCATATTCAGGAACAAACACACCACCAAACCCGCTGCATGCATGGGATGGCTCACCTCCCCCTTCTGCGAGTTACGGGCAGCAGATAATGTATACGTCTGATCCTTTACACCAGACGAACTAAAGTATACAAAAAAAAAAACGACTACCGGACTACCACCACCCCTATTACGGTATCACAACCATCAACTTCTCTCAAGTCGTATACTACTAGTAGACTAGTCAAATCCCGGTCCCTCCGCCACCAATCGGGAGGGTCCGTCCTTATCAGACCCAAAATTTCCTCCCAAAAAAATTGAGAGAAAACGAGCAACTTGATGACAGTAAGACATCACCTGCACTATTGTGTAGAGTGTCTTAGAAGAGGGCCAATAAAGTTTTTTCGTTACCGAGATTGGCTGCACGCCACCGTATTGCTGCCTCTTCAGGTATCGTTTCGCTTGGGCGTGAATACGATCTGGCTGATTGATTGTATTGGCCCCGAAAATACCTTTAGAAGCAGCAGCAGCAGCAGCAGAAGGGGTCTGTTGCTTTACCTCTTTCCCATGGCACGGATATAGGCGATGGGAACAATAAGGAAGTCCTCGGAGGGGCCACGAAGGGTCCAGTCTTCGGGGGGGGCTTAAAAGGGAGGGACTATATCTTAATGGGGATTGGTGAGGGCCTGGCGGTATCAAGTGGGCGGAAAGAACCCTTCTTTCAAGACATCCAGTGATCCAGTCCAACTGCCCCTTGGGCTCCACCTTAAACTGCTTTCCGGTCCGAGAGGAAACCTAACTAACGGCTCCCGAATAGCCTACTTACTATACGAGAATTGGCTCATATTTTTCCATAGGATGGCTGTCGGACCACCCAATGGTCCGCTTCCGTTATTCATATTTTTTTTTTATTCACTCTTGTCCATTCTGAATTTTCAATTTTTCATTTCATACTTATTTTTAAATTCCCCTTTTGGACTTTGCACCGCACTGCCGCGGTCTAGTCCTCTTCTGAGCAGGCAAAAAGTATTCCGTCATAGCCAAAGGGAACCGCCCCTCCCACTCGCTCTGGACAAGGCTAGAGTCCCTCCGGCGTGGCTTCGATATCTTTCTTACCCGGGGAACAATTCCTATACGAGTGAGCTGGCACCGGGAAGCCATTCAGAGTGGTTCTCCAGTCAGCTTGGGGGTTATTATTAGCAAAATACACATAGACGAGACAAGACGAGACGTCTAGTCTGCTTCTGTTTCTTTTTTTTCATTTCATCGTTTCTCCCCTCCCTCGATCCACTATCGCGGATATCGATGTTGTGCCCCCCCCAGTCCAGCCTCTCATTGCTGAGCCTCAGCATCGCTGCTAGCTAATTACCTTACTAGTTGGAGTGTGATTAGCTTTTTTCTCCATTTGGATTTCTTGCCTTTGTTCCCCATCATCTCCCCTCTGACACTTTCTCTTCCTCCTATTCCTCGTATCATCTTTCCTCTCTCTCTCTCTCTCTTTCTCTCTTCCACTTTCTCCTCTCTCGCTTGATCCCTCTTATCTCTGATCTCATGCATCGTTTCTTGTTTTAGTTGTTGTTGCATTGTGATTCCCCATAGATTTCACTCGTTAACGAAGCGTGCCTGTGTTTCTCTCGTTATCTGCACCCTATCTATCGCTCGTTATCAGTCCCATCTATCCACTCAACCGACTATCATTGAGTGACCTGCACCCCCAGCGAAGAGAGATCGCAATCAATCTGGTGACGAGTCAGAACCCATTCTTTCCCCTCCAGTCTTTGGCGAACTCCATAACCGCATCGATCTGGCTCAACGTTGTGTTCCTGGTTTGTTGACCGGTGGTCATCCCGGGTCGCCGCGACCTTCCCACCCAGCATGAAGTGGGCTATTTCCGGCACGCTGCTCGCCTGTTTCGCAACAACTGCAACGGCCTGGCCTTACGACGAGTCCCTCGTCGACTACAACTTCAATCAGAACCAGTCCGCTACGAACCCGGCGGACTATTGGGGAACATGGCCCAATCATACCGGGGACTACTTCCCCTCCCCGGACAATTGGCGCTTCCCCGTCTACACCCTCTTTCTCGACCGCTTCGTCAACGGTGACCCCACAAACGACAACATCAATGGCACCCTGTTCGAACATGACCTCCGCTCGAATCAGATGCGCCATGGTGGCGATGTTGCCGGCCTGCTGGATACCTTGGATTACTTGCAGGGCATGGGAATCAAGGTCGGTCCCTGTGGCTTGTCCGATGCTGCGATCAATTACTGACGATGGTTTAGGGTCTCTATCTTGCCGGAACAATCCTCATGAACCAGCCCTGGGGATCTGACGGTTATTCGGCTTTGGACACGACATTGTTGGATCAACACTATGGTAACCTGCAGACGTGGCGCAATGCCATCACGGAAATTCACAAGCGCGGGATGTATGTCATCTTCGATAACACCATCGCAACGTAAGTTTGCCGCTGCCTTTTCCCCTCTTTCCTACCCAACAAACTAACCTGCAATTTTTAGGATGGGTGATTTGATCGGATTTGATGGCTATCTGAACACCACCACCCCCTTCTCCGTGAAGGAACACCAAACGGTGTGGAAGACTGACCGCCGCTATGTGGACTTCGACATTGGCAATGACTACAACGAGACGTGCGACTACCCCCGCTTCTGGTTCGAGGATGGCTACCCCGTTCAAGCGTCAGTCACCGAGGAGCTTGTCGGATGTTACAACAGTGATTTCGACCAGTACGGTGATATTGAGGCCTTTGGTGTCTTCCCCGATTGGCAACGTCAGCTGGCAAAATTCGCCTCCGTTCAGGATCGACTCCGTGAATGGGTTCCCTCCGTGCGCGAGCGTTTGATCCGCCACTCCTGCATCATTATTCAGTCGCTCGATATTGACGGTTTCCGGTACGACAAGGCGACTCAGGCAACCGTCGACGCCCTCGGAGATATGTCCAATGCGTACCGCGAGTGCGCCCGCGCCGTAGGAAAAGAGAACTTCTTCATTGCGGGCGAAATCACGGGTGGTAATACCTTTGGTTCCATCTACTTGGGCCGAGGAAGACAGCCCAACCAGTTCCCTGACTCGGCGGAGGCAGCCATGAAGCTGACCAACACTTCCGACGCCCAGTATTTCCTGCGTGAAGTGGGACATGAGGCGATTGATGGTGCAGCCTTCCACTACTCCATTTACCGAGCGCTGACCCGCTTCCTGGGCATGGATGGTAACTTGGCTGCCGGTTACGATGTGCCAGTCGACTGGGTTGATGCCTGGAATCTCATGCTGCAGTCCAACGATCTGGTCAATGCGAATACAGGCAAGTTCGACCCCCGCCACATGTACGGGGCTACCAACCAGGATGTCTTCCGTTGGCCCACGGTGGAAAAGGGCGTGGAGCGTCAGTTGCTTGGATTGTACATCACGACTCTTCTGCTCCCCGGAATTCCGCTCCTTCTCTGGGGCGAGGAACAGGCGTTTTACGTACTGGATGCCACGGCATCGAACTACATCTACGGTCGGCAGGCCATGTCTCCTGCCACCGCATGGAGGGATCATGGCTGTTTCTCCTTGGAATCGTCTCAGTACTATAATTGGCCCATTGAGTCCGGCCGTCAGGGCTGCCACGACCCCACGGTGGCCTACGATCATCGTGACCCGTCTCATCCCGTGCGCAATATCATTAAGCATATGTATCAGATGCGCGAACAGTTCCCCGTCCTCAATGACGGCTATACTATTCAAAAGCTCTCGAACCACACCGAGGACGTGTACTATCTCGGTTCCAACGGCACAGCCACCGAGACCGGACTCTGGTCGATTCTTCGTGATGTGAACGCGGATGTGCAGGATTTGGGCTCCGATGCGAAGAACCAGCCTGTCTGGCTGGTTTACCACAACACGAACCGCACCATTGATTACAAGTTTGACTGCTCGGATAATGATACAGCTCTGATTGCCCCCTTCGATAGTGGCACCTGGGTCAAAAACCTGTTCCACCCGTATGACGAGCACCAGCTGATCGATTCCCCCACCAAGTTGGGATTGAACGGATCAACTGCATACAGTGGCTGCTTGGCTAATATGACCATGTCCGCCTATGAATTCCGGGCCTACGTGCCTAAAACCCGCTTTACTAAACCCAGGCCGATGATTACAAAGTTCACTCCGGGACACGATGTCCCGATCCGCTCGACCGTGGCCCCGAACGCAGACGAGAACGTGGAGGTCGAAATTTACTTCTCCGAAGAAATGGATTGCGACTCGGTGACAAAGTCCATTACCCTTTCGTCATCGACCGAAATTGGAAAGGCCCCCTCTGTCGATTCTGGCAGTGTCAACTGCAAGTCAGTCCCCGCCACTAACACCAGCTGGACCGGCCAGATTCCCGGGGTGTGGATGTGGGCGGCCAACCTGACAGGTGTGTACAACGGCATTCATCGTCTCACAGTCAACAATGTCAGCACAGAGAGTGGGAACGCAACCACCAACGCCGTCGACCATTTCCTCTTCCGCATCGGCCAGATTGATAATCCGATGATTTTCAGCAGTGCGAACTATTCAACTAGTTTGCTCCATAAGGAATCCAACGGCACCCTTTTCATCCAGCACCACGCCGCGGGTGCTGATAAGTATCGCTATTCTACGAATTGGGGTACCACTTTCTCCGATTGGATTGACTACAGGGGCGGAAATGACACTATTGAGGAACTCGAATGGTCGGGAACCAAGAAGCAGTCATGGAAAGGAAACCACGTTCGCGTGGAGTATTGGAGTCGTTGGACCGGCAGCAGCGATTACGTCCAAGAGGGAGACGCGGGCTGGAACGAGAATGTTCCACGCCGTTTCCCTCACGTCTTCTTCAACGGACCCTACAACCAGTATGGGTATGATGCAGGTCTGGACAACGTGGTCCGCCAGGACAGCGTTGACGGTCTCTGGAAATATCATTTCACCGCGGAATGGCCTGCTCAAGCTCAATTGAACATTTGGGGTATGAACCCTGATGGGGAGCCTGACCAGAGTTGGGTCCTGGGAGATGCCGATAATGATTCGGTTCTCGATCGCATGCCGCCCTCTTCGCTGTCCGCGACATTGATTAACATCACTGAACACCCCCCCTCTCCCTACATTTCGTGGAATATCTTCATTGATGACGGGACCATGCGCTTCCAGCTGTTCCCCGTCGGGCATCAGAATACTCAGATCGCCATGTATGTGCTCTTTTGGATCATCCCCGTCATCACGGGCGCAGCCGGTGTGTGGGCTTTCATGAAGTCTTTCTACAAGGTCAAATTCAACCAGGTTGGTGTGAGCGAAAAACACCAGATGATCCCATTGGCCTTGCGGCGGAAGTTCAAGCGCAATCGCAATCGTGGCGGTGATGAGGAAAACTCAAACCCTCTCATGCGTCTGGCGAACAAGTCCGGGTTCCTCCAGACTGACACGGCGATTGGTGGTGCTGCTAGCGGCAAGCGTCGCATGGTCCTGATCGCCACCATGGAGTACGACATTGAGGATTGGGCCATCAAGATCAAGATTGGTGGTCTTGGTGTCATGGCGCAACTCATGGGTAAGACTCTGGGTCATCAAGACTTGATCTGGGTGGTGCCTTGCGTTGGGGGTGTCGATTACCCCGTGGACAAACCCGCAGAGCCCATGCATGTCACCATTCTTGGCAATTCGTACGAGGTCCAGGTCCAGTATCACGTCTTGAATAACATCACCTATGTTCTGCTGGATGCCCCTGTGTTCCGTCAACAGTCTAAGTCAGAGCCTTACCCGGCTCGCATGGACGACCTGAACAGCGCCATTTACTACTCGGCCTGGAATCAGTGCATTGCGGAAGCCTGCAAGAGATTCCCTATCGACCTGTATCATATCAACGACTACCATGGTTCCCTGGCTCCACTGTATCTACTTCCTGACACAGTACCTGCCTGTCTTTCCCTGCATAACGCCGAGTTCCAAGGTTTGTGGCCCATGCGGACGCAGAAAGAAAAGGAGGAAGTTTGCTCCGTGTTCAATCTGGATATCGAGACCGTGAGGCATTACGTGCAGTTTGGAGAGGTGTTCAACTTGCTCCACTCGGGTGCTAGTTATCTCCGTGTTCACCAACAAGGTTTCGGTGCTGTTGGTGTGTCTAAGAAGTACGGAAAGCGGTCCTACGCGCGTTACCCCATTTTCTGGGGTCTCCGCAAGGTTGGAAACCTACCTAACCCTGATCCGTCTGATGTCGGTGAGTGGAGCAAGGAACAGGCCAGCGCCATGGGTGACAATGTGAGCGTGGACCCGACTTATGAAGCCGGTCGAGGCGACCTCAAGCGTCAAGCTCAGGAGTGGGCCGGTCTTGAACAGAACCCTGACGCCGATTTGCTTGTCTTCGTTGGTCGTTGGTCGATGCAGAAGGGTGTTGATTTGATCGCCGACGTCATGCCTGCTGTCCTGGAAGCACGCCCCAATGTTCAGCTCATTTGTGTTGGACCAGTTATCGATCTCTACGGTAAATTCGCGGCCCTCAAACTCGATCACATGATGAAGGTCTACCCCGGACGAGTGTTCTCTAGACCTGAGTTCACGGCATTGCCCCCCTACATCTTCTCTGGTGCTGAATTCGCGCTGATTCCCTCTCGTGACGAGCCCTTCGGTCTGGTCGCCGTCGAGTTCGGACGTAAGGGAGCTCTGGGTATCGGTGCCCGGGTTGGTGGTCTCGGTCAGATGCCAGGTTGGTGGTACAATGTGGAATCGACAGCTACCTCCCATTTGCTCGTTCAGTTCAAGCTGGCTATCGACGCGGCTCTCAGTTCGAAAACGGAAACTCGTGCTATGATGCGTGCCCGGTCCGCCAAACAGCGCTTCCCGGTCGCCCAGTGGGTGGAAGACTTGGAGATCCTGCAAACCACCGCCATCCAAGTGCACAACAAGGAATTGGTTAAACATAACGGTCGACCCTTCACCCCGTCTGGAACTACCACGCCGGGTGGCATCTTAAGCCAGCCGTCAAGTCCACTAATGCCCCCTGGAATGCAGACTCCCTTGGCTCATTCTCGGGAAAGCAGCTATTCTAACCTGAACCGTCTCAGTGAATATGTCACAGATCCGAAAACAAACTACAGTCGAGACATCAGCCCCAGTGGGACGGAAAAGCCGCGGTCCGGCCTGCAACGACAGCTTTCTCTTGGTGTTCGCTCAGGACCTGGTCATCAAGAGCGCCGTGGCCGTCGTGGACGCCAGCGCGACAGCATCCCCGAACACGAAGACACCGCAGGGGCCATGACCGACGTCGAAGAAGACCACGAGGACATTGGGGATCAGCAGGATGCGGACGACGAGTACACTCTCACCCCGGCTCAGGTCGAGGAAGGACGTCGCTTGCAGGCTGTCCAGCAGCAGGGAGTGGGTATGCCGACGAGTCCGGGCGTCCGCCGTTATAGTCAAGACTCCTTGCATCCGCGACAGCTTCCTAGCAGCCCTGGCCCCGTCCCACCTCCTACACAGAGCCTCCTTCCGCCACCCAGGCTTGGGGATGCCGGTAGCCGACTCAGTAGCGCGTCTGTCCTGTCCCTGGATTCGGTCGTTGGTACCAAGACGGACTTCAAGCTCCAGAAGGTTGACCCCTTCTTTACGGATTCTACTGGCGAGTACTACAAGGCATTCGACAAGAGGCTGGTCGGCTTGAACGGCTCGAACTCCGAATCCCAGCTTTGCATTGAGGAATATCTCATCAAGAGTGAGAAGGAATGGTTCGACAAGTTCCGCGATGCCCGACTGGGTCGTCTAAAATCCCCCGCGTCGTCTGTCTTCCGGGACAAGCATGGTGCCTCCCCTGTTGGCTCCTACTACGATGATACGGGCTCCCGGGTGAGTGGTGACTATGACCGGGAGTCCCGCGACACGGAAGATGACGAGTTCCTCCTGGGCAAGGACTACGTGCCTCCGACGGGTCTGCGCAAGTGGATGCAGATTCGTGTTGGAGACTGGCCAGTCTACTCGTTATTCCTTGCCTTGGGTCAGATCATTGCAGCCAACTCTTATCAGGTGACCTTGCTTACCGGTGAGGTTGGTGAGACGGCCGAGAAGCTCTATGGTATCGCAACCACCTACCTGATCACCTCGATCCTTTGGTGGCTTGTGTTCCGTTACTTCAAATCGGTGGTGTGCCTCTCGGCTCCCTGGTTCTTCTATGGCCTTGCCTTCCTTCTGATCGGCTCCGCTCACTTTGAACCCAATTCATTCAACCGGGGTTGGATCCAGAACATCGGAAGTGGATGTTACGCCGCTGCCTCGTCTAGCGGTTCCATCTTCTTCGCCTTGAACTTTGGTGACGAAGGTGGTGCGCCGGTCGAAACCTGGATCTTCCGGGCTTGTCTCATTCAGGGTATCCAGTCGGCTTATATCATCGGACTGTGGTATTGGGGTTCCACTCTGACCAAGGCATCCAGCCAGGGTCTGTTGACCTCGACGAACAACATCGCCAATAGCTGGAAGATGACGTGAGTACATTGAACCCTCTGATTGTTCATCAATCAGCCAGTCATTCCATCTTGTGACCCGCTAACACTGATCTCCTCTAGTGCCATCTGTTACCCGATTGCAATCTTCCTCTGGGCTGTTGGATTGCTGCTTCTCTTTGGACTTCCTAACTACTATCGCCAAACCCCGGGCAAAGTGGCCTCCTTTTACAAGTCCGTATTCCGCCGCAAGATCGTCCTCTGGAACTTCGTTGCCGTCATCCTGCAAAACTTCTTCCTCAGCGCACCGTACGGCCGCAACTGGGGCTGTAAGTCTAACTTTCCCTGCCACATCGTGTCGAATTGATAAGCTAACTCTAGTCCGCAGTCCTTTGGTCTTCCAATCACGCCAAGGCCTGGCAAATCGTTATTCTCTGTATCGTCTTCTACGGGTTCGTCTGGGCGGGCTTCCTGTTCGTCGTCAGCCGCTATTTCAAGTCCCACAGCTGGTTCCTGCCCGTGTTTGCGTGCGGACTTGGAGCACCTCGCTTCATTCAAATCTGGTGGGGTGTCTCGGGCATCGGTTACTTCCTTCCCTGGGTCTCCGGAGGCTATCTCGGCGGAGCTTTGGCCTCGAGGAGTCTCTGGCTCTGGCTGGGCGTGTTGGATTCCATCCAGGGTCTCGGGTTCGGTATCATCCTCCTGCAGACCCTCACCCGCATGCACATGCTGTTCACCCTGATCTGCTCGCAGGTGCTTGGTTCCATTGCCACCATCTGTGCGCGGGCGTTTGCCCCGAATAACGTCGGGCCCGGCCCTGTGTCGCCGGACCCTACCTTTGGAGGAAGTGCAGTGGCCAATGCGTGGTTCTGGGTGGCCCTGTTTTGTCAGCTGTTGGTGTGTGCTGGCTTCCTCCTCTTCTTCCGGAAAGAGCAGCTTTCCAAACCTTGAACGCCTTAATGATGTGGTGGTGCGCTTGGGCACCACCGGGCATGAACATTTAACATACGTCCCACCATTCCTTCCTTCCTTCCCTCCCTACCTACGCCCCTTGGATATAATTTTACTGTCTGTCATAATATAATCTCTCCTGTATGTATATAGAAGTTCGCATTACGATCTGAATGATGTCCAGGTCGTTCTCAGCCAATACAATTTTGGGATTGGAAAAAATCCCTGCAGATTCATCTGCTGTCAATATCTTCCACCGCGTGATAGTGTTCAAAAGGTTTCAATGTAGATGGTATATTGTCTAAAGAGTACTTGAGAGATAGGCTGTAGTCGATCACCTGGGTTGGGTGCAGATTAGTGAGGACGGCTATGCCTGCGATAACCCAGTACGTACTCGATTGCTGCCTCAGGTCCCAATACTTACCCAGGGAACACCAAAATACAATAAATACTTTGTAACAGAATTATAATAATAACCTTCAATAAGTATGAAATAATAATAATCGAAAAGGGAATAAGAGATTAGTCAAAAAGAAAAGGAAAAAAAAAAAAAAAAGGAAACCAAAATCCGAAAGGCAATCCCGAAGCAACTCCCGCTTCGGCCGGAACTATCCCTGATCGGGACAACCGGGGGCTCCACCGCGGTCCTTCCGGGCGAGGCAGACGAACTAATAATATTGAGAATGCGGGAGGGAGTGGGAAGTTAGAGAGCGAGAGACACTCTGGAACAGGAGTTCCCCCCTCCCTCTCTTCTCTCTTCTCTCTCTTCTTCTCTTCATCTTCTTACTTCCGTCTACT
Source organism: Aspergillus niger (assembly GCF_000002855.4). NCBI lineage: Eukaryota > Fungi > Ascomycota > Eurotiomycetes > Eurotiales > Aspergillaceae > Aspergillus > Aspergillus niger. The sequence goes on along the minus strand of NT_166525.1, from coordinate 687,970 downwards.
TTCTTCCTCACTGCTACTATTGATTCCTTGACTCCACACCTAACACTGCTGTCCCCATCACACACATACATACATACACTGCTTTTCTTCATTAACTCTATTGATCATCTACGATGAGGCATCTTGCTACTTGATGAGCTCATCGCTCTTACCATGATGGAAGAAATGGAAGTTGAAAGATGAAAATGCATCGACATTGGCTGACACTCGCGGTTCGCTGAATACAATAACAAGAACGAAACAACAGATGGACTGAACCCGACCCGAACCCCAATCTGAAACGAAACTCCTTCCCTTCTTCCTCCTAAACATCCGTCTTGAACGATGTGAGCCGCGCCTTGATTGCCTCCTCCGACTCGTCGGTATCCAACTCCCGAAGAACACCGCTTCCAACATCATAAATCAACCCGTGAACCTGCAACCCACGCTCCTGGATCGCTTCCAACACCACGCTCTTCTCCTTCAACAGCTTGACACCCTCCAAGACATTCAGCTCGACCAGCTTGAGGTTCGCCTGGTCAGCCGGCAGCGAGTTCAGCAGATCCAGGTTCTTCGCCCGGAGCTGGCGCAGGGGAAGCAACCAGGGGTCCAGGATTCCCAACTGCTTGTTACCCAGGGCAGCAGCAACACCGCCGCAGCTGGTGTGACCGCAGAGGACTACATGGTTGACGCGCAGGTAACGGACCGCGTACTCGATCACGGCAGACGAGCTGAGGTCGCCCGCGTGCAGGACGTTGGCAATGTTGCGGTGGACGAAGACATCGCCCGGCTTAAGACCAAGGAGAGTGGTTTCGGGGCATCGGGAATCGGAGCAGCCGATCCAGAGAATCTCGGGCTGCTGGCCGTTCGCGAGCGTGGGGAACAGTGAGGGGTCTTCCTTGGAGATCTGGGCTGCCCAGTCTTTGTTCTGGTGCAGAGCGGAGGTGAAACGGTCTGAGTCTGTATTAGCACACGCTGGTGGCTTGGTGGTGGAAAAGCAGGCGGCTTGTCGTGGTGGAAAAAAGGAGACACGCTGGGAGGGAAGAGGAAGGCTGGCTCGAGAACTTGGCTGCGCCCCCGACCGGGGAGAGGTATATATTCCGACCCTGGAATACATCCGCTGCAGTCGCGAAACAAGCCTTGTGGACTCCATGATGGTGTGAAGAGGGTATGAAGACAACAGAATTGACGGAAAATGCAGCACCACGAGGATGAGTCACTGCCAGGGGAACCCCGAAAAGGAACGGAAACCACAAATGAAAGCGCAAGGATATCAATACGTTTTGCAAATTCGCATACGATGAAGCAAGCACAGTGATACAGAAACGGGGGCAAAACGACACGCTGAGGGTTCGGTGGCAGGGAAGTTGAGGGAAAAGATGAGGAAAAGGTAAAATCTGTGGGCCGCCGCCGCTTTGCAAGTCTATCCAGAAACGCCAAGAATGGATGGTTCTGTTCTGCTGGTGCTGATGCTCACGTACCTGTAGCAGTGGGCGCCATGATAGCTGATGTTCAAGTGAGATATCGCAGTGTGCTTGTCGGACAGTCTGTTGGATTCAAGATACTGAGTATTTTGTGTTGGCTACGAGGCTCCCCTTTCTTTCTTTGCCCCCCGCCGGCAATTCCTTGGGGATTCTCGTCGGCAATGTTCACCCCCAACCATGCAAACAGTGCAAACACCCCAACTCACCGGACACCCAAAGGCGCCATCGGTCACATTTTGGTCGAATTGGACCTCTAGAGAATAGGCAGATCAGCAGCTAGGGGAGCTGCATATACTACATTGCTAACCAATTTGCTCCGATCAGGGTGCTTCCAGGGAGGCTACTATACGAGTTGGTGGTGGCCTTCCCTTCGGCCGTGCAGGCACCCGCCTCCCTTGTTGAGACACTCGGCAATCCCCGGCGTCACGTGTGGATGGGTGGCCCGCTTTTTGCCGTGCTGAGCCCCAACATTCTAGACAGGGTCGACAGAACCAGTCTCCGAGGAGAAACCGACTGAGCAGAGATCACGGTAATATGGTCAAGGCATGACCAGATACGAGGGGGGTTGCACGGCTGTAATCTTCAATCGAGGGGTATCTATAGTAGTCTGTAAAGTCACGGGGAGGTTCGTAGGCCGCCATTCCTTATGCACCAGCTGCATCAATTTTCTGTCCATCCTGGGAGTGTGCACTGAGACATGCACCACCAGTATGGGGTAGGCTGTCCAAGTTATGTTCCACTGGTCGGGGTTCTGGGCGGGGGTTGCTCATACGCCGACAGGAACCACACTGGTAGGTGTATCTAAAGGATTGACCTCTACAAACCCATACTCTATTCTAATGGTTGACACAACCAACCTGTTTCGTAAAACCTAGGCAATGTGCCAATCTTCAACGTAAGCTGAAATGGCAGCCTCACATAACCAAAGGATCCAAATCCGACCAGTTATTCATCGGATAAGGAGATAACGGATCAAGCGCGAAACACCAGTCGAAATCGAGATGCCTCTACATTCAAAGAGATAGTCAGAATCGAGGCACATCAAAACCAGGAGCTCCTGGATGCAAACACGTACCAAATCACCACCCACAGCCTCGTCCCAACCCATAGGCCGCAGAGCATTTGTATGATGACACGCATCTCCAACGGATTCTGTCTCCGAACCCTGCATTTGCGATGAATATGCCTGCTTATACTTAGCCAGTATATCCAGAATAACACCACCCGAAGACCGTGAATAAAACCTACTAGATGCTGTATTATCCAACCACTCTCTCCTTCTTGAATATGTTCATCCTGATATTGATACCCCTCCAATAACACCTCCCTACACCTCCGCGACGCAATCGGACAAGCATCATCAACCCTCAACACATCCCTTACTCCACCCCCATCCATCTGAACCCCCTCCATCTCACTCCTAACCACCATAAACAGAATCATCAAGATACTAAACATCTTCGTCGCTCTCTTCTCCACCCGCACCTTTCCCTCGAAATACCTAATCGCATTATCCACGCCCTCGAACAGTGCCATCCGTTGATAATGGACACTTTGGTCCATGTATTTCGAGATATTACTACCCGGTAAGGGAGGATCGATTACGCGGTCCTGGGATTTGGTTTGTAGGCGCAGCTCGAAGCAAATGGTTGCCGCGGCGTGGAAGATGTCGTCCCGGAATAGGCCGCCTTTGAGGTGGAGGATGTGTGGGGGAGTATGGTTGTTATTTACAGCTGGTGGTGGTGATGGGTGGTTGTTGTTGGGGCAGTGGTTTGAGAAGTGTTCTAGCTGAGAAAGTAGAGCTAGGCTGGTCTGTATGCATACTCGTCTGGAATAATTGAAGGGTTCGTCGGGGGTTTCTGAGAAGCGCAGGAAGAAGGGTCGGTGCAGAGCGAGGAGGCTGCGGTAGTGCAGGAAGAGGAAGAATGAGCGGCGGAAGGGTGAGGTGCTGCTATTGTTGTCGGGTGAACCACCTGCGGTGGTTGTTGTGCCGGTGTCGTCGCGGAGATCTGGCGGGGCCTGCGCCAGTCCTGTTGTGAGGCGTTCGCTGAGGGTCATGATTTCATTATCGTATGTTGCGCTCAGACGTACCCGGTTGACGATCTTGGATATTGCCATTCGGGTTTCCAAGGTCCGCGCGAGAGCAATCTGGAAGGACGTTCTGGTTAAGGTATCAGATCGTCTTGGGGGAGGTAGGCGCGGTGACTCGATGGTAAAGTCCTCGTCGTCGATATCAGATGGCAAGGGACAGTCGAATTCGTCCCATGATATTGCCAATGGTATCCCGCTATATAGGGAGGCTTGGAGCTCCAGCTCGATGATCGTCAGCCAGAGGCGTTTTCGCAGTTCGGCCCAATACGGGGAGACGTTGGGGAAGTTGCATGGGTTCCGATGAAGGCCCATTAGCATCGCTTCGCGGAGTAGTGAGCCGGAGGCCATGCTGACTAGGTCGCCCTCTTGGGCGGTTGCTTGCTGTGCGAGCAGTAATAGGCATTTGATCTGGATCACGTCTGAATTCATTTGGGCGTGGCTTGTCATGGATGCTAGCCATGTGGTGACTGCTTCGATCCATTTCTGGCACCTCTGTATCAATGAATGCGGGTTGAAGCCGGCAGATGTTAGTGGTTCGGCCTTATTGGTAGCGAAGCAGCTGGCACATGCCATTAACATGAGGAGTTTCGCGATCAATACGTCGGTCTTGTTGCTGTTGAGAGATCCGTCAATGTGGGATGCGCTACGATCCCAGAAGGCGTCCCATTCGCTGGTAAATGATGGGACGTGTAATATGCGCAGTGTGGTCTCGAAGGTTGAGAAGTACAGCTGCATCAAGTACTCAGCTAGAGGACGATCGGGCAACAATTCAACTAGCTTGAGTTTTGAGGAGGGTACTTGACCCCCCTGCCGTCGTCTATCAGGTCCCCTTAGATCGTGCTTGAGTCGTCTCAGGGTCAGATAATCCGTAAAACCTGGGTTGGTGGGAGTTTGCTTGTTTCGATAGTACTCATGCAAATGGGCGCTGAAATCGGGGAACTTCAGTTGACTCGTTAGCTAGATGATCAATCGATCAAAGAAAGAAATAGCTTGATCCTTACCATTCCAAGGGTAGTCGCCCAGTGACTCCGTCCAAAGAACCGGGTTCTTTGCTGCTTGCCTCGAAATGACAACGGGGACAGATTTTGAAAAAAGCTACCATCCCCTGACGAGGACGAGATCTGCCCCGCGTCACGATGAAACTGTACCTGAGAATACCGAGGGCCAGTTCTTCCCTGTGTCGAACCCACCGCACTCAACGGCGACGATCGAAAGATAGATCTTCTCACAGCAGCATCTCCAATATTGTCCGTACTCCCATCCGTGACAGTAGACGGCGGTGTATGCAGCGAAGGCCCAGCAGGTGAATGCCGGCCGGCACCCTCATGTAGCACATCTTCTCTTATGTTTCTAGACCTCTTAGGAGTCCTGGATATCGTTCCCGAGGAAGATCGCGACGGAGAAGAAGTAGCTGGAGGGTAGAAGCATGCATCTTGGGTATTTGCGCGCACACACTGAGCGCAAGGTTTTAAGCGATCGCATTTAACTTTGCGTTCGCGACACGGCGTACATGAGAGGACTTTCCTGTGTCTTCGAGTGGGGACGGGCCTTCTTTGGGGATTTACTCTCATGATACTTCGCTTGGTTGCATTTAACTGGTCCGGCTGCGCGGGAGCCATGACGTGGGGCGAGAGTGGATGGCTGGAGGACCCGCTAGTCGGAGGTGGACATATGTGGTAATATGAGGATCCGAGAATCTCGGATATGAACTAAATGGAGGAGAAAGGGAAATGAAAGGAGATTCTGGTGGTTCAAGTGGGAGAACAGAGAGTAGTGTTGATGATGTCCTTCGGTGTTAAAGCATCTCCCGTTTAGGAAACCTACAAGTCCGGCCCGGCGTCTTACCGCTTTTGGTAATCATTTGTCCGTCGGCCAATCTGGTTTCCCAAAGAGGTAAACCAGATATGGGAGGTGAGCCTATACTGGAATCAATTGGGCAGGGTTTTGGCTGTATGGAAACCATGTACCAATTCTATACAGCACTCTGAATCTGGTACTACTGTCTACTTACAACAAGCGCTGGTCGACTCAACCGCCGAAAGACGACAGAAACACGAAGCATTGATGGGAACATCCGCCGAAGCCAGCGCAACGTCGCGTTGAGCACGGATATACCGGGCCTTGTCGTGCAACCCTTGCCGGACCAGACACTCATACAAGCCATGCAAACTCCAGACATTATTCAGTCTTGCCTTCCGACGTGGGAGGGTCTCACTCAATCCCAGATCTTCTTCATACACATGCTGTGCTTCGCTAACATGACCCTGTTCAAGAAGCAAAGCCCCCAGGGCATGTCGCGCAGGCTGCATCCACGGCGGAGGATCCGCATAGACCAGGTTATCCTCCAGCTTTGTCGCTTGTCTCAAGTGATTGAAAGCCTCCTCAAAGTTGCCCTGGCGATACTCGATCTCTCCTTTCAGCATAGCCGACCCGATCTCAAGGACGTCCACCTCGCGAACGGGCAGACTGTTCAAGCGAGATGGTGGAACCTTTTCGCGGGCAGCCTCAAATTTCTTCCTTTCTTCTTGGGCCTCGTCCACTCGATTAAGTACCGCCAAAGCAATGCCGCGGGCATAGTATATCATCGCTGTCGTAGAGGCGAATAGCTCCTTGTCCTCGGGGAGCTGTAAATCGAGAATATCATCCCACCGTCCAAAGCGGATCAACACATGGGCTATGGCACCCAGAAACCCTTCTGCCCAATTGGCGATCGGGGGGCTGGTTATAGACAAGAGCTCGGGGGTGAGGATCTCCTGAAGGCGCTTCATACCGGAGATCGCCTCTGCAAAGTTTCCGGAGATGACTGCGCCATAGACTTTCACGTAGATGTTGTGCGCTCGGTACATAATATATAAGATGGTGCCCGGCTCCCTGGCAAAGTATTTGTCGTCGACAATCATGGCTTGGTTGTTCGAATCAATGACCGCTCGGTAGTCACCACAAGCGACGTAAATATGGCTAGGCATATGCAGCATATGCGAACCATCCGGCACGAGTCGCAGAAGGCGATCCGCAGCTGGTAAAGCAATCTCCGGATACGGCGCCATCTCCATGAGATGGATATAGAGATGGCAGTATGCCGGATTGCTACTGCCCCCAGGAAGGGAGGTCATGGCCTTCTCAAGAACCCGACGAGCCTCAGTGGTATGCGGACCACAGGGTTCACCTGTGTCAAGATTCCACAGAGCCCGTGGGGATATGCACATGAGCGCCTCGACAAAAAGAGCCACAATATCAGGGTCCTCCGGATAAGCTTCGTAGACAGGTCGCATGGCTTCTGCATAGGCACGATCCAACGCATGAAGATCCAGGTTTTCTGGCTTCGTTTCATCATCATCTTTGGGAAATCGAGCCTTCAAGGCCTCAATTACAGCCCTTTCGGCCGGACTTGCCCCCTGTGCTGCCAGGGCCTGGGCGCGTTGGAGCACGGGTCTCATTTCCGTAATAGTGGTGGCCAGATCCGCTAGGTCGAAACGAATCCAGGCCTTGTTGTAGTTTGGTCCCGGGCATAGGCCAGGCCCCAGTACGCCATGGCACAATTCTCATCGGCCTTGCTGGCTTTGATGAAACAACGGGACGCTTCTTCGTGATTGAAGGAGTATGACCAGACAAGTCCGCGGTTAAACCATAGCTGGGCGTCGGGGGAGTTGGTCGTTACGGTTCGGCTGTACGAGCCTAGGTTGAAGTAATCGTCCGTCATGATAGTGGTGGAATGATATGATGATATGAATTTCTCATCTAAAGCGAAAAGAACGAGATAAATCTAGGTTGAATCAGGATGTTATTGAGCTGATAAGCATAAGATGTGCCAGTTGGTTTTCCGGGCGGGGTCGGCCTTATTATAGTTTCTGTCGTGCTACTCCTCGTACTAATCAGGCTGCAGGGTGTGACCAGGGTCTACCTGGCTGCATGTACCACTACTACTGACCCAATATTGATGGCAGTAGCATGAGGATTCACCAAGCCGAACGGCAGTATCCGCAAGCCACCAGGCGAAGGAGTAATAGAATCCATATGATCAGACATATTGATCCACCAAAGTGTGGGGAGGGCATTCATCGGCACTGGACCGGTGATAAGATGCTACCGTAGCAGGCAAGTCTTATATCCGAGTGCTCAGTTGAGTGTCTCACAAATAATAAGCTACTCGATACTAATTGTTAAACGACTTGAATGCCGGTGGAGCTGCTCTTCTTTCAATCCCGGAGATAAGCGGGAGACAACTTAATCAGGAATGCGTCTTTTTCGCGTGAAAAATAGAACTTCAAATACAAGATGAGAAGAGCCACTCCTACCACAGAGACTTCACCAGATTGTGACCTTCTTCCACCATGACTCTCAAAACGATTCATAGAACGAGTTCGATCCTTCGAATAAATCCTCCCACTCGCCTCTTCTCCATCCTCTCCCCAGCACAAGCCTGCCGATCCACCCAGACCCCAAGCTGTCACAAACCAACCTCAGACACCGGAAATACTACATCATGTTCAACAACCACAGGACCACCACAGTCCCAAAATCATCTCACCTTCAAGTTCTGGACGACCAAGTCTGCCTGGAAGCGCGCCAGCATCAACACCCTCCGCTGCCTCGTCGGCTGCACACTGGGTGATTTCTCCGCTTTATGGATCCTCCAAACCTACTATCCCCATCTAGGAATGGGCCTCATAATGGGTGCCTCAAGTACGTTCTCAAATCTCCTTCTACAACTCAACCCTTCAGAACGTCTTTTTGACCAAGAGCACAGTGGCCTCAGGAATAACCACCTCCATCATCCTTGAGACCGTCCTTCTCCGCCGAGGCGCGGACCAACTCTCTTGGCCAGCGGCTGCCCGCACCGCCATGGGAATGAGCATGGTGTCGATGCTGGCCATGGAGACGGCGGAGAATCTGGTCGATTATCATCTCACGGGAGGAATGGTGAATATCGCTGACCCAATGTTTTGGACTGCTGCGGCTACGTCCATGGCGGCGGGTTATTTGGCGCCGTTGCCGTATAATTATTTTCGGCTGAGGAAGTTTGGGAAGGCTTGTCATTGATGGATCAGTGTTTTGATGTAGTAGTCGATATGTAATTATATTTTCTGCGCTTGTATGTACGTCTATGTCCTAGTAATCGGCGATCAAATGATAGTAGTATCGCATGAATAAATCTCGGCTTTCTGCATCTAGCTGGTTCTGTGGAGGATGGCCTCGTACACAAGTCCCTTGTTATAGGACCGTGGATAAACCGCGAAGGAGTTACAAACAGTATTATGTTTTCTGGGATTGGCCTATTATAGTAACACTTTTTTGCTAGCTACGGAGTATACGAATTAACTGTATGTTAGTTTAGGCAAAACACAAAGGTGGCTTTGCGCCCCTGCACGTGGGTCAAGTACGCATCGAGCTCATGATCTTCGTCAATTACAAACGGGATCTCATTGCCCTTCTCATCGCGGTCCATCCCCTCGATCTTCGTGACCACCGCGTCCGGGTACTTCTCGCCGACAATCTGCTGCAGCTCAGCCACCGACCGCGCCGTCAGCTTCTCCACCCAGGTCTTCGAGTCGCCGTGCAGCGGACTCTGCGGATGGATACGAAGGTAGACAGGTACATGCACCACGGAGGGCCCCAGCATCGGGTCCACATAGCCAAACGCAGCTGCGGAATCCGAAGGGCCCGTCGCGAAGGAAGGGTCATTGGCAGCTTGCAGCAGGGAGGGATCGATTTGCATGTCACTGAGATCACTTGGGGCACTCGCCAGCGCCTGCGAGGCGAGTGTACTGATTCCGTTGGCAATGCCACTCCCGTAGCTGCTGCTGACTGGAGGACTCTCGGGTTCTGATTGAGCCGGGGCGTGAGGGACGGATGGTTTGCGGGCGGGATCCCGCTTGGTCTGGTCATCCCGGAGCCGCTTCATGACGTCGCGGCACAGCACCTCCAGGGCCTTCACTTTCGCCGCATGCTCCGGGTCTGCGGGGCCGGGCGCAAGAATCTGACGAAGGAGCTCCGAATTTTGGATCCATTGGTCCTTTAATTCCTTCCAATGTTCGTCGCCAGCCTCCAGCTTGCTCGTGAAATGGTCCGCCTTCAGGGTGTTGTAAAACGCATTTCGTATCTGGCGGCTCTCCTCCGGGTTGATCCCGAGGACATTCTTGGCCTCGGCAATGGTCATTCGCCGTTCCAAAGTCCTCATCCTTTTCGTCACATCGGTGCATAGCACATCTAGGGCGAGTGTTTTAGCTTCTAGCTGGTTGGGATCGTGCCAGAACACCTGCTGGAGATGCGGTGATCCCTCGATCAGTTTGTTCTTGGCGTCCTGCCATCTCTCGGGTCCCGCAACGGTCTTCTTGATGAAGCCTGCTTCTTCACAGATCCGTTGGAACTGATCCCGGACCTGGCGATACATCGCATTGTCCAGCCCGAGATACTTTTTGCTCTCATCAATGGTCGTCTCGGAGGGGAAGCGCGGAGGTCCCGGCGGGTCAGCCGGCAGCCCTGCCCATCCACGAGTCCGCCGGCGACGCTTCCTGCTCGCCCAACGCTCTTCGCTTTCCGCTTTGAGCCGCTCGAGGCGCTCCTTGCGCTTGGCAAGGACTTCGGGAGGCAGATTGGGCGAGGTAGGGTCGTCTGTTGTGGGGGTGGGGAGGTTCTCGGTCTCGTCGAAGGGCGGTCCTTCGGTTTTGTATACTTCCTGCTGGAGAGCAAGGAGCCCTTCATCCTCGGGCAGCTGGATTGGGGTCTGAATGCGCGATTGCGACTTCATCCCGTTAGGGACCCGAAGTAGCCAGCGGTTCTTGGCCCGCACCCGCATCAGCTCCCGCTCCTTGATCTCGAAGCCCTCCTCATTCAGTATGCGAAGCATATCCCGCTGGCTTGTATTCTTCTCCCATAGCTGCTTTACTCGTGCTACCAGCTTGGCGTTTTTATGTGCAGGATTCTGTTTCGAAGGGAAGCCCCACCGTTTGAATTGAGTCTGAAAGGCACGTTTACTATGAAATCGCGAGGTTAGACAAAATAGCAGACGAGAAGGAATAGATTTGGGATGTTTGGGATTAGAAGTATGAACAGGAGCACACAATGCGTGTCGTGTCAGAGATGGCGCGTGCGTAAAGTCACTCACCTTGGAGCGAACTGGTAGACATTCTTCATATACTCCATAATCTCCTCCAGGGCCTTCTTATCCTTGATATACATCTGATAGCAGATTTCCCGCTTGCCATCCCAGTCGTAAACCATGGTGACGGGGATGAAGGGGGGAGTGACACACCCTCCCCAGCGGAGGTAGTGCCTGGGGGGACAGCAACCCAGCCAGCCCAGCTGGGTGGAGTGGAGAGGAAGTTGGGGAAGGTCAAAGAGATGGAGTGATTGCTCAAGACACTGGGGGTGCTTGCTGTGCCCCGTAGTCGCGCCTGTGAATCCGTCGTGCTTCTGGACCGCCGTAGTGCTGGTCGGTTGAGGGGAGCCAGACGGTGCACTTGCGCAACAACCCGGTAGTCACCTGACTTCCTGACGTGCTGACTTGCAGTCGGCCCGGATTAATAATCCAGTGCCGATATGCCCCTCCGCGCTGTGCCGTTTGTGATCGGCGGCCTCCCCGCAGATTACTAGATTTCTTCTTCTGCTACTGCTTCTTCATCTTCAACTTTCTTATCTGTGAATTGGATCACTCAATCAGCATTATCATTACCGTGGATCTTGTCAGGCGCTGTCACATACGTCTTTGAGTCATTTCTCGCAATGTCCGACTCCGTCTACGCGGATTATCCTCCCCACCTGAACCCCGCACAGAAGGAGTTCCTGGTTCGGACAGTGAAAGACTGGACTGTTCAACATGGATTGATGATCCGTCCTGCACCGACATTCATCTCCAAGGAGTCAGACCCTCAAGGCGTTGTGGCGACCAGTGCCCCGGTTACCTTATTCCCCAGTCCTTTCCCCAAATCTTGCTTCGAAGAGGCCCAGGCCCTCCAGACGGTGTACAACCAACTCTATGCCGCAATCACCTGTGACGAACAATGGATTGGGGACATCATGGAAGAGTAAGGGGCACCTCTTATCTGTCATCTTGCTCTCAGCTTCGAGGGACGAGTTTTGTTGCGTTCTGTTGCACTTCGTTTGGTTTTGAATCTCCAGATGTAGATGCTAAACCGTTCTTCACTCTAGCCTCATTGACGTGGATGACTTCATCTCGCACCTCTGGAATGTTCACCTCGCAGTCAAAAAGGAAGGTTACGTTCAGAACCTCTCCCTTGGCCTCTATCGGTCCGATTACATGCCTCACATGCCGTCTGCCTCGTCTCCTCCCTCCTTGAAGCAGGTCGAGTTTAACACCATCTCCTCATCCTTCGGCGGGTTGTCAACGCTCGTAACGTSCCTGCATACCGAGCTTCTCAACTCCCCACCGGGTCATCCCATCGCGTATCCATCGCATCCCCTACTGAGCACCAGCCAGCCCCCCAAGAACACTTCTGTGGAGACCCTCTCGGCGGGCTTAGCTGCAGCACACTCTGCCTATGGACCATCCAAGTCATCACCAGCTCTACCTACATGCATCGTCTTTGTTGTCCAGGAAGGCGAACGGAACGTCTTCGATCAATTAGCTCTCTCGAGGCAGCTTGCGCAGGTTCACAAGATTCCCGTATTCCGTTTGCTCAGCTCCGAAGTCTTCACTCACACTCATATTACCGCCTCCAATCCTTCCCGGCCGCTCATCTACCGCCCCCCTCACGCTGAAGGCGTAGAATTCGAAGTCACAACTGTGTACCTCCGTTCTTTCTACACACCGACAGACTACAAGTCCGAGCGTGACTGGGATGCTCGCATTCATCTAGAGCGTTCCGCCGCCATCAAATGCCCCACTGTCCTGAACCAGCTAGCGGGATCGAAGATCGTACAGCAGGTGCTCGCGGAAGCCCAGGGGCCGGATCATCTTGCCAAGTTCTTGGCCGGTACCGACTCAACTACAATCGAGAGGCTACGAGCCACCTTTGCTCCGCAATATGATCTTTCCTCGAATGGCCGTGGACGAGAGCTTGCCTTGACCTCTGAAACAGCAGCCAACCACGTGTTGAAACCCCAGCGCGAGGGAGGTGGAAACAACATCTACAAAGAGGCGATCCCTGACTTCCTGCGATCCCTCCCTGAGACAGAATGGAAGCGGTGGATCCTGATGGAGCTGATCCAGCCGCCCGCCGAGGCTAAGAACGTGGCGCTGCGACCGGACGGCGAAGTCCTCAGCGGAAATGTCATCGGAGAATTGGGCATCTACGGCACGATACTCTGGGACCAAGCCGGAGGCAAAATCCTGCACAACGAACAGGGAGGCTGGCTCATGCGGACCAAGGGCAAAGACGTCAACGAGGGAGGCGTCGCCACGGGATTTTCCAGTCTGGACAGTATCATTCTCTACTAGGACGACATGATAGGCCCATCTGTACACCAGCTAGATCATCCATATATATCTACTAGTATAGACAATATATAGATAACTAATTCACTTCTCAGAACCACCACCACCACTACTAGTACCAGTAGCAGTACCATCCCTAACCCAATGCCCACTCTTTCCCCCCTTCTTCTCCAACAACCTCACCCCTGACACCACCATCCCCTTATCCACCGCCTTCAACATATCATAAACCGTCAACGCCGCCCCCATTGTCGCCGTCATCGCCTCCATTTCCACCCCCGTCCGTCCCTCACAACTCACACTAGCCACAACCCGCATCCCTCCATGCCCTGAATCCCATCCACCCCATCCATCATCCTCAGCAGCGTCCGGAGCAACCAACTCCACATCCACCTCCACCCCCGTAATCCCTATCCCCGGATGACACAAAGGGATAATATCTGGTGTTCTCTTCGCAGCCATGATCCCCGCGATGCGCGCTACGCTAAATACGTCCCCCTTCTTGGTCATTCCGCCGCCGCGCAGGATCTCCCATGGCCGAGTGTTGGAGAATTGGATGTGGCAGGTTGCTGTTGCGACGCGGGAGGTGATGGGTTTGCTGGAGATTTTGGTCATGTGCACGTTTTGCGAGGCGTTAAGGTGTGGGAGGTCGGGGTCGGGGGTTGTAGGGAGGGAGATGGGTTTGGGGGTGGTGGAGGATGCATTGCTATTGTTTCGATGGTTGGTGTGGTGGTATCTCGATTGCGGGAGGTTTTGTGGTAAATTGCTCAGCCATGGTACTTTGCTGGAGATGGAGGGAGTAGGGTTATAGTTGGTTCGCGAGGATGGTTTATCTATTTGATGTCTATTAGCGGAGAACATATGCATAATTCATGTTTCATGATGGGTCATGTCGCGAGCATTGAAGTGGACATTGCAACAAGGAGAACGGATTCACAGTTCCATGCTTACCCACCAATAACTATTATGGGGTTGCAGCTTGCTAATCTGGTGCGGCGAAGGGATGACAGGAGCGACGTGACTCCCCGCCCGCGCCACAAAAGTTCAGTCATTTTATTCGTTTAGGAAATAGTCCGGCCCGGCGCAGACAGTAGACTATAGGGTCATTGTATGGAGACGAAGAGTTTTCCCTTGATGCGCGTTGAGTGAAGAAGTCGGAGAAAGCTTGGATGTGTTTCTTATCAGTGGGGATGCCCTGCCGCAATCGCCGCGGAGATCCCCGGTGCGGGTCACGTGAGGAGGGCTGTAGGAATATGCAGTTATTTGTGACAAGCATCATAACAATGTATTTAGGATATCACTATGTGTGGAGTTGTTGGGTTTAATTTATCGTTTCTTCCTGTCGTTGTTCTGTCAAATTGATGATCTACTCGTCATCCTTCACGAAACCACGAAACCAAGCGACAATCTATTGGGACATTTGATAGCCTCCAGTCCAGAGATAGAAGAGGCTAAGCTATTATTTTGAACGTCAGACACCATAACGAGTCTATGGAACCATTGACAAGGATTCTTTATCCTGATTTTGATACTATCGTAGGCATTGATCCAAACTAGCCAGTCACCGTCTGCCATACATACAGCCAATCCATGAGGTGAACTTTCCACTCGCTATGGTTTAAGACATTTCCACTTCCCCGCTCGCGGGTCTCACACACTCGACGACCATGTGAGCAGCCGAATGATGGGTTGATGTGATAGAAGAGGTGATTGATGCTGCGGTACGACCGAGCAAGCAAGCAATCAAGCAGGAGTCCCTCCGCACTACCGACGCCACCGTTGAAATCTCACGTCATATCGTATCGAAGCAGTACCCGACTGACTCTAAGTGGTTCAATAACTATCGGCTGTGAATATACTCTGCTCTGCAGACAATGCAAATAGTATAGTGAACTACCAATGGGCAAGACGCAATCATGCTCTCGGCGTGGTTCCTGACCCAATCCATGGCTTCGGCCCGTTCCCCGCGGCCAATTCCCCGCATTTCCATCCTCCGCTTCGAAGCACTTCAATGCTCCAAGACCCATAGTGACAGGAGTGGCGTTGTCGCATTGCAGAAATAGACAGCAGGACCAGTCTGACCATTAGCGATGCTTTTCCGAACTAGGAAGTGTCAGACAACTGACGGGGTCCCAGAAGGGGTCAAGCCGGATGCAAACTCATCAACTATCGAAAGCTAGCTTGAGTTCGAACAGGGTCCGATAAAACCTCTCCAGTCAGCACTCTGTACTTGTGAGACATATTGCTTTCGCGTCAAGCCTTCCCTCTCAGGACCCATGCAATCCCGGTCGCTAGGACGCCTGAATATCAGTTCCCTGTCTCCCGAATGGTTCAACGTTGTCTCGGTCAACTGCGGAACAAACCTGGTGCTGCATTAGAAAAAAGCTAAATTTAGTCCTAGGCTCTAGAGAACCAGGCCCGTCTTTCGATGTAGAATGACATACCCGGTGTTGACCGTCTGGAGAGGGAATACTACTACGGATAGGAAGAGACGTCGTGCAGAAAGGGAAGGCTACCGCTATGAGTCCCACCGAATGCATGAATCCCACGTCACAAGGTAACACCCGGAAGAGAGACCTCGTTACCCGGTTTACCCGGAATTCCCGTCGTGGTGAGACTTTTGCAGAGTATCCTCGCTATACAGCATCACCAGCCAAGATAGTTCCAAGACATGACTTGCCTGACGAGGGAAGAGGGCAAGATAGGCGTCTATAGTACTATTTCAGCCATGTCTCCGTGAAGACAGCCTTGCCATCATGGCTATATAAACCATGCCGTATCCTCCCATGCAGACTCATCTCTCATCCTCAGAAACAGATTCTCTACCCTCAAGATACTACTAGTATATCCACTACATCATGTATCTCACATACCTCACCATCTTCACCCTCCTCTCCTCCCTCGCTACAGCACATGTTCCCCGTGCTGGCACTCCCACCACGCTCCTCGCGGCCCCAGCTGCAGCCATCAACGCCGTGGCCACCCCCTCTCCAATTCAGCCCGGCATGACCAGCAATTGCGACTCCTTCCACCTAGTGTCTAGCACCGATACCTGCGCCACCATTGCCTCCAGTGCTGGTATCTCGCTTGCCAACTTCTACTCGTGGAATCCGAGTGTGGGCTCCGGCTGCGAGACTCTCTGGCTGGGGTACTATGTCTGCACTGGAGTTAGTGACACTACCACCACTACTACGACCACATCTACTACGACCACCACCACAACAGCCGTGACTACCCCATTGCCCACTCAGTCAGGGATGGTGAGTAACTGCGATGCTTTCTATCTGGTTGCCTCTGGGGATACCTGTACGACAGTGGCGCAGAAGAAGAGTGTGTCGGTGACGGATATCATCGCTTGGAATCCGGCCGTTGGTACAGGCTGTACAAATTTGTGGTTGGGGTACTATATTTGTGTGGGGGTGTTGTAGGTGAAGTATGGTATGGAAGAAGATGAGGGAGCTGAGATTCATGCGGCTCATGGTTTATGCTGATTGTCGGCTGGGGATGGCGGATATCGCTTTTATTTGGGCTTAATCTAGTAGCTGAGTATTAGCTAATACTACTACGTAGTAACTCGACGTTGGTTGATAGGAATTTAACGGAGAGATGCTTTGCAACTCAATTTGTATACCGCTGATACTCAATATTATGGATCTACTAGGATAAATCCGATGACAAAGATGATACATTAAGTCTCGATCGAAACACAAGAGATCAAGGACTACTACTAACAATATGTCCATATATTGAGATAGTACAGAAGCGGGGTGATCTTGTGACCCTGCCAGATTATGTAGTTCCCTGATGCTGTACCACCTCTATCGGGCGAGGAGGCTTACAAATTCGAGAGGCTTTGATGTATGTCGCTGTAAGCGCAAACACGGGCCTGAGCCATTGTGGGAATTTATCAGGAATAGTAGTAGTCATTCAGGGACATGTATTTATGCTACTTTTAGGGAGACCTGCTTGATATGAAGAGACAGTCTAGTAGTCGGGAGAGCATTGTGTAAAGCTAATAAGAACCTTTCTTAGGATCGAGCAAGGGACAAGAAAAAAGAAAAAGAAAGAAAAGAAAGAAAGAAAGAAAGAAAGAAAGAAAGAAAGAAAGAAAGAAAGAAAGAAAGAAAGAAAGAAAGAAAGAAAGAAAGAAAGAAAGAAAGAAAGAAAGAAAGAAAAGAAAAGAAAAGAGAGAGAGAGAGGGGGGGAGGGAAGGAGGGAGGGAGAGAGAGATAAAATGAGAGAAAGAAAAGAGATGGAATTATGGAATAGGGCTTTCTTTCTATTTATCATAGCATTTTATAAGTAGACTAACTAATACATCATCCTCTGTCATACATTTTGCAATCCAAAAAGACCAAACTGAACACATAATAGTATAGGAACATACGAAGGAATCCCAACCAGTAGAGTCAAGACGAAACGACTAAGGAGGAATATTCAAACAGAAAGTAGATAGCCGAGCATAAACAAGGAAGCAACAAGCCCAACAACTGCTGGACTCCATTCGACGAAAGCAAAACAGGAAGCCGAAATGAGTGCAAAGCATAAGTTCAGAAGTGATTGAACAGACTCCCCATCAATCATGGCTG
The DNA here is from genome assembly GCF_000002855.4 of Aspergillus niger. Lineage (NCBI taxonomy): Eukaryota > Fungi > Ascomycota > Eurotiomycetes > Eurotiales > Aspergillaceae > Aspergillus > Aspergillus niger. The sequence goes on along the minus strand of NT_166525.1, from coordinate 670,433 downwards.
ATCCTTGCCTGAAAATTCCATTGTTGACTCTCGGATCGGGCATTCTGACTGGTCGCTGGTGTTCGATACCTGGATTGTGACTGACGAGAACCACGCGAGGCACTCGTTCCTTGAGAACGCCTGGGAGGGGCGGGAGTTCTTGCGGGCGGTTGAGGGTTCGTTCGCGATGAAACGCCACGCTGATAAGGAGCACCGCTTTGCCGTCGCTCAGATTCCCTTCGGCGGTATTGACGAGTGGGTGTACCAGGGTCTTCGGGGGTGCTCCGACGTTGACTGCGGCGAGGGCTCGGAGTCAGGGTTGCAGAGGACTCAGCTGAAGGAGAGGAGCTCGCATTGGAGCATGGAGTCTGATCTGGCGAAAGAAAATAGTCGTCTTCTGGCTCCTGAACATTCATATAGGCATCGTCCGCGTGTCTCTCTGACTTGGGCTTTACCATAATCACCTCTGGAAAGAGGTCGCGGCGGTCCCTCTCGACTGCTGTGCACATGATGGTAAGATCCCTATAACGCTTTCTTATCAAAAGGTTAGTAATCGTGGCGAACAGGATTGTAACTTGTTCTAAAGGGCTATAGTAAAAAGCACGCACTTACCTCGCAGTATCAGCGGAATAACGATCATCTCCTCTTCTCTCCACTAGCTTTTCGAAAACCTGCTTTGAAAGGGTTCCCTCGTTCAAAGCCAGGATCATTCCCCTCAATAGCATACAGTCTTCCATGTAATTCCATGTAATCGGAGGCCGTTTGGAAACTGCTGGGGTGCGTGGAGGCGTCTCAGGCCTATTCCTGGTTTGACGTCTCGATGAAGTCCTCGCCATGGTGGTATGCAATTCTAACCGCCACGAAAGAAGTGGGAGCAGAGCAAGACTAACAACTGGCTAGTTAAGTGTTGCTGAAGTGTGGAAATTGAATGGGGAATTGATTACGTCTTATATTGCGGCCTAAGGAGAAAATCCTTTCAGCGCACACGACGTAGGAATTGCCCGTAGTCAAAAGCAACCTGACATCCTCGCTCGATGTATAGATAGTTTCTTTCATTCCCTGGGTGGCTGGTAAAGGCACAAGGGTGTCGTATGTCCCTGACTGTCCTGTCTGGTGTGATCTGGCCAACTGGTGGGTAGGTTATACGCAGGCACCGAGCAAAATCTGTGTCTGACATATCCGATATACCATGAATGGTTCATTTTACCTGACGGCTGAGTATGGAGGTGGGTCTTCAAGTAGGTACTGAAACATCCTCTCTATGTGACATATGTGGGTGGGGGCTGCAGGACCCAAGCTGAGTGACATGTCCACTGGTAGTCTGTCTCTGGGCCAGCTGGAAGACTCAACACTCCGATAAAACCAAGAATCTTGCAGTTGAGTTGATATTATTCCGTACTTCGTGTGCTGATATGATTGTATAAAGAAATAATAACTCCTAAAACTGAATTGACGACTAAAAATGCGAGTAGTCATATCAGCAGACTCTCTGCTACTACACAAGGATGGTACCTGCCAGACTCGGAGTCTGCAACCTTCTCAATTCGTCCCAACGTTGTTTCTGTAGAAACGCAAGGCAGTTTCGCTGCGGATCTAGTGTGAATCTGACGTTCTGGCGATCAGCTCCATTAGTGACTCCCAGACGCCATGGGCCGGCTCGAGCCGCCTTCTGCGGATCTCAACAACATCATGCAGATCCCTCAATCGAGTGCTCTTGAGATCGTGGGAACGCAGCCCACGAAGTCCTCCTTTGCGAAGTTCCAATACGGGCAACACCAAGCGATGATAAAATGGGATTATTTAGGCCCTATTTCGGCAAGAGAAATTGAGTTAGGGCCGCTTTTGACCGCGGCAAGAGTATAGTCCGCCCGATCTCGGCCCGGCTTGCATAACAGGAACTTGTTCGAGCTAATCAATTTTTCTTGTCCTCATCCACTCTTTTCCCTGCAGCCTTCGAGCAAAACCGAGATGTAGGAAGCTATCGTAGCCAGCGATCCAGCAAGCAAGCGAGTCGGCGCGAAACCACTCCCGAGTCAACCCTTACAGCTTACCTTCCCCCCAATCCAACCTTCACGATACATCACAGACACGATCCTTGTCCCAACGTCGGCTTGGGCGGCTACAGGCTGAAATCATATGCCAAACCTTCTCCAGGATCAAGGGTACTTCATTTGCCCCCGGAAACGAGAGCCAGCCACATTTTTCTTGTCTACTTAGCTTATCATAGGCATATGCTTCCCCGCGCTCCGTTGGATCTATCAACTTCATTCACGTATTTTTAGCGCGCAACCACAGAGTCCAGGTAGCGTACCTATGTATGGCGTATGGTACAGGGTATTTTCGTACTGGATCTATCCATCAGCTCTTGCATTTTCTAGGTGCGACTTGAAGTATACACACATAGACTATCTCTGCAATTTGCAATCTCTCCTTGGCTGCTTAATCCCTGCCCAAGCCCTCACCGCCAGAATGACGGAGTGACGATCTTTGTGTTTGTGAAACTGTTGTCAATGCTGCCTTTTCGGGGACAACAAGGAGATTGTGACTGAGGTGCTTGGTTGCTTTCGATCCTAAGGAGAATCAGGGATTGCAATACGAGCATGGGTATACCGGCTGTAACCTCGGTAACGTCTTTTCTCAAATTGATGCCGGGGCTCTAGTACGTCTTTGGCTGGTCTAGACTGTAACTGAACCCTCCGCTGTGTTATGTCCCTTGCCCCTGCTCTGCTGCGGTTTCCAGCCAGATCGATTCCTACAATCAAGAGTCCGTATA